>NC_092817.1:70821126-71147792 GCF_023375885.2 Dermacentor andersoni
GCAATCGCTTTTGACCCTTTTGTTCGTTCATATATCGCGACATCAAGAGAATATATATATATATATATATACAGTTGGTCGTATTGTGGCGCACGACAGTTTGTCAAGTGGCAGCTGCGCTGCGTGAATCGCAAACGCACTCGTTGGAATCGGAGCATGTGCTGCGCGGGTGCTTGTTACGACAGGCGGCTGAAAAAAAAAAAAGAAAGAAAAGGGAAAAATATCAGCAAGTAATGAGCGCTAAGTGTTTTTCTATAGGACGAGCATATACTTGCCCGCACAACTGTGAGCTTACACGGCGGCACCAATGTGCTCCCGGGGCACCC
This sequence comes from Dermacentor andersoni, assembly GCF_023375885.2. NCBI lineage: Eukaryota > Metazoa > Arthropoda > Arachnida > Ixodida > Ixodidae > Dermacentor > Dermacentor andersoni. The sequence continues at coordinate 70,821,453 of NC_092817.1, forward strand.
CGCTGGCATCCCACAGGCTACACTCGGAAGCGTCGCTGGAACAGTGCATGTACAGTGCCACTGTCTGCGATTGACCAGCCAGTTAATCGATTGTGATGGGCGAATTGTGCTATGCTATCTTACGGAATATATATGAGTGCGTGTGTGATGGTGCATGAAGGATCTTTGGAGCACCTTTTCAGGAATATGCAGTGCCCTTGTCATCGAGGCTTTTCCTTTTCTCTTGTCTGGGAAAACTCGCCGGATGGCAACAAAGGTTGGTCCAATACAACGCGCGAGTCACAGCGCGCCACACTCGGCAAGTCATCCCTGTCAATGCATTGACTTCTCTTTCTTCTTTCACATTAACATATACTTCCCTACGTGCTCTGTCCTCAAGCTCAAGAAAGCCGGGCGCGTTACTTCACTAATACAGTAACAGAATTGGTGAAACGTTAGGCAAGATCGACCGACAGGAGAGGTCGACCAGCCGTGTCACCAGGGGGACCTGCTGACCAAGTCTTTGCTTGATACACCGAAGCACTCGTCCAAGTTTGCGGGCCATGTGTGAGCGATCGCTCCTGACGAGGAAGTTGTGGCATCAACATCACCACGAAGACGTTGGCGCGAGCAACGGCTCGCGAGCTGCAGGAGCCGCGGCTGAAAGCGTTCCACGCGATTCGGAGCAACTGGAAGCAGCCGCTCTCGTTCGCCGCAGTCTGCAATCAATCCTCCTTCGCGCCCTGCTTCAGCCGATGATGGTAAGTGTATTCGATGCGTGCACGGCCTTCACCTAGATGCATTGGTCACATTTGTGTAGACTTGCCACTCTCCTAGAATGTGAGACCAGCGTCTGATCTTCTCCCTTCTCCGACGGCAGATGGCCCTCTGGAGGGACCCGAAGGCGGCCTCTGCCACCGGCGACGGGAACCAGTCGCCCTCTTCGGCCGTCGAGGATTTGCTCAAGAAGCCAGAACCTGGACCCGAGGAGGCGAACCAGGCAAAGAGGCGACGCTCGGCGAGCCGATCGCGCCACCGCCGCGGCCGTCAGTCCAGCGAGAGGCAGCACGAAGAGCTGCTGCCAGACGCCGGTGGCGCGGATGTTACCACGAACGTCGAAAACGTGACCATGCAGGTAACTGCATGCCAACAAGACTCATTCGAAAGAGTATGCCCTTTAAAGTTCGCATTTTCTTCCAAGATGCATTCGTGGCCTTTGCAGACGCAGATGTGACACAGAATTGGCGAAGTTTCTCTCGCACGAGAACTGCGTGTCGGAGCGCGGCCACCTTCGCTGATATTGGCTAGGACCATGCAGATCTTACGAAGAGCTGTAACGTATGAGTGTGACCTCGGCAGCCTAGGTTGGCGGCAACATGCGTAGACCAACCAATCGAACGACCATCTGCTACGCTCTTGTGGCGCATTGTCTGTTTATATTCGTATTAACGCAGCCTGCTACGTTAGGGCAAACAGGTGAATGGACAACTAAGGAAAGAAAGAAAGAAAAAAAAGAAAGAAAGACCAGGACATGGGCTTCCGTTCGCATATTTGCCTCGGTGTGCGTGTTACAATGGTTTACGCTCACATCGCCTTAGAGAACATGAGGACTACTGTTTTGGTGAAGTCAACTATACTGATGTGTGGAGAGGCCCATTGCATTTTTAGTGGTCTTTTCCATAAGCTCTATTGACTTATTCGCAGGCCGCCAAGACCACCTCGCGACTGACGTCGAATGAGGCGCTCTCGACAGCGCCGCCCCCGATGCCGGAGAACGTCGAGCCGATGCCGGCGTGCGGCCGCCTGCTGGGCGGGATGCGGCGGCCCTGCTGCGTGGTGGTGTTCTTCTGCAGCTGCGCCTTCCTCCAGGGCCTCATCACCAACGGCTGCGTCAACTCGAACCTGGCGACGCTCGAGAAGCGCTATCAGCTGCGCAGCGTGGAGTCCGGCCTCATCGGGAGCCTGTACAGCGTCGCCTCGCTCATGGTGCGCACCACAGATGCGGACTCATTAACGTCTACAGGCTACACTAGCATCACGAGCGTTTGCCGTGGCGATTAATATCCAGTATTTTTCTATCCCTGACAGGTTATATACGGGAAGTCGTCAACTCAGTCTTGTGCAATCAACTACTACTCGGTCGGTGTAATTGAAAAGCGTCCAGTCGCGTAAGAAATTTGCTTGGTATAATTCATTGCACTGAAAAAAAAAATCGCTACCCAAGCATTCCGTACAGATGGTTAACCAGCGAAGCTGAAACGTGCGACCCCGGTGTTTATCACTGGGTTAATCCCGACGCTTCATTAAACGACGGCTTGGTAGGTTGCCAGATCCTCGATACGCAGTTGCTGCTTGCGCTCCGCTGCACGAGGATGTTCTTGTGTCCGGGCTGCAGCATCGGCACGGCGTAGACGAGCTCGTTGGCTCTGCTCACGGCGTTGCTGCTTGCTCCTAAGGAGTACGTACGACGCGCAGCCGACCCATTTCGGAGCCAGAGAGAAAGTGCTGCGCGCGTGCACGGCTGCGACGGAGAGCAACGACGTCAATACTGGCGTAGCTAATCCGACACCACCTAGATAGCACAAGCCCTTTTCACTGCGATCCATGAGGTCATGTTACCTGGACCTACTGCCATATAATCCAATGGGGATGCTTCCGAGTAGGCAACAATGGTTTTGGTGTCACCGCTTTAATCACGCTATGTCCTTGTCAGTGGATATTTGGGGCCAGCTAGTGTGACGTCATGGATCGGAGTAAACAGGCCTTGTGCTATCTGGTGTTGGCTAATCGCGTGCCTCTCTTTCTCTCTTTCTTTTTCGCGCATGCGCATGGGGTCGCGCCGGAGGAGTTTTCGGCGTACAGGCAACCGACAGACGTATGGACGGACGAATAGGCTAGCCATATACAGCTTTCGCTGTAAAATAATAATGAAGTAAGAGTCCTCTCTGATGACTACAAACTTACGCCGCGAAGAAACAGCCCGACATCATGTGCCAACCAATTTCTTTAGCACACTTACCGGTCCAATAACAGGTTTAAGATGGAACACGTTGCAAACGTTATCATTTTGGTTATTTACAAACATAGGAAGCAAACAGCCAATGAATCCCGAGAAAGCATGCATAGGGGAGGTTAGTGGTTTTGTTAATTGAAATGTAGAAATAAGAAGAAAAAGGAAATGAAAATGGACCAAAATGGAGTCGAACCCACATTTTTTGCATCATGCGTCCTGTCTTTAGTATTAGGCTACTTCGACGGCCGCCTTCCCGTCAACTTGTAACTCTGACTTCGAGACGCTATCTAACCATGTACAGTTGTGTTCACACAGCGCCTGAAACTCATAAGGTCCACACAGGAATTCTTTCACGCTGCTGTCACACTGTGTTGAATCGTTCCAGACCGAGTATTGTTTTTTCACACCGCTGCGATGTGCCCTCGTATTACATTGTGGTTTTATGCAGATTTTCACGCTAATTATATAGAGAGTTGTCGGCAAAATTTCGGGGTGGTAGGTCAGGAGGGCAGAAATTTACAACTCCAAACACATTAGCTCGATGCAGCTCTGGCGGGCACACTGCGTTACTGTGGATAAGCTGTTAATGTACAGTACAGAAGCCAACAGCTTCGGGTCTTTGTGTTTGCCGCAGGTCCTCCTGCCGGTGACGTACTTCGGCAAGGACAAGAACAAGCCGCTGATGATGGCATTCGGCACCTGCCTGATGGGCGTCGGCTCGCTCACCATGGCGCTGCCGTATTTCGTGGGGCCGCCCTACTCGTTCAGCCAGCCGAGGCCCGACACCTGCGAGCTGATCACCGGCGTGGCCAACGACAGTGTCCCGGAGTGCGATCCCGGCGCGGCAGATCTGCGCCAGTACAAGTGGTTCTTCTGGATCGGCAACTTCATCAACGGCATCGGCACGGCGCCCTACTTCACGCTGGGCATCGCCTACTTGGACGAGAACTTCCGCCGATCCGTGTCTTCCAAGTACATTGGTATGCGCCCTAAGATGTCCACTTCCTTGTCGAACTCTGTGTCGCTCGAGCAGTGGCATATAAAGAACGGCATATAACCAAGTATGGCATCATACTATAAATTATGTGCTTGCCATATCTGATTCTTTGTTGCTGTATACGTTGCTTCAATAGGGTCATAACGACATGATAAATATGAGCCATATACATATGAACTATACATAGGACATGTCTTCTAAGGGACAATTTAAACAGTTCGTCTATTGATGATTAGCATAGGCGTAGACCACTTCTGAGGCAGCCGTTTTATTCTGGAACCTTCTTGAGAGAGAAAGAAAACGTGCCAGTGATATGTACAGGTGAAGATGAGGACAGTCATGAACATTGCTCACAATGTAGACAAATCAATGCGTTATGTTCTTCATCTCATTTTTACTCCTATAGAATTGCCTTTTTATACGACCACTGTGTTTAAACATCAGTAATATTAAATTGACATTTAATTACTACTACTTTCATGTCGACGTTTCCTACTTTTTCTTTTCTCAGCCGCTTTTCAAGCAAGTGCCGTAGTGGGACCGGCCACGGGATTTGTCGTCAACGGGCACTTCTTGAAATACTACGTCGACCAAGGCGTCAATCCAGCGTTGTAAGAAAGTCATTCGATACAAACTACACATAGTTGAAAATAACTTTTACTGAATATCCATGCATGGTAAACAGCCAAGTTCATATAAACTTTTCGCAGGCTGGGCCTGACACGCGACAGTACCGCATGGATCGGAGCCTGGTGGCTGTGCTTCCTCTACGCAGGGCTCCTGTGCTTTGCTGTCGCCTTGCCCGTTAGTTTTCTGCCAGCAGAGCTGCCAGGTGAGGCTTCCAAAAACGTAAAAAAGATGTGAAGCGAAAGATCGAGTTAGGCCTCTATATGTCCGTAATCTATACATATGGGGCAAGTAGTCTGACGTTCAGGCTCGATGTCCTTCAATATTGCAAGTGCCTCAAGGAAAACAGGAGCACCGCTACGACTGCCGTCAATGGGATATCCATGTTTCACCCGGCACCCTCGTGTTGCTTTGCTCACCATCTCGTAAAAGTTTCATGGATTTTCGTGGAAAACTACTCTCCTGTTACACAGGCCCATATCGCGTGTTCCTCCAAGTGACCGATGTCACCTGTGAAATTATTCTAGCCACGCCCATTACGTCCTCCCCTATGACAACCAGTGACATTGACCACGTTTCCAGGCTCAACCCCTATAGTTTTCCACGTGCCTTAGATATTTAACAGCACCGCGACAGCGCTTTTGTCGCAGGGGTTATATTACGATACCATCGAGTCTCGAGAGATGCTGAAGATACAAGCCTTCACAACAAAGACTATGAAGTGTCTGGGCTCTTGGCGCGAGCGAATGTCTAGCTTACGGCCTGGCTGCAGTGTAAATACAGTGTAAATAGTCATTCATTTTAAACAGCGCCAAAAAACACACGGTCCAGAAAGAGCATAGGACCAGCGTTGGTCCTGTGCTCTTTCTTGTCCGTGTTTTTTGGCACTGTTGAAAATGAATGACCCGTGCCAACTACCTCGCACCCAAATCATTCTAAGCAAATAGTCTCTTTTAAGGCGAAAGCTTTAAGTGGCTCAAACCACCCATAGTCTGGATAATAAGGCGTGCAGTAAAGAAAGTCATGTGAGCTCTCCTCACTCTGAAACGCGCTCGCGCCACTGCTCTTGCGTTCATTGTCGTCTTCGACAGCTGGCTCCGACGCAGCTCATCATGCAAGAAAGGCAAAGTTAATTAGGATAACGTTCATTCAGGCACTCAAACCCACTACCTTCGAGCCGAACCTTCGAGTTCATGTGGAAGTCGAACCCGTGACATTTGGTACAGTTCATTAAGGTACCTGAGCTCACGACCTATTGTGGTAGCCGAATCCACGACATTTGGTGTTAAGACGAAGTTAATTAAGGTACAGTTCAGTAATATAGAGTTAATTAAGGTACCCGAAGTCACGATCTATTGTGGGAGTCGAACTCACAACCTTTGGTGTTAAGGCGAAGTTAAGATACAGTTAATTAAATGGAGTTAATTAAATCAAATTATGGGGTTTTACGTGCCAAAACCACTTTCTGATTATGAGGCACGCCGTAGTGGGGGACTCCGGAAATTTTGACCACACGGGGTTCTTTAACGTGCACCTAAATCTAAGTACACAGGTGTTTTCGCATTTCGCCCCCATCGAAATGCAGCCGCCGTGGCCGGGATTCGATCTCGCGACCTCGTGCTTAGCAGCCCAACACCATAGCCACTAAGCAACCACGGCGGGTAAAATGGAGTTAAGTCATTCAAGCTCACGACCTTTGGTGGGAGTCGAACTCACGAACATTGGTGCTAACTAGGGCGAAATTAAGGCATAGTTAATTAAGGTAGCGTCCATTAAGGCACTCGAACCCACGTCTTTGGTGGGAGAAAACAAGTAATAAGAAGTATTCGAACGAGAATGTCAACTAATTTGATGAATGTCTCTTGAGCCGTCTTTAGCTAATGCTAAAGTAACTGTCAATTTATTTGTCTGTGCCTTTCCTCACGTAACATTATGCATCACCCAGGAACCAAATTTCGAAATAAATATGCGTGGTCATTTTGCGAAGAAGGTTCAAGTTGAGCGAAATTACGTCCTTGGTTGGTTGTTTGTGCAGAAAGTTTTGTGTAGAAGCCGTGTTAGATGTTAATTCCACTTTTGAAGCCAAGTATGCCACAGAGCGCTCAAGCCAAGAAAAGTGCGAGGAATGTGCGGCGCACAGCTGCCGTCAGACTTACACTTAAGACAGAATCTAGAAGTTTAGCTTAGTTAAAAAAACACGCATAGTTTGAAAGAAGTCCCTGGTATTGCACAGTTCGAGGTACTGCCATCGGCAAACTTATCTCCTTGTCTAGACATTTCGAGCCGTGTTCTATTAAACTAACTTTTTCGCAGACCACGCTGTCGTTATGGCAGAAAAGAAGCTTGAAGATCAAGACAAGCCCCTCAGCCAAACCGAAGGAAACCTACGGGAGACAGTGCTGGCTTTGCTCAGCATAAAGCCCTTCGTCCTCGTTTGCTTTGCTGGGTCCGCAGAGCGTAAGTATGCCTGAATGGAAGGCCTGGCTTACATAACAGCACGTTACAGTGTTTCTTGATATGTAGAGATTTCTGGAACATTCATACTAAAAAAAAAAGAACGAAAAATTGACGCAGCGTATTTTTCTGCTCTTAGCCAATTTACTATGAGAGTAGCAGGCTGTCATAGAGGACACAATTATCGTCTGGAGAACAGCTTCTTTGCGATACACACGACGTCGTCCCCGTCAGCTACAGTATTATTTGTTGTGGCTTCGGAAATACGCGAATGGACGTCACCACGCTGCAGCCTGTGTGGGTGTTGTGAGTGAAGTAATTGACGAGCCGTAACGGTTAGAAACTTTTATTCTGAAGGTCAGAACATGGAGCTGTTCCGATGAAAGCTCTTCTTCTTCTTTTTTTTTTTCTTAATCCTCCAATTGCTGCATCTTCTCGGCGCTCCAAATGTCCGCTTAGAAGCATCTTTGAAACGGATAAATGAACTTTTCGGTCTCCCAAAGAAACATGTTGTCAGGTGTCTAACGTTCAGACCCTCGAGGTTGGGTCTCTGCCTGGAAAAACTTCCTTCACCACGCAGATTTTCCAAACCGCTCTTGGATGTCGCTCTCCAAGGAATACGATGTTGCCTTTCTTCAGTTCCTGGTGACATTTCTTAGCAGACTTCATTCACGCGCCTCTTATTTCTTTCGTGTACAAAGAGTGCCCCCCATTTTAGTAACTTCATCACGCAGCCTCCACATTCGTTTAATGCTGCCGTCCCAATTTTCACTAATGTATCCTCCCAGCTTTCTCTTTCTGCCAATCAGGTCCACAGGAGTTAAAGAAGTAGGTTCTACAGGTTAATCGTAAACGTATGTGAACGGTGAGTTATTCATGATACCTTCGCTTCGTATATTTTAAAGAAGTAAGTTCTTCATTATGCAGTAAACGACGGTCAATCACTTTTCGCAGAGATAACTTGAAACTACGGATGAGCCTATCATAGGAACCACCCCACCACGTCGCGTTTTCCGGAATTTCCACTTGACGTGGTGATTGGCGATTAAATCGAGTTGTTTCGTGGTGTAATGTTGTCGTGACCGCATTAAATTCTTTAACAACTTTCGTGAAAGTCTTGGCGTTGTCGCTTTTGATTACAGAGCACATTCCTCTTCCAATTGCGAAGCATCGAAAAAACTTGTAGAGCGCTTTGAGTGATAAGTTTCCAAGTGTGTTGCTCTTATGACAGCGCCTGTAAAAATTACTGCGTAAACTTTGGCAATGACTCCTTTTGTTGTTGTTCCTCGTATAGAACCGGTGTAGTCTAGGCCAATTATTTCAAATGCCTTCGTCACTGTATCAGCAGGAAGAAAAGGCACTTGTTGTGACGGTCTGAAATGGTATCGTCTGCACATAACCCACTGTCGTATTACTTCTTTCACTTCTTGTCGTCCTCTGATTACCCGAAATCCGGTTCTTATAGTAGTCAATGTATCACGCACTTCTCCGTGAAAGCATTGCCCCTGTACGTGTCGAGCTAATAGTGTCGCTACGTAAATTCTTCCAGGTAATATGATCGGGTGCTTTCGTCAAATGTCATATGTGACTCCTGAAGGCGCCCTTTCAGTCTAAATATGCGCTTTTACTCTTTTCTTATCGAGTGCAGTGCAATTGTAGCATAGGCCCAAAACTTTACTCGCTCAATTTGTTGTTTCAGGTTACTCTTCATCATACTCCACATTCCTACAGACACTGTTGCCCCTAGAAGTTCTAATTTTGCAAGACTAACGGTCTTCATTGGAGCTACTCTGTTCTTTGCCAGAATCAGCACTGTCTCTGTCTCCTTTCTCATTGACAGTCCCATGTATGCTGTATTTCTCCTTGTGAAAAGTAATGTTCCTCTAACTTGCCCAAGCAATCAACCTTTTCTTTTTTTGCACTGTGATTCGCCACTGGGCTGTCATCGGAGAAGATGCGTACGCCGGTGCTTATGTACTGTTTATTGCTGTCGATGTCCTGTCTAAGTATTTTGATAGTCTCATTTTTCTTCTCATTTTCTTTATCCACTTCCTCCGTATATGATTACCTTCGTCTGGAAGAGAGTCGTCCCAAGAAATTCTGGGTTTCTACAATCGCTGAATACCGATTTTCATGGCATTCAAGTTCATGGCCGGAGTGGTGCAGGCGTTGAGTGGGTTGCGGCTGAGTTATTCAGCTGGAGACTGGCGACCAGACGACGTGGCAAGACGGAGCAAGAACGTATGCCAGGACGGCGCAGAGAGGCCGTGTTTGGTGCTCTGCTGAACGCTACGAAAGTTTTAAATGTTGAGCTGCAGGCTCAGGAGCACCAGGCAGGGTCAGAAGCCACGACCCATTGATCATCGGGGTGCTTCTTCCGCGGCTGGCGCCTTGCTCTCTCGGCTTGTCGTCTCGCAATGGCGCCACTTCTCCGTTCCCTGCTCGCGCCACGAGGCTCGATCCCCGGCGTTTCATGACTTTATGCCTGTCACGTTGCACGACCTCGCTAGTGTCTTTCTCTTCGTCCTCTGTACGTTTTGAAAGCGGTACACGCACCTCATAACAATGTTTTTTTTTATGTTCTGCAGTGATGGTCGCAAGCGGCCTGTCTTCATTTCTGGTGAAGATGCTTCAGGCGCAGTTTAGCATGACCGCGTCGACAGCTTCAATGATTATGGGTACGTGCTGATTTTAATTATGGTTAGTAAAGGACGGTGTGCGTGATAGCCAGTACTTCGATTATGCAAGATAACGAGCAACACAGGGATTAGAAATGTTAACTTTTTTTAAGTGGGCAAAATATCTTTTATCCCTGTATTCCCGCATGCACTGGTCAACGCTGTCGTTTATTTCGATAAACTTACACGGCGAACTTAACTACCCTTTTTTTTTATATTACGGACACTCGAGTTCGGGTACAGTGCTACGAAGAGAGATGTGTTTATATTCAGTAATATACGTTTCGAATATAGCTGTCAAGAGACCGAGGTTGCTCCGGGTCACTTTATGCTTAAGTATGCGTTAACGTATACAATATGACGATATGTTCATTTTACTGCAATCAGCGTCACTGACTTAAATGAAGCGAGCTTTATTCAGCCCGGCTGCACTGTACGGGAAAAATGCTTTAAACTCCATACTGGTTGTTTCTATAACAGCCTTACTAACATGTAAGCTAAAGTCGCATAGTTCAACACGTAGCTGCGTCTACCGCAGATGTGCGCGCGCTATTAATCCACAATTCAAAGATTACATGATGACGTCGTAAGAGAATTTGGCTGTCACGGTCCCCTTGGCGTCCATATTGTCGATCTCTAACTGGGGCTTGCTTCAAGAGCGCGAATAGATGCCCTTTATTCCACGAATGCTTAATCAAACGAGTTTTACTACAGGCCACAACTTGTAGGAAGGCTAACGATCAAGCCAGATCGAGGCCGCCTGAAAGGCTACGAGGGAAATTTGTGCGGATTCCTCGCAAAGGCTGTGGGGCGGCCTCCGTAGTAGTTTCAGCGTTAAGAAACATACTCGAGTTCAGGGTTGAACCCCGCAGCACCGACTTTCCGGGTCAGTCGCTGTACCAACTGAACTAACCAGGAGCTGTAGCTGATTACAGGGTGATAGTGGCCAAATCGATATAACACTAAGCCTTTAGTTGTTTATTCCTTTCAGCTATATGTGTGCTACTGTAGGGTAAATTAATTTGCTTTAGTAAACGGTGTCAACACGCATCCCCGAAAGCGTCCCCACCGCCTGCGCAGGCTCCGTGACCATACCGACGGCCATGGTGGGCGTCATGCTCGGAGGCGTGGTCATCTCTCGCTTCCAGCTGGCCGCCGCGGGCATCGTGCGCCTCTGCGTGCTCGTGCTTCTTGTGCCCATCGTGCTGGTCACGGTGCTGCTATTCCACTGCGACAACATCCCCTACCGGAACGTCCAGTACGACGTCGGAGTGTAAGCGCCGACCACGCCACCTTGCCTGCCTATATGTCTACCCGCGTTATTTACGTTCACTCGCTATTATATTCGCTATTGAAAGAAGATATACATCGTGTATCTCTTTCAAGATACACGATGTATACAAGATATATCGTCTTAGTAACTGCGATAAGTAACGATAGATTAGTTCGGGTTAGGTTCGGCTAGGTTAGGTTAGATTAGTTCGTTAGGTTAGGTTATTATAGTTCGGGCGAAGTATCAACTGTTAACTGGCAAAGCCGCAGTGATTTAGGTAGCGGAAACTGCTACAAGCGGTGTTCAAATTTAGTGAACAAGTTGATCAGCAATGTAGTGGGACCCAGCAAAAATAAGCATAACTGTCATTACCATAATAAAGTTGCTCCTATTTATTTTAAAAACGTACTGACGGAAAAGAAAGCAATAAGAAATTGTTTTCGTGTCTGTTGCATCACATTTTTCATATTTACCACATAATCTCGCATTACCTCAGGCGCATTATAGAACACCCCGTTGCGGGGTATCACATCGCACAGAGAAGAACAAATGGTCAAACGTAACATGTGTACATTGCAAAAAATGCTCGTGTACTTAAATTTACATGCACGTGAAGGAACCTCAGATGGTCGAAATTGAAGAACGCCATTACGTCGCGCGCCTCATAATCATGTCATACATAGGCTTAGCATGCAAAACCCAAGAATTTAATTTCAGCAGAAAGCATGTAGCCCACTCTTGCGTAGATCAATGGTCCGGTCACAAAAGATGGCCAGGACACACCCAGCACGCTGACGGTGCGCGAGCAGTGGAATCAGCGGAATCAGGCTTCCGCCTGATTGAGCGGGCTCGGCTAAAAAAATTATTTGTGGACACCAGAGAGACGCTGGTGCCTGGTGTCATCCATGCAACGGACCACGGCCGACCGGTCATCGATTTCACGGCCATGGCTACCGCCCAGAGTGCCGACGCCGAGCTCCAGCTGCTTCGCACGAGCGGTACCTCTCTGGTGTTTGAAGATATCTTGCTTCCCCACTGCGATGTGTCCCTCGTTTGTGTTAGGTCGACCGGACGTCCTCGTCCTTACGTGCCTCGCCCATACCTCCGGGCCTTCTCTATTCTTTGGCTTATCCTGGCATTCGCGCAACACAGCGACCCGTCACTTCTCGTAATGTGCGGCCCAGTATCAACGCAGACGTTCGTCGCTTTGTCACGCGCGTGCCTCAACTGCCAACAGACTAAAGTGCATTGGCACACTGCGACTCCTCTTGGCACATTCCCGTACCCGGACGCCAACTTCTGCCATCTGCACGTCGATATTGTTGGCCTCCTTCCTCCCTGCGGGAACCATCGCTACCTGTTAACCTGCATAGACAGGTTCACCAGACCGCCTGAAGCGATGACCCTCTTGGACAAAACGGTGGAGTCGACAGCTCGAGCACTCATAACACTCTTGATTAGCCGCTACGATGTCCCTTCCACCATTACGACTGACCGTGGTCGCCAATTCGACTCAGCATTGTTCGCCAATCTATCTCGGCTACTCGGCGTGAATCTCGCCAAGACTGCCTCTTACCACCCAATATCCAATGGGATCATCAAACGTTTTCACCGTCAATTGAAGGTTTCACTCATGGCTTCGACTTTTTCTTTATCATGAATCGAGCGCCTTCCTTTCGCTATGTTTGGCATCCGCACCGCTCTTCGCAGTGACTCTTCCACCAGCGCCGCCGAGCTTACGTTTGACACCACTGTATGAGACCCTGGCGAATTCTTCGACGACTCGCCCGCCGTACCTTCTGACGTTTCCGACTACACCTACCGTCTACGCAGCGCTATGCGTGCTGTCGTTCCCCCACAACAACGTCGTTTTTCGCGGCGTGTATACGTCAACCTTGTCCGTCTTTGTGTGCCATGATGCTGTGCGTCCTCCCTTACGGCCCTCGTATGATGGTCCGTTCAAAGTACTCAAGCGGGCACCTAAACACTTTTTATTGTTGATCAACAGCCAGGAAGATACGGTCTCCGTCGAACATCTGAAACCTGCCTACTTGGACTTTGGCCGCTTTAGCCACTTCTGTCACATTCCCTCTCGACCAGGACAGTCCTACTCGCCGCGTGCGTTTCGCACCACCGCCATCTGCGCTTTGACATTCGTCCAGCTCACGGCTTCCTCGCTAGAAGGGGAGCCACGTAGAGCACTGCTACGTGCCGCAGTGGTCCGGTCACAAAACACGACGAGGAAGCGCCCAGCATGCTGCCGGTGCGGTGCGCGAGCAGTGGCATCGGCGGAATCAGGCTTCAGCCTGATTGAGTGGGCTCGGCTAAAAAAAAATATAATTTGTGGACACCAGGCACCAGCGTCTGTTTGGTTTTTCTTTACCCACAAGCACAATATAACAAACGGGCTACAATGTGGGAAGAGCACGAAGAACGACCGTATACTTGTATTTATAGCCGCGAATGTTTAGACAACATCTAGGACAAGTGAGCGCCAATGTTGCATAGATGCACAAACTATTTCGTAGCTAACTCTACGCACCCATCTGCGTCTCTAGATAATACGGGAAGGGTAATTGAACACAGTGAAAGACAGCAGTAAGGTGGTCATAAAACGGAATAGCAGATGTGGTATGTGCCAATCTTCGCCAATCTTGCTTCTCTATGCGACTTATTTTTATATATATCTGCAGTCACTTTTATCGTAACGGTTTGTAGCCGCTGGGATGATGGCCAGTTATATGTGCTACTTTGCTAACAATTTGGGCTACAGATCTCTTTTGTCAGCCCAGTAAGACATCCCAGTGCACCTAGCATAAACCATGTAGTACCTATATTATATAATCAACATCCATTTTCCTATTACAAATAAAGTAACTTAAAGAAAGCAACAACGGGACTTTTAAGTATAGGTTGATTTCCGCCTCGATTGAAGCTTCAAAACCGAAAATTAGGGGGCAAACGTTCCCACACGCTTCGCGAATTTTGCTGGTATAGATCGAAGACCGATCTGGTGCAGGCCGAAAACACTCTGCCAGATCCCAGTTGGTGGATCTGGAGCGTCTTATGGCAAATTCTAGACATGTCTTAGACATTATTTAGGTTCTCGGCTGCTTAATATGAGAGGAGACTGGGGAAGAATGTAACTTGCGGACGCAGGCGCCTCTCACTTCTTATAGACGAAAGGCTTCCCGACAAATCTTTCACGGCGGGCAACCGTCCCTATCTGGCAGTAACCATGGCAGTAACACGGCAATTCTTGTGATCACAGAGAGAGTAAAGGGTGTTGCTCGGTAACCGACGACAAGGTATAGCTGCGGACGCCGTTTCCTCTGCCCGCAGTACCAGCGTGTCGAGCGTGAACGTCACTCTGAAGGAGTCGTGCAACAGCCGCTGCGGCTGCACCACGACACGCTTCAATCCCATCTGCGGCCGCGACGGCTACACCTACTACTCGCCGTGCTACGCCGGTTGCCTACGCGAGTATGCCACAGCGAGCAGCAGGGTGCGTGTCGCCTTCGCCCTCTTAAAACTCATCCTCTTTTTTTTCATGCATATGGTTACGGCTGTTATGGCCCGACGGGCAATATCAACCATCGTTGAGCGAAGCTAGAGCGCTATAAGTGCTGCATGTATCAATAAAGGGTTCGACCAAGAGGCATCTCAGGCTGGAGCGAACGTTTCGACAACGGTATTTGTCTTCGTCAAAGAATGATGCAGACCCTTGTCGAAATGTTCGCTCCTGCCTAAAGCATTCCTTCTTCGACCACGCGCTGCTGATCGCTTCAAGCCTCCGTCTTCCACGGGACCATTTGTCTTGTCTGGATGCTTCATGCTATTTGCGGTTCATTAAAGCGTGAACAGCAGGGTCGTTTATGTGAATCCGTCTCGAATGGGCCGAATTGGAAGTTGGCATTTACACAGATACGAACCTCGTGATTCGTGACAACCTACAGGGAACACCTCCTACATGACGGTACGCCTGAACGCCCCGAGAGCGACGTCATTTAGGAAAGCTGACGCTGTCACTGAAAAACGTACTTTGTAAAATAATGACCGAGCGAAGTGTTGCCCAATGGGGCATCTTAATACCCCATTAAGATGTGTGGGCTCTCGGCCTTCGTGTTTGACTTCAAGGCTCAAATCGCGCGGTTTGTTCGCAAGGCAATACTCTCTTGGGATCGGGAAGCGCTGGTGAGCTCCCCCGAAAATACAACCGAGGAGCACTGCATTCATTAGCGGCGGCAGAATAGTTGCTACGCTACTTTTCAGGCGGTGTAAAAGTTGTGTGAGATTTGAGATGCATGTATCGGGCCCTCCATAAAAGGTCATATTCAAACTTGCACTGCGCGACTCGTAACACGTCCCTAATTATAAATGGGGTACTATCACGTCATCACTGCTCTTGTACATAAGCAGGCTACACGTTTACTGGATGACTTGAACTAAACAGAAGAAAAAAAATGGTTGCCGAGATGTTAATCGCTAAAGTGAAGTCATGTTGAGAAGTGTACTACATCATTATAGAACGAACAGTTATGGTTAAAGAATCGGCAGTGGCTCCACATAAACAATATTATGTATGTTTGCTTACTCTGTCAAGAAATAAAGGGAACAGAAATCACGAAGAAAACACGTTGTGAAATAACGACCGTAGGTCTTTTTTTTTTTTTTCTTCCTCGAGGCCTATAATCATCGGCACACTTTTCGAACTGAGAAGAGCTTGCCTGTAACAAACAATACCGCAGAATAAGATATGAACTCAACCCAGCTCTCGCATAACTGGTCGCACAACGTGGCTGCGTCGGCCGCACCGGCAGGCGTACTCGCAGTGCCTGTGCGTGAACCGCACGGTCTCGGCGCCGGCGCGCACCGGAGACGGAGCCAGCAGCTCGGGCGGCGGCGCGAGCCCGTTCGGCACCGTGCCGGGCACCACGGTGGAGATCGACGCGGTGCGAAACAAGTGTCCCAACCCGTGCGGCCTGGTCAATGTCTTCATACCCATTCTGGCCGCCATCGTGTTCGCCACTTTCTTCCTCAGCACGCCCGCCGTCGCAGCCATTCTCAGGTGCGCATCCGCCATCAGGTTCGAATGAAGTTTTACGAAAACGGTACCTTTTCTTAAACGGTTTAAGCGTTATTACTGTTTTTATTGCGGTCGCACTAACGTAGGAAATTAATTTTTAGTTGTATATTGAATTGAAACAGAAAGTTGTCACCCACTGTGGCACAAGGTGTCAAAAGAAACTGGCGCGAGGTTTTCAGCGAAAGCATCGCAGTAAAAAAAATATGTCCTGTACGGCGCTAGACCCTGTCATAACCACCTTAGCGGTGCATTCGTTTTATACGAAATGAATTTGAACGGGAGGCTGGCAACCTTTAACGTGAGAACGAGTTGATCGGCAACTTGAACTGCATGAGCATTGAATAAACAAATGAACTCAGTAGAAGTCCGCAAGGTTGGAAGGAGCTACACTGAATGATGTCAGCTGTTCCTTTGACGAAACTTCTTCCATGTTGGAGATTTCGCAGAGACTGAGGAGGACTCATGACGTATAGGCATGATTTGGGTTCTCGGCTGTTTAATCTGAGGCGGCTTGGAGAGGAATGTCACTTGCGGACGCTGGATTGGACAATATGGGAGACAGACTCTGTGGTGGTGAAGGATTTCTCGCTTCCTGGCACCATCACCTCGCAACATCTCCTTTGCTGTATCTCCGCTATTCGCTCACTTGATGGCTTTAAGTCAGTAACACAAATTTCCGATGAGGGGTCCTTTGAAGGCTAACTGGAGCCAAAACTAACCAAGAATGTGAAGAGGTATTTTGCACCAGTAAAGCTGGTGATAAGCGTGTTAGTGCGCAGACGCTAGCCCTTCTGCAAAAATGAATGAATGAATTAATTAATTTTGTCGGAAAGGCTGGCTCTTTGGTCTATGTTGGTGGCCTAGGCAGAACATAGACGGAAATGGAGGGGTTAACATATGACCATGGTCCGTCAGCTGTCTGCGTGCGCCTCACAGTCTGAACACCGAGCCAGACTCGTCAAGGGAGGCCAGAAACGAGTAGTGCATGGCGCTTATTGAGCCCGTCCACTGGCCGGATCGGGGCCTCGTACTTCGGGATCGTCGTCTCCAGGTATCTGCGACGCGCCTTTTCAGGTGGTTCCTAGACAACCACAAATGACACTTGTATGTTCGCTCTCCTAATTATTTTTTGTGCGAAGATGTTATACAGGCTCTGGTTTTTTCTTAATAAATTCTAGTTGATAGTCGGCGCTCTGTCTGTCCTCTCCTAAATGTTTCCTGTGATTTCTCGCATCGTTTCAAGATCGATATTTCGGATCATTTCAAAAGAGTAGTTTCCGATAGCATAGATGCAGAGCTGCCTACATGCAAATTTTTTACTTTTGAAGTACGAGTAGATGTGTCATGGAAAACTGCCCCAATATAGAAACTTTTGATACCACAACTGAAGAAAAAAAAACACCCTTCATTACCCCTCGCTGAGAACCACGTAAAACAAGACACATTGAGTACCAGCGCGGATCCTCTATCGGCGGATTACCTCCGAGATTAAGCGACATACGTGGCGCATTGAAAATCTCGTAAACCATGGTCTGAGATGTGCGTCACATCACCTAAGGGAATATGAGACATGAGGTGGGTTAAAAAGGAAATGGAATGAAATGACATGGGTTTCTTTTGTAGCAATTGCTACGAATGGGTGGATGTATCATTTTGACCATGTACCTTGAAGGCAAGGAGTCGAGCATATTGAGTTGCGCTTCTGGAAAGATACATGATGAAATAAACTTTCCTCGAAAAGCTGTCTTTGGAAACGGCCTTTTTAGGAAAAGGGAAAGTGCAAGGTGGCTTATGCGCAAACACCTGCTATTTTTCTGCGCAGGTGCATTCCCGAGAAACACAAGTCTGTCGGCCTCGGAATTCAGTGGATCATCGTTCGGGCTTTCGGTGAGGGAGAACTACTACTCTGCACTTAGTGGTAATCTAGCCAGTAGCTACTCTGCCGCGCTATAGCGGTTGCGATTGCTATAGACACTTGATAGAAAATGAATCGGAGAATGTTG
This sequence comes from Dermacentor andersoni, assembly GCF_023375885.2. NCBI lineage: Eukaryota > Metazoa > Arthropoda > Arachnida > Ixodida > Ixodidae > Dermacentor > Dermacentor andersoni. The sequence continues at coordinate 70,839,563 of NC_092817.1, forward strand.
CACAATCTTGAGCAAACAAACCTTTAGGCAGGTTATGGGAGTTAGACGCTCTCTGATATTCCCGAGGCAAATGCTTTGCAGGCTCACATTTACGAGGACGAAACGACGCAGGCAAAGCCAAAGCATCCATACTCTTTTCTGCCGACGTCCTCAAAACGCTATACAGCCAGAAGAAGTTGGCGTTTGCGCTACCCGCTTTCAACATAATCAATGTATTCGTTCCTCACTCACATCGCGCTCTTCGTAATTTTTGTAGCAAATGGGTATCGTTGAGGCTGTGAAAACAGACGTGCTCGAGCGACCTAACTCATATTAAGTTTCTATATTCTCGGCATTCGGCATATGCGACAGCCGGCTCACATATACAACTGGCGCTGTAAAACGGAGGTTCTCACTACAGCAGTTAGAATGGTGCGATTGTGCCTGTCTAACATTCCCCTGCTCTGGGCATACGTCGAGCTTGCGCAACCTCACCTGCTCCATCAGCCGTGCAACAGACAAAACCGAGCAAAACCAGCCCGCAAAAAAATAAAATAAAAAGAAAAAAAAAAGAAAACGAAAGAAAATTAGCCACTGGCTGTCCGGTCATACAGTAGCGTTTCGCAGAAATTGTAACGCAACTGCACCTTTCATCCTTGCCGTGCTTCCGACATTGGCGCGAGAAACGGTATGCTTCTCACTTTAACGTGCCGACTCGTCCGTGTACACCCGACGCAGGGCTAATCCCCGCCGGCGCCGCGTTCGGGCACACCATCGACGCGAGCTGCGTGCTGTGGGAGGAGCCGTGCGGCTCGTCGCAGGGCGCCTGCGCCATCTACGACAACCTGCTGCTCAACCGCAACGTCTACTTCCTCATCCTGGCGCTGAAGATGGCCTCGTTCTGCTGCTTCGGGACGGCGCTGTTCTTCCTGCGCGAGCCTGCGCCACCGCCCGTGTCCGTCGCCGCATTGCCCGACTGACTCTCGTGTGCCTGCGTGTGTGCGTGTGTGTGCAACGGGGCATCTTTAGCGATGTGTGTCGTGCAAAAAAAAAAAAAAAAACGAAGACCGAAAGAAATATAAAATTTTATCCCGTTCTTTCTGGTTGTGAAACACTTGACAGCTTGGCGTTCCTCAGTGTGCCGCTTGGCGGCCGTGATTTTCGTGAAAGGCCGTATATACACTCGGGTAGACAAGCACGACTGGGGCAGTTTGACCTACAGGCGCGAAATAGCTGTTTGGGGATGAGCCTCGAAAAGTTACCTTGTAGCACTGCCTGTAGTTTGGCATTTAGTTCTTCTTGTAATTAATTTGTTTACCTTTTATGTAGCACTATAAGCAATTCAGTCTTTTTCTTTGCAACTTTATTGCAGAATTTGGTGTTTGCTGCAGTTTTAGGCATTGAATGCAGCACTGATTAGCATTGCTGCATGAACACCTTGCTTGGAATATTTTGGCAGAAGCTAAATAATTGGAGCCATGTTTCCACGTAGGTACCATAATTTCTAGGATTTATTGCGCTCTTGGTATGAAACAATAAATTATATTCAATCGTTGATCACGCAGACATCGCTAAATACGGTGAAAACTTTTCTTTATACATTAGCCTAAATTAATTTCCCGCCATTTCTACCTCTGGGAATAGAGTAGTAATTTTCTAGAGATTAAGTAACGAACGCAACCTTCCAGCTTTCTGGCCTTTAAGCCTTCTGTGCACACGGAAGCGCAACGTTGAGCCCGTGGGTGCAATTTTTAGCGACAGAGAAAGAGAGCAAATAAGTCAACCTCGCTTCATTTTGGAAGTAGTGGAGACGAGCGAGGGTTGCATTTGTAATGTCTGTCCCCCCCAATGCGTTTGTTCAACGTCATCAGCCCCACCTCCTGGTGATCTCTAGTGATACGACTGTACGTGACATTTCTGCTACAATTTGGCGGAGCTCAAATTTTTATTGCATGCAACTTTTCTGGAGGCTGCTTCATATGCTCATCGCTGTCACACTAATGTAATGCACCTGTGAGCTAGGCATGAAAGTATATGTTTCTTGTAACCTATGCCACACATGCGAAAGGCAATCGCATTACTTTTTTAAAAAGTAATGCCCTTCGTGTCGAAATTTAAAGCGAAGTCTTTTTACCTGCTTGCGGCACAAGTGGTGACATAGTTTGTGCTATACTGTACCGGCACAAATCCATTAAATTGTTGGGAGCGTTATAATGAAATCCCAGACTACAAGGCATACGCCGATGAGGGCATGCTTTTCCAAGGCTGGACATAGTGCGCGTTTCTCGCGAAAGCCTCCATGTAATATTTCGAGAGAAGTCACAGAACAATATCGAGCTAGGAGGCTGAGAAAAAAATCGCGTAAGGAAGCGAATTTACATCAATGGTTGTAAATGTACTTCATACATATCTATGCCAATGTGAGAGATGTCACTGCTCTACGCATCCGCCAGATTTTACAGCACAAGCAGAAGAACGGCGTTGACTCCAGGGCTGCCTAGACGCCGGGTCATATGGGGGACCAGGGGGGAGGCAACGAGGCGGCGCATGGTCTTGCCACCTCACAATCTGGAGTTCTACCTTATCATCTCCAACCTCTCTTACGCGGGTCTCCCGACCTTGGTGACCACCGCTATGTGGATTTACCGCAGAACTCTCGCTCCGAAATGGCACAAGTGCGCCGCTTCCTAAAGTACATTCACAGGGGTAGACTCAAACACCTCACTTTTCTTCACATCTTTAATGACCTCGCCCTCATATATCCGAGGAAATATTCATCAACAAAGTACTTGCCAACACAACCACTATCCCTGACAAAATTTCACAAATGGCAGACGTTGGCTGACTGGGCAGTGACACCTCTGTCCCCCGAATACGCACATGCTGCCACTAAAAGCCAACTTCTTACAGTATCTCATTTTACACTGTCCCACTTTGAATCTCTATCTAGGCGGCAACAATATTTTTCTTCATCGACATATTAAAGCTTCATAGAAGGACATTCTCGAAAACCCCAATCACTTAGTCACGTTAGCCCACTTCGGCGTTGCTTTCGGGCTGGCTTGCGCGATTTAGTGGGTGTCTACCTTACACTACTTCTATCTCTCCTCCCCCACCAGCGATCTTTGGCCCTCCCTTTTCTGAATAAAAGAATTCATTAATTAATTCATCCATATTTAGCGGCGTCGCTGCGAAGAACCAGCATTGTGTTCATTGTCATCATCCGTTGATCTGCTACTTCTCACGGTGGAAAAAACTCGACAAACATGGGAAATAAACGAAGAGAAGGGAAGGGCGATAATATCATTGAAATAAAAGATTATGCAAGTTATATATACACTAAGATCTAATATTCTTTCCAATGTCTGGCATCTAGAGCACTCACGCGTCAATAAACGCACAAGAACCTTCAATATGTCTTCAGCACACACTGGTGCAAACACACCTCGGTAAGAAACCATTGTCAATCGCCTCTCGTGGGTACGACAATGTAAATTTCTGTAAGGCAATGGTCTGTGGTCGAATCCTAGCAACAACACACCATCAACAACAAACTGTGCGACGACAGAATATAGGAAGCGGGCGGCCGGATTAGCCGTTCAACTATCTATACATATTCATAACCAGAGGGGGACAAATGCCCTCGCTTCTTGTTTTTCGTCTCTCACCCTGACGCCGCCAAGTAGCGTCCTCACCTTCACCCTCACGTGAATAATTTGACCGCCCTCAATCAACTTCATCTTCATTTTTAAAAGAAATTATCCTCGCTTCTCACCCTCACCCTCACGCTTAAAAGGCTGTCATCCTCGTCTTACCTTCCGTTTTCTACAATTTCAAATAAACCATTTGCTCGACTCGCGAGCTTAGTTTACAACACTGGCTGTCTTATGTCACTTCTATTGTCAAGGCATGCCACACTGATTTGGCTTTAGGCGCTTGACCATAGGCTGACAAAATAAAGAGAGAGAACAAGGGTAGGAAGGCAGGGAGGTCAACCAGAACAGCATCCGGTTTGCTACCGTACACTGGGGGAGGGGGAAAGGGGAATAGAAAGAGGAAGAACGGGAGAGAGTAAGCACTGAGTACGTGTGGGAGGAACACCATACACAAGGACTATAAACTGTCACTATAAACGGTACCGCACTAATGCACGAATCGCTAAATAAACATAGCTCACTCAGCCTAGGACCTCAAAAATCATATTTTTCGCTAAGAGCTCACTCGGACACTGACTCACTGAAATTCTACTCAGCGGGGATCCCTCAGACTCACTCATCAGAGCTATACTCAGCCAGACTCACTCGGATTCAAACTCACCAGATCTATACTCAGCTGGGCTCACTCGGACTGAGTCTCACCAAAATTCTGCTCAGCCGGGTTCACTTGGTCTCAGGCTCACCAGTATTATACTCAGCCGGGATGACTAGGACTCAAATTCAGCAAAATTGTAATTCGCCGGGTTTACTCCGACTCACTCAATCAGACCCAGAAAGATCTTGGCCCACAGGTATCACGAACTCAGACTTTCTCTTGAATTGAACATATCAATGAGAAAAATACCTTACTATCAGGCTAATATGTAGGGAATGCATAGTGATTATAAACCCTAATAATTTAGAAAACAAGCGTCGTTAATATACAAGAAATTTCTTTATTTTTTGTTCTTCACGATGTCTCGTAAGAACCAGATAAGTGCCACTCTCGACCTTGGCAGTGCTGGATTTGTTTTGCCTAACGATAAAATGTGCAGAAGGTATCCTTAAAGAATGTGCGAATTCTTATTTGTTTGTGCATGAGTGCGTGCGTGCGTGAGTGCGTGCGTGCGTGGGTGCGTGCGGGCGGACGCACATGCTTTTGTCTCTGTGGCGCATATGCATGTTTGGCAGTTCGGGATAGATCACAGTACTTTGCTTCTGGCATTGTATCAAATGAAGGCTGCCTTCGTAAACAAAAGTTTTCGCTGCTGGAATTATGCGCAGGGAAGCTTGACCATACGTAATGTCACTTATCCATGATTTACTATAGAAGCGCAGGAGTCCCAGCTCGCTGTAATGTTTGGACGTAAAGCTAGGCGTTGAGAATTTTTTAAGTTATGTTTGGTTTACGAAATCAACCGTAGTTTAATATATGACACTCTATATGTACCATAAGTGCAGATGCGCAATTCCAGCAGTGACACGGCTGACAGCCATATTAGCTGTGAATCGCGCTGAAAGCGAGCATCAAAAACGGAGGATGGAAAAGATCTATAAGAGAGAGCGACACGTAATCTTCTTCAAGCATAGTCATAAATGTAAGAAAAGTAGGCTCATGGGAAATGGGCCCCCACCAGGTGATGCGAAGGCAATAATGGAGAGCGCGCGACGAGGTCGCCACTAAATCCTACTGCTTACCCTACAGTGTATGAAAAAAAAATTTAATTCCTATAACCTTGCAGGGCCTCCTCCTGAAGGCTCATTGCACAGATTAGCTCTGAAGTCAATATCGTGGGGCGGCATCATAGGAGGCTGGACCGGCGAGGCTAGCTGCTGGGCGTCATGCTTCCTGTTATTTTCCGTCGGTCAATGCACCAAGCTACATCGGCGACGTTCAACCAAACTACGATTCACGAGAGCAATGCTGAGAGTCCGCCTCACCTCGTTCTTCTCGAAGGTTGCGCTGAACACTGAGCATTTGGAATGACCAGTCGCTCTACAGAGACAAAAGTAATACCACTCACCATAGGCAATGCCACAAGCGTAATTTAGCAGCACGACGAGCGAATGATGTCAAGCGACGCTGAACGATAGTCAACACTGCTTCCGCAAGAAGGCTAGAGCGACCAAGCAAAACAGGGGAGGGTTGGAAAGAACGCTGAACGGCAATGGTAACTGCGTTGATGAAACTTACTAAGCTGGAGAAACTTTGACAGCGTCGAACTTGCTCGCTTGTAGCAACAACGCAACCCACAGCGCGCCTTCTTTGACCGTGGCCGCGAGAGAGTAAAGAAATGCTTACACGGCATGCATTATACTCGCAAGTGCCCGGATGCTTCGCGCTTTGTAGCGATCCTTCCCCCACTTCCCTTCCAAGCCTGCTTAATGCCAAGCAGAGGAAATACATGGAGAGGAGGGGGGGGGGGGGGGGCGGCGCTGATTTTTGCTACCGGTGCTCCGCGAAAAGTTGAGGCGCGCGGTCGGGAAGGGGCGGAGGAAATCGCAGTGGCGGCGCGAAGCCGCCTATTTCCGTGCTTGATCTATTTATTATGCACTCGCGTCATGTATCCAGTATCCTATTGCCGTCCCCGACGCGAATTTAGCTGATATAACGCGGCAGCGTTGAGGGCCCCGTGCCGCAACAAATGCGACGTCGGCGTCCCGCGTCCTACGTCCAGCGCCTACCGTCATCTAACAAAAAATCATTCCTGACCACGCATACCCAACCACGCAGGCACTCCGTGTAGCGCAAGCACATTACTAAACTAATTGACTTTTTGAAAGTAAAATGCGTCAAAATATCGTAAAGCACGACTTACACACAGCCTACGGACTTGATAGCGTCGGATTACGATTTCAATATAAAAGAAAACATGATTTCGTAAAGCGGAAACTCGAACATAAACCCCTTTTCCAGCGTTTCTACCATTCATAGAGTGGCGCGCCGAGCTCGGTTCCTTGCAAGAACACCATCCAGATCGCGCTCGCTATCGTATTGGAATGGCGGATTCACCAATGTGCGCGAAGTGCAAGTGTGAAGAGACCATCAGTCACCTTCTGTGCCACTGTTCTCGCTTCGATAATCAACGCGAGACTCTCCAGTGTGCCTTAAATAGACTGGATGACAGGCCATTTACGGAAGCGAAGATCTTGGGGGCCTGGTCTCATAGTTCAATGGCCCAGAAAGCAGTTCGAGCGCTTTTTCGCTACCTGAGGGAAACAGACTTGAGTGCCAGACTGTAGACATCGTATACCTAAGTTCTCTCTCTCCCTCTTTCACTCCCCATTCCCCTCCCCACGTGTAGGGTAGCAAACTGGACTCAGTCTAGTTAACCTCCCTGCCTTTCTGTCTTCCCTTCTCTCTCTCTCTCTTTCTCTCTCTCGGCCCTCGCAAGAGGCCGCGTTTCTACCTGAAAGCCCGCCTTCGTGCATAGCATTCACCACCAGCTTCTCCCGGTAAACACTACGGTTACATAAGCTGCAGTTGCCAGGAAGCGTGAGAAGCAGTCAGGGATTTTTGAATGCTATCGAGTTCCACTCTTAAAGGCGAAGCTTAAGCGTCCTCCAAACTTTTTCTTTGTGTTTAGATCGGCAAAATAAACAGAACTCACTCAGACCCCTTCACAAAATACTTTTTGTTTGCTCAGAACCTTACTCGGGCTCAGACTCACCAAAATAACACTCGGAAGGGCTCACTCGGACTCAGACTCAACAAGCGTTTACTCAGTTGGGCCCGCTCGGACTCAGACTCCCCGAAATTTAACTGAGCCGGACTCACTCGCCTTTAGACTAATCGAACTGCAGCTCAGCTGCGTGGTCGTCGCGTTCATGCGCAAGCGCTGCGTAACAATATTAAGAGGTTTCGTTCTTGTTCTCGTGGCGGTAAATCATCCGGCGGCGCTGTTAAATCTGTAGAAATATGAAATGCCGCTTAAGATGCGAACATGTTATCAAAGCAGAATTTTCCTGAATGCATGCCTGCCATGGTGGCTCGGATACAAATGCTTCTTTTGTCAAGCACGCGGTCACGTCTTCCATTTATGCAGTGGGCAAAGTAAAAAAAAAAAATGTAGTAAGTATGACACTTCGCTCGTAATTAACTAAGCCTGCATTACCCCACTGAAAAGCAGAAGCGAATACTTTTCCAGCAATAAGTATGTTCTTTACCAGCATGAAGCTGACCATTCTTTTTTTCAATGCATGCCTAAAATTGGCAAACGAGACGGAACGTGAAGTGTATGTGCCGAATGCTGTCATGTTTCTCATAAATCGGTAGCGGTGTTTTTCATGTCGAATGTTTCAGGCAGGTTATGTGGATTCGAAAACATTAAATTTGCGGGAATTCATGAGTATATACTAAGCAACTACGAGATAACCTATTAAAATGTTCTGCTGTGGTTGTTCTTGAGAATCAGGGCAATAGCTCGACATTGTGGAATTTGAGCACTGAAGCTGAATGTTTACTCTAAATAAGGTCCCCCGACTGTCGTTGCCATGCGCGAGCTTAAGAATAATAAAAAAAAGGAAGCTAGTTTTGGTTGTACTACAGACGAGCTCTGCCTATATTACCGACATGTATGTTATTCATCTTGATGTTTCCTTTAGTTCATATGTCAACAAATGCTATCAGTGCCCGAAAATCCTCAAACTCAAATTTTTGTCCATTTAGGTAGAGCAAGAAACGGTAAATTTCAGGGTATTTACTTGGGATAAAAGAGTGCGCTGACTGGTCGGAATCAGGGAAAAAATTAATCTCGGAGTGACGCCAAAAAGCCGCCGTTGCTCCTCCCGCTCTCGTTGCCGCTTTCAGTGGCTGCAGCTTTCAATAGGTATAGTTACAGTTAACATCAACAGCCATTCATGACTTTAGTCAGTTGAAAGTGGGCTGCAACATAGATCTGTGCTAGAGAGAGTTCCTGGCAGCGCAGTTTACGCCTTTAGACTTTAAACCCACCACACCTATGATCTTAGGGACTTTTCTGTACTTCAACAAATGAGTCGCCTTTTCCTCATCACATCGTCCCGAACAAACCCTCGCCCTCGCCTCACAACGTCCGCAACACCTCACCACGTGGGTGACACAGCACGAACGAACAAGGACACAGGGAGGACGCACAAAAAAAACAAAACAAAAAAAAAACACTGGCAACACGAGTGTTGGCTTTGCCTCAATACAATAATGCTCTACAGTAAAAAAACATTAACCTGCAGGAGAGCAGTTCAGTTCAAGCTGCCGCGGATTGTTTACTTCACAGCAATGGCTCTAGCGGTACTTCATGCGGATTTAGAGGCGTCGGTCAGTGATACCATCATCGTGTCCATCATAATCTTTTGGCAAACAAGAAAATAAGCATTGTAGTGGGTGGGCCAACTGTCGTTCTTTTTCAGTGGCACACAGGTGTTTTTGAATGAATATCGGCTGTCCCTTCTTTTTTTTTTGTCGGCATCTACAATTTTTCTTGTTCTTAAACGAAGCTATTCTCCCGATACACATAAAGGTCAACAGAAACTATGTCGCCATAGCGATTTTTTAAAACACTGAAGAACAACTAATCAACTTTGACTTTTCTACAAGTGTGAGTACTCCCTGTCAGGTCTCTCCCAAAAGCGCTCTCCAACAACAAATTGCGCTCGCACTCCGCCTTTGTCTCTTGTTATCAATGCTCAGCAGCTGTGAACTTATCGCACGAGAAAGTTATGGCGTTCTTCATGATTTTATAATGTTCCTTCGGCCAGTTGAGTGACGCACTCTACCGGGAGCGCTCTACAATCTGGAAAGCACAGGCTGTATATGTGAGGCACCAGCAGCAACCCACCACTTTTTCCTCGAAACTGTGGCAAAGAATACAAGTAAAAATAAAATTAAGTTGCTAGATTGACGCACACGAAGCATGCTCACAGCCGCAGTTGCTCAGGGAACCCGATAACTGCGCTATCACATCGTTTAACGATGCTTCGTTTTGAACTAATGGACCATGGGCCACAGCGGCAGTTATTTACCGCTCGCTCGTGGGAAACATTTGCGTGCTGAGCAGGCCGACAGAGATAGTGGCGTTACTTGGGGGTAATTTCAACTGTACGTTTCGGGACTTAGGGTGTTCCAAAATGTTAAAAACTCAGGAAAAAAGGTAGAAAAATGTAGGAGTAACACAATGAAGAAGCAAGTCGATGTACGTAGCTCCGAACGGTTCGTGAACTAGACCGACCACAAAACAAGGCTGGTTGTTCGAGTGAAAGCATGTCCCGTTACACGAACGTTTCACTCAGAGTGACGGGGCTCACCGTGAGTAAAGCTACTCACCAAATTTTTTTTCGCTTCTCTTTCAATCGTACTACTTCGTTTCGATGATTGATAGGTGTAAAAAGAAAGAAACGAAATGCTTTGCTCGCTACTTTAACGCCGTGCGACACTGTTAAGACCTAGGGAATAGCATGCGGACAAAAAAGGAGCAACCTATGCATCTTCATTGAAGCCGGAAGCTGGAATAGTTGCTTACACGATGTAATCACTGGTAAGATATAATAAATGCACCGTAAGATAAGCAGCATATGAGTCCTCTGTATTACGTGTAGTGAACTCGTTTTTGCACCTCCATGGTTACGACGCAGAAAAGTGTAGGCCTTATCCAGGCCATGACGACGTACAGGTAGCAGCCACCTAGCGTTGCCTACCGCGAGCCTACCTATCCACGGTGAACAACGTGCTGCTGGCAGCACGTATGATTCTCTTGCTCCTGAAAACGTTATTGTGGTAGAGGAAAAAAAAGAAACAATAAAAGCCTACTAAGCCGCAGATTACGGCAGCCACGCATTGAAGTGGTTCGACCAGAAATTGCAAATAAATTTTTGTACTTTGCTCATGTGCGCGCGCGCTGCGACATCATATGTTTCTTGTTTACAAACTTGAAGTCTGTCTATACGCATTTACGTTTACGTATCAGCTGTTAACTAAATCGGACTGAGCTGAAGGGAATTGAGAATTTTCTGCGCCGCCATGGCCTTTGAACTATTTGCGATCTGCGCTTCGTTTCACCGTAGTTGCGGTGACGTTAGGTGACGCCGACTTGACCGCTGCCGCAAGCTGCCGTGTCAGAAAAGGAAGCTGAATGACTCTGCCTTAACAGATGCTCGGTGCTTGAATGCTCAGACGCAGATGAGAGATGAAGCTTCTGCGAACTGAGATCAACTTGTAGCCTCCTTGCAGTAGCGGCAGCATCGTTTCTTTCTTGGCGGGGGGGGGGGGGCACGTAGAAGCGGGAACAGCGCGTAGGAATTTACGGCTGTCCCTCCGGTGGTTTGTTACCCATATCGCTGACACAGGCAAGACCTTGAGAAAGAAGAGTGACGTGACACATCACTGCACTAACACATGAGACCCTTTCCTTATGCGCCTCTGAAGGAATACTGAAAACAACACTGAAATACTGCGATAACAAAAATTGCGGTTTCGCCTGAAGGCGAAGCATTGAAAGCGATGGCAAGCCTTAGCGTAGCATTCGAGCTTCTCACACGGCGTTCCAACCCTTTAAGGTGCTGTGTGCACAAATGTGCACGCGAAGTTAGCGCATGAAAAGCAAACGCACCGCTGAAAATAATTGTATTTATACTGCGTCGCGTGCGTCTTGAGACACGTGTGATTGGACGTGTTCTGCAAGTTAGAATTATATCTGTAAAGTGTTTCAGTAAAACGAGTTGGAAGACGGCTGGCTGTTCTTTCTCGTTGTCAATATGTCGTCAGGTAGCGGGCTGACTTCTTTCGTTGTTCTTGAGAATGTTTTGCATCAGGCATATTTTTGTTGTATAGGTTCTATTCAGTATACTAGACATGGAATTGTTGAGACTTTAATATCCAACGCTCCTGCAAAGAGTCCTCACCTGGAGAACACGTTCTGTGATCTTGACAAAACTCGAAGAATTGAAAATTCTTAATTCATTTCGCAGCAGCATGTTTTTTACGATACTGAATATACAAAAAATGTCCCGAAACTAAATTTGCAATGACCATACTTATTAGGCGCCTGAAGTAGCTAATTAACAACGAGGTCTTAAAAAATTGGCAGTTTCACTGGAAGGGCGAAGCACTGACTGCTATGGCAAGGTTTAGCTTTGAGATTGAACTTCTTGGATGGTGCTCTAACGCGAACGCGACAGCGGATGCTTTTGGCAGATGCGCCAAAATGTATGGCACAATTCACACAGTGTAGGGCCTGTAATAACATCGCACGGGCACCACTATGCTTCCCGAAGAGTCGCGCCAGTAAAATTACATCACTTTCAGGTTTGAGCACTGATATTTCTTTGCACATTAATTATTTAATAGGCTGAGAAGATTTAACATAAAAGGGGCGCGCAGTGAATGTTATGTTTCATGGCATTTGTTTGTGGGCTGCCATTCTCAAAATTCTGACGAACGCTTTAATTAATAACGTAAGAACTGGTGTGAGCAACTTCAGCGATTGAATAGTGTGGCAATATTACCAGCATATACGGCATGCATACGCGTATGGCATGTATATACCTAAATATATGCGGAGCCGCACGGCGATGCCGACGCCGGAGGCGAAAATTCGCTTGGAGTGGTCATATAATTGCTATCGCAATAAAGAAAAATTCGACAGAGACACTTGCGACAGCTTACGAGCGGGAATGCGAAAACATTATACCGTTTGTAGACCTCGGAACGTCATGAACGCGCTCATTTTGTACACTCATGACGTGGCGCCACCTCCTCCCCTTTGACTGCGCCGTCACGTGCCCAATGACGCATGCACTAGGGCACACGTTTAGTCAGCCAGGTGGCTGCGACGTGACGTGTGCAATGACGCACGCACGAGGCACACTTTTATATAGTGAGCCACACAGGCGCTGTGTTTACCACGGCTTCCTATGTCCTCGTCCTTTCGTGCGCTATAAGCCTCACCGCGCGAGAAAAACTGCGGCTGCTGCAGGAACAGCGTCGTGACCGAAACCAAGCGTCCCACAACGCTGGCGCAATCAGGAACGTCGGCAGCGGCGTCACACCGACGTCGCAGCTCAATCTCGAGAAGCTCGAGATGAGGCGGACGGAACACAGTCGGCGTTTGTCAGCACCGAGTGAACTGTTCGTGACACTTACTATCCATTCCGCTCAGAGCAGCGCTTATGTACAAAAGTGCGTACGCACACAGCTCCTTAGCAGGAAGGCTAATTCAAGGCTCCTGCCAGCAGCGGAAGCCGAATGCGGTTCTGGCTCCGGTATAGACCAGTTTGGACATAGCAGGACGGTGCGTCCTCTTGCCTTAATTTGTCGCTTTTGCATCCAAAAGCACTGCACGTCTCTGGAAGCCTTCTAACCCTATGCGCGCGGACCGCGCTGTCGCCAACGGCGATGGCGTGAATGCGCCTCGAAGGCCCGTTTAACTGCTATCACAGTGAAGTTTTTGAAGACAACGAAAAGAAGCGAGCACACGAAGACAGGAAGCAACTATAAACGCGGTAGTCGACCTTTCTGAGGGTGAGTCTAAAAGAAAAAAAAAAAAAAACTCAGTGCCCTTCCTCTCTGTTAAGAAGGATGACCAGTGAAGCTGTATATGTGGGCCCCTCAATGTCAAACTGCATCTCCGCCGCGGGTCGGCCCGAAATTTCACTATCTTTGGAATCGGCTGGGGAGTGTTTAACGCCTGCGTCACCTCCGCCGCCGGTCGGCCCGGCATTGTACTATCTTCGATATTTTTTTTTTATACGCGGACACGATAAAGGGGAAAAGCTAGTAGTCCTTAACAGCTTCGCTGTAACAAAAAAAAAGTTACTAACGTAAATGCTTCTAAACCTGTGAGCGTCCCGAGTTTCGATCACAACGGTCAGAGGCTAATTTCAATGACGCTGTACTGGCTTTCTGTTGCATACTTTATGCGCGGAAGGAGTACGTTAAAGTCAGCCGAGCTATCTCCTTAGCCCTGTCATCTACTCTACAACATGGCGTCAAGTTCACCGCGATGATGTTTTTGTAGCAACAACGTTTTGATGTATAGTACCTGAACCGCGACTTCGTTAGACCGATGCGCAGTGCAGCAGTCCCATCGGCGCTGTTGTAACGGTAATCTTCGGTGGAAATTTCCCGCTGAAACTGGGTTCAAAGCTATAGACTGAGGTAAATGCTGAGGACAATACCGTTGTGGATTTTCCCACCGAATTTCAGGACTAATTTCGAGAGTGATCCTTCTCAATCCTACTTCCACGGTATAATATCTTTATTCTCAAGTCCTTGTCTTTTAATTTCGAGGTGCTAAGCGTGTTTTTCAAGGCACAAATACAACACGTATCTTAACATGTGGTTGCTCCCTAACCCGATATTGCTACTATCGGCATGCTTTAGCGCCAGTGGTGGCGTAGGAAAACTCATCATGAAATCGAGCTGTCTATTAAGTAGCAGCTGACATCGCAAAGGAGAAGCCGGGAGAAGTGGGCGGCAATGGCATAGCCACCTAGGTGGTGCGTTGTATTGGTGTCCCCAATGGTGTCTCCTATGGTGGCCCTATGGAATTTTTTGAAAAAAAAAAAATCATCGGCCCTTCCACTCTGTGAAGAAGGACGACCAGCGAAGCTGGCCTTTCTTGACTGGCACGCTGCGGGTCTTCGACGGTCGGCACACACTACGGGCCAGGCTCATCGACGGACGCGCGATCAGCCCTATCCTGGCGCCGCGCACCCATTCTCACTGTCGCTCCCGTTGTCGTTCAAGAAGGATACGTTGCTCCTATTCCGTGCCCACCGTATGTGTCCGCCCCATGGAGAACTGCCGATAAGGTCGCTAGGTGACACTGACGTCACTGTGTAGACGAACACACAGTGGACGATACATACGTGTGCGTTTATTGCGGCCTTTACACGGACACGGTTGCTATAACGGCGGCGAACAAGCACGGTGACGAGAACAATGGTACATCAATCACTCGACTTGACACTTGCGACGAACACAATAGGATGAACAATATGCAATCTATTATAGGTTTTTACACTTATGCTAATTAACCTACAAGACTGAACTCTACACTAGCTCTGGAGACGAAAACATTTCTTTGTCGACATGACAATGTACACGCACGGACGCAGAAAATTTACCGAGGTAGCCACATCCAGCTTCGCTGTAAAAAATATCCTCGGTACGACATTCTTAAGAAAAAGAATCAGTTTACAAACAGATTGAAAACATCAACTGAAATAAACTTCTTACTGCGCCGTTAAACGAGCATTGTTGTAACCATGCGATTTTACATATTTTGGATGGCTTACAGTGGGCCGCAGCGGCGTCTTCGAAGGGCTGCTGTGCGGAAGATGAGTCACGGCAACTGTGGCTTGCCCTTTTCTCTTGCAGATGTACCCGTTCGCGAGAGTCAAAGTGGAGGAGAACGGAGAGGTCACTTTCGACGGATTGGCTGGTTACATGCTCTCGCTTCTGCAGCAGTCCATGGGCTTTGAGTTCGGTAACATTGAGTACACTCGCGCATTATATGTCTTTGCTTTTTGTTGTCTTTTTTGTGGACTGAGAGCAGCCATAAATGATATGATTTTGCTGTAGCGTTTAGCTTACTAAAACATGAAAAGAAAGATTAAAGAATAAATTTCCCACGTACGTAGCTATGCACGCGTGCGCACATTGTCGGTTTAATGCTCACTGATATGCTCCTGGCTGTAAAATAAAGAAACAACTAATCATGACCCGGATGTTAACTATATTACGAGAAACAGAGGATAGGTATAAATGCAACGAAGAGGAGGGAACAGGACATAGAGCCGGTGTTGCGCTGTATACTGAAAAATAGCAGTGTTTCGTTGTTACAGTGAAAAAAAAAAAAACAATAACGGAAAGACCGCAACCCGGCGTAGTCATATTTCACGATTCATGCACGGTGTTGTTCAGGCTGAGGTAGCGGCTGGCGCTTCTTTGGCACAGGCCAGAACCAGTACAATCGGACATTTTTTGGCAGGGTGGTGAAGTAGGCAGTAGCAAATATTATAACATATCGGATAGGCAATGATTAGCTGTAACGTTGCGTTTTGTAGTGATAATAGGCGGCATTTTTACTGCTCTATTACCTGCGAAAGAGTGAGCTAATACGCGGGATAACAGAGCAACAGCCGTAACTGCTACCACAAATCGTACTGGCTTTACACGGAGGGCAGATAACCTGTATAAATGGCTATAATGATACAGAACCGATGTTTTAACTCAGTAGGTACAGAGACATTGACGGAAAAATACTACTCGTAGACTAATCGTGACAGCACGCATTAACCTTGCTAGCTGCCACCCGGCTTTCAAAATATGACACGGGTGTGATGCTTACTGCACAACACGCTGCAATCACATAAGAATGCGCAGATCGACCCTACTTGCACTCCCGCTTACCTAAGCTTTAGCAGTAATTTTAACGGGGACATACTCGCACATTTGTTAGCGAGGGCACAACATAGCATTTCTATCATCAGAACAGTTGGGTGCCTAAATTTGTGTTCACCATGCTGGAAAACACTGCGAGAGTCAAAATGCGCGCCGTGAAAGCTGGGAAACGAAACCTATTTGACTTCGGTAAAGCAAATGATCCTGTAGCTCATATTAACAGGTTACCGTGCGCTGGAAATGCAGAGCAATAAGAAGTGGCTTATTTGATCACTTCAGGCCCTTGCCGGAATTATCACATACCTCGGCTCATATAGTCTACAAACAAGAGTTGATAAAAATCGTTAGGCCATAAATCTGTCGGCTGTACAGTCTGTTCATAGACCAGTCTGTAGAAGTCGTGTATACTCTGCGGTGGCGAGCAGGCTGGAGCGCACCGGCCAGTTCAGGACGACCACTTTGCCTTTCCTGAAAAATGAAATTTTGTTCTTGTTTATAGACGACAATCGATATAAAGTATAAGGCTAAAAGTATATAAACTGCTTATAGGCCGGCCAATAGCAATTTTTTTATAGAGAGTCTCTCCTAATTAGGTGAGTTAACACCTTGGGCACAACAGCAGCATAACGTATCGGTCACGCGAACCACACGCGCCAACAGCCAAATCGCTAAGTGTGGGGATAAGAAAGACCGGCAGCATCACTAACTGGTCGTTTAAATAGGAGATTGGAGGAGGGATTTCACTGACCGTCTGCAGAAGTTCCTTGCCTATTGCATGTGCCACCAACCCTTCCCGCATGTGGATTGGCACTACCGCTAAAAAGGTGCACCATGAAATTCGAAATGGCCTGGCTGATCTATTCAAATACATGGCTGTAACTCGTACCCAATGAACAAAAATTTGCGCCCTTCTCATAACTGTGACTTCGCGCATGCGTGGCTGTACGCAGGATAATTCCTCGGCTTCCCCCAGACACGGTGTGGGCAGGTCGCAACGCGCAGGGCGTCTGGGCCGGTCAGCTGGGAATGGTCTACCGAAACGTGAGGGGCTGGCCGTTTCTCTTTCTAACCGCATTTGCTCGACTTTCAAGGCTTACTGCTGGGATAGTTGCTTCACGGAACGTATTAAAGATAGCACAAGAAAGGACACGGACAAGAGTGAACAACACAAGCGCTTGTGTTGTTCACTCTTGCCGGCGTCGTTTTTTTTTATTTCTTAATTTTACTCGTCTCGCGCGACGGCATATGCGCACGGCGTTGTTGTGATCTGGCGTTTACCCCGTGAAACCATTGGCTCACGGAGGACGCGCAAATGGTGAACGAGCCAACGCCCTCGTCAGAGCCATCTCCAACTGTGACGATTCCAAACAGTTGGACACCGCCAGGACGGTTTTGGCCAACTTGCCAGGAGGCATCCCTTCACATAATCTCGGGCCCTAACTGCTACGTCCGTGTTGGAGACGGGGTCACTGACCTTTACTCTTCCCCTGTTTAAGCCCAGTGATATGCGTGTGTTTTGGGTCAAGACAACACCCAGCTCCTCGGAGGAAAAGGGTTGCCTCCGGGTTAGCGGGAGATGATGTCATCCATCTCCTGACGCCAGATTGATGGGAGGTTACGGGACCATGACGAAGTAGGGGTTAAAAGGCGAGACGGATGTATGCTTGGTTACGAGGATACGGCAGCTTGAATTTCTTTTCTGCATCATTCTTGTACCAAAATGTAAATATAAACGAGCGTTCAAAAACGCGCTGGCTGTTAGGCCCAGCCCCACGTTCTTTACTGCTCCACGTTGCATGAAGTTCACGCATCTCAAGACCACCGGTCGCAACAGCGTTAATTTACTGTCCGGCGAGTGGCTTCCAGGGGTGAATGGCTGAGTACAAACCACAACTGCACTCTCCAGCCGCCTTACAATACTTCTGTTCCACACGACGCGACGCAGCTGCAGTTTACATGATTCTTGATTCTTGATTCTTTATTGGTTTATCACATATACATGTTATGGGAGGCGAAGTGAAAAGCCATTCAAAGATGGCTTGAGGGAGTCCTTCGCCCCCACGCTGCAAAGACAACAGCAGAGGCATACACGTCCTGTTCACATAATCGTACACTTTTGCAAAACCATCATATTAAGCACAACATTGCCATAAACCTTGACAAAACCATAGAATTAAACAGATTAGTTACTGTCCTACGTAGGGCATCATTCGTTAACATACTTTACTTCACCTCAGCATCGAATGACAGCACATTTCATAACAATGTACGCTTAGTAATAGTGACATTGAAACAATATAATTAAATAGCAACCGTAAACAGCTCTAGTGGTCAATGTTAGGCTAGAAAAAATGTGTACAAGTCAGATAATGTTGCTTCGCGAATATCGATTTGTTTTTTATTAAGATAATTTAGTAGTTCACCTAACGTTCACCTAACGCTTCTCTCTCTCTCCCGTCTATTGTATCGACACGGTAATTCTACCTGGCTCATAACCTTTGTTTACATGATTGCGGCGCTCCAGAAAGATGGCGCGCTCCGCTATCTTACAATTCTTTTCGACAGGGTAGATGATGTGCTAACACGTGCTTGAATTTACGCGTATATGGTCAAAATGAAACAGTGGTCTTACACCTACTTTGTTTCGGATCAGCAACTTTTTTGCCACTTCTTGCAATATCGAGTGGCGCCTTGTTTATCTGTTACTATCAGGACTAGCAATATGTGGCGGGTAATGCGAATGTCATAGAATAGAACAACATAACCACTGGGCCTAATTAGAGAGCGCAGTTCAATATGTTCTTAAGCAAAGAGTACTGAATAGCTTAAAGCAAGGTCTGCTGGCGCACACTGGCTTGACTCTTCGCATAGAAAATTGCCGCGGGAAGTGCACCCTATTTCCGTCGTGTGCGCTCAACGGCATAGAAAAAGAATGTCTCGTCCCTTTCTATTTTCGATGGAGACTGCATCGCCAGATGAGTTTTGCTGCTTGAAGTGTATTAAAGAGGACATAATTTGCTTATTCATTTTAATACCCCAAAGCACGCCTGCGCTAGGAAATGATCTACAGTGAACGGAACAGACTGGCGGGCTAGTTGGCAGTGCATAATTTGAGGTTGTAGCGCAGAGGAGACGGAGACGCGGCGCTGTGTTTTCGTCTCCTATGTCGTCCTGCGTGCCCTTTCACGCTATAACCTCAAGTTATAATGAAGAGCTACGAATTAGGTACGACCTGCTGGAGTTCTTTACAGCGCACACAGGAATCGGCGACATATCGGCATACACAAATATTATTGAGTTCTGTCTTCTGCATTGTTCACACTATTGCTTTCGACGGCTAGGGCCAAAGAAGTATGCATTGGCGGCTGGGAATAATGGGACAACACTGGCTGTCTCTAGCTAGACAGAAATTAGCGTTTGGCCTTCACGTGTACGTGCTACATACTGGTTTACAATCTCCGCCTAGACGGTGCTGGCGAGTTCACGTAGGTTTTTCTGGAGCGGTGCGGGTATCTACCGGGAGGAATTCGTGCGTTAGAAAGTGCAGCTGTGCTTGTATCTTGTGACACAAGTATGACCCTTGACACGACGTCGATTCAATTAGTTGTGGCACAGGGATAATATATCTTGTGGGTTTTGCAAAGGATCCATTGGGTTGACCAAATCGTGAGCGAGTGGATGAGACTTTTGATAACATTGACCTCGATTTTCCCTTGCGCGAAATACCTTCCTGCCTCGTCATATCACACGCAGTATCGTCTTTATGACTAGTGACGCTCCCCGAAAACTAACTCTAACACATGCGTAAATGCAAGACCCTTTCGTTCGTTAATGTGGGCTTCGCCGCATGAAGAGTGTTTGTGTGGAGAAACCAGCTTGATGGTACCCTTCGTTTGTCAGTTGGATATTCTGCATATTGCCAGCACTCTGGTACTTAATACGCGCTAGCGTGTGTTTGTATATGTGTAACCATGAACACTACCGAGGCGAAGATAAACTTGTGTCAGAAACAACAACAACAACAACAACAACCACGACGCGACAAAATAGGTACATAAAAGGCACGCGAGTCAGAATCGAATCTGTACCCTTTCAATTCCGAGGCTGGCATATGATAGTTGCGCAGTACAGTGAGCGCCGATGATGACTGCATTCTCCATTACAGGGGAATGTTAGGCGGCCAATGGTGTTTGTTCACCAAAAAGCGCACCCGAAAACATGCATTGCTATTTCTGTAATTCCAGTACTAATCTCAACGTTTTTTTCTCCTATTTTCTTTATTTCTCTCTTCTTTTTTACCAGGAGGCTGACCTTGCCATCGGCCCTGCGACGCCAACCGAGGAAAGGTTCACTGTTGGCCACGCTTTGCCCAACTACTTCGACACGGTCGCCTGCCACGTGGCTGGCAGACTCATCAGCCACGTTTCGAACGTGGCCGGCCACATCGGAGGGTTCGACACGCAGGTGACAGATCGCCCAGTCTCGATCGATTCGCATGTCCGCTACTTGGAAACATTTTATTGATTGAAGCTCTAGCAAATTGCTCCGAAAGAGGGCCCTTGTCATAAATACCTGAAATCATTTTCAAAGCCGCCTACTACAGGGCAGAAAAGCTTGCAAACCACCGGCGCAGCGCGTTAACTGAGGCTCAACTTCATCAGCTGGCCGCCTTGTCCAATATCGAAACACGTAACCTATTCTCGTTATCCCAGTCTTTGTTATATAAACACCTCAGCTTCAGGCTGTGAAAAAAATTCAGCTTCTTCGCAGCAGCTTTATTTTCATGAGATTTTTTTCCCGACTGCACCACTGACTCACAGTATGGTACATTTAACTGATGTTGTCATGCTTGAATCGTTGTCGTGAATAGAGAAATTTCGACATAAGACATATTAAGTGGAAAAATTCATGAAAACACTCATACATACGCTCTTTGATTACGGTTTATGTTAATTCTATGTTGTACGCAGCAAATAAAAGTATTTTCCCATATCGAAGAGCGCAAGTTGAAGAGAAACCGTTACAGAAGCAAATTCACGCGGACAACAAACAAGGAAAAGCAATTAACGTGGGAACACGATGGGCAAATGTCAACGCGAGAATTGGCCTTTGTTATTCTGATATAGACTGAACCACGGCTGTTCCGTATTGATCAAAAGCTTTCGTGCTTAGCCAGGCTTATGATGTATTGTTCGAAATGGGGTATGGCACAAAATAAGAAAAGAAGAGAACGAATAAAATAACTAAAAAAATATCATTGTTGCCTCAAAATTCAACTCCATGTCCTTATTTTATTCTCTCGATGTGTTGTTGAATAACTCAGCGATTCACTTACAATTATGTATGATAGAAGATTTTTCTATTACGCCAAGGCCCGACGGCGATTTTACCTATTTAATTGTAGCTATGAAACTAGTGTAGTAAAAGAAATCATTTGAACAGTGTGAATACGTATGAAGGATGCATCTGCAGAATATACCACCTTAACTGGCACTTACTTTTTTCTCTTTTATTATTTAATTTCTTACTTGATATCCTCAGGGTCATCTGTCTTCGCGTTTTTTGTAGGTGAGCGTACGTTAAATAACTCTGCTGTTCTATTTCAGATATGGCTCATCATAGCTGGAATCCTGCTCTTTCTGAGCGTGGGGCTCTCTCTGTACGAGCGACGAAAAACTCTGAAGAAGTTCAGCTACTTGTTTTACCGCAACGTATTTGAGCTGCTGGGAAACTTGCTCATCGAAGGTAACAAAAAAGAGCGAGAGACTGAAGCATTATTAAAAAAAGAACCGAGGAAATTGCTTATGTCAGCATACATTAAAGGGCACATTAATTGGCGCCTTGCAAAAAGGTTAATGCTTTAATCGAAAACCTATGGCTAGTTTGTCTAACATACCGCTCCAGAGCGCTTTAATACGTAATTTAATTTACTGAAAAGACTAATTAACCACCTGCACCATTTGTACTTCTCCTACACATTACCCATTAGCTTTCCCCTATTTTTGCGAAATATAAACAAGGTTCCTTATTTAATTCACTGATGACACCGGGGATAGGTTACTACGTTTCTTGTATAAAGCATGAAAATGGAAAACTATAGTTATCTCAGGGCACTTGGAAACATAGCTAATAACGACCGCATCACGTTTTCAAGTGCATGTTTAAAAAATTTTCGCAAGGGGTACGTGTAATTAACTAACGCTTTTCAAACTTTCCCAACACATCATTCATAGGATGCCCTCTAGTCATTTAGAATGCAAACATTGTGGCACGTTATATTCTTTCAAAGCACTAGGCAAAATCCTGCGTGGTTCGTACAATACTCTTGTAAGGTTCTGTAGAAGCTCTGAAACGCTCCTATAATTTTACACAAAAGCTGTATTTAACCGACACACTTGAAACTTTTGATACATGGTCATAACATGTCCCGCATTCTCTTCAAACTTAGCACAGCTAAAACCTTCTGTTCTCTCAGAGCAGTAGGTAGGTTTCTAAGCGTTGCA
This sequence comes from Dermacentor andersoni, assembly GCF_023375885.2. Taxonomy (NCBI): domain Eukaryota; kingdom Metazoa; phylum Arthropoda; class Arachnida; order Ixodida; family Ixodidae; genus Dermacentor; species Dermacentor andersoni. The sequence goes on from NC_092817.1 coordinate 70,862,119, forward strand.
TATAACCCTTCTAAACTGGCAAAAACAAAAGAAGCGAGACTTTAGCAATTTTCAATTTAGCCCCTAAATAACCCCCACACTTTAGAATTTTTCTGCCCAACCTCCCTTATGTTCTCCCTATCTCATGCAATTATAAATTCCGTGAATTATCTCATTCTCGCAGGAAATCGTGAAAGCGCGCACGTAACGTTTTCGAGCGCTTCTAGCCGCAATAACATCTTCGCTGTAAAGTAAAATCAGCAAGGCCACTAGACTAGTTGCCGTAGGCTGAACTCTGCCGGAAGGTGATGCATGCATCAGCAATGATAGACGGCCCGTTCTTGTTTCGCCTGTGCGCAGCGTCCCCGCGGTCGCACGAGGACCCGCACGTGCGCACCGTGCTGGCCTTCTGGTGGATGATGCTGATCGTGCTGATGAACACCTTCACGGGTCACATGAAGGCCAGCATGACCGTCCAGGAGGAGCTGCCCCGCATCGACACCCTCCAGGACATCGTCGACCACCGAGGCGTCACTCCCGTCGTCATAAGGGGCAGCACATTCGACGAGATATTCAGGGTGCGATGGGCTCGTCGGTGTCGGCTCGCCGTTTGACGCCCGGTCATTTCGCCTGATCGAAGCTAGCGCTCTGCAGCTGAGCTCGTTAGGTAGAGTAACGAAACGCGGAAAATTGCGCGGAGACAACGTCACGGTGAAGAGTAGGACAAAAACGAATTATGCATATCGAAGGTAAATATTGCAATTGGAAGCGGTTAGGGAAACTAAACGAAGGCCTCTCCCAACGATCTCCAATCTACGTATCTTGTGCTAGCTGATTCCAAGTTGTGCCTGAAAATTTCCTGATTTCGTCACTCCACCTAATTCTCTGGCGTCCTCGACTGCACTTACGTTCCCTTGGCACCCATTCTGTAACCACAATAAACCGCTGATGACTCGCTCTACGCATTACATGGCCTGGCTATAGCTTCCTTTCTTCCTCTTAATGTCAACTAGAATATCGGCTACTCCAGTTTGTTCTGTAATCCACACCTGTGTATTCCTGTCTGTTAACGTTACACATAAGCATTTTTTCCCATCTATTGTTGCACGGACCTTAAACTTCTTCTCAGGCTTCTTTGTTAACCTCCATGTTTCTACGCCATATCTTAGTAACAGTAGAATGCAGTGACAGCACACTTTTCAAGGATAGCGGTTAGCTGCCGGTGATGATTTGTTAATGTCCACCATATGTGATCCGACCATTTTTATTATTCTGCAAATTTCCTTCTCATGATCAGGGCCTTCTTTAGGCTGTGAGTAATATATGGAGGAGGATATACAGAATTTACCAAAGCAGAGTTAGAGACAATAACGACCGTCGTCGTTTCAGATGACAGTCACCAAGAAGTGAGACGGAGGTTCTCTTTTCTCTTTCTATCGTTCTTTCTTTTTCTCTCTATTCTTCTTTCTCTCTTTCTATCGTTCTCTTTCTCTTTCTTTCTTTCTTTATTTCTCTCTCTCCCTCTTTCTCTCTTCCTTTCTTTCTTTCTTTCTTTCTTTCTTTCTTTCTTTCTTTCTTTCTTTCTGTGTATGCGGTGACACTGCTCGCTCATAGCAATGGCTCACGGTAGCTCGAGCCGTTCGAAAAGCATTCGCAAACAAGAGGTGCGCTGTCGCAGGTGTCCACCAGGCGCGACCACCAGCTGGTGTGGCGGCGCGCGCTGCAGCGGCGTACCGTGCTTTCGGGACGCGACATCTTCGTCAAGTCCATGTTCGACGACGTGTTGGAGGGCCGCAAGGTCATCTTCCTGGACACGCTGCTCTTCCACTACTGGGTGGGCCGCTTCTACCAGGGGCTACCCCGCGGCGAGTTCTACCTGGCCAAGGAGGCCGTCCTGTACCCGTCCATGTGCATGTGGCTCAACAGAAACGTCGACCCTGCCATCGCTAGGGCACTGCACGTCAGGTGGGAACGCGACGCGTGCATCTGGTCTTGTGAACCACACACTTAAGAACACGCCTTTGAAAGTTACGTTCTCGTGCGCACAGTCGTGTTCATTATCATTATTATCATCATCATCATCATCGTTACGACTTGAGAGTTCACCCTAGAAACAAAACAAAAAAAGAAAGGAAAAAGAAAAGCCTGCTACGCACTGCTGTCAAAACACAACTGTACTGTTGATACAGGTTGGACTAAATTAAATAGGAATCCCCGATTTACGCTAGAATTTGTTTATTTCATATTGTTTTGTATGTGCGCGTGTTTGTTGATGTAAGGCCATGCCACGCGTCATTATTTATATAAAGGTACTTATAATCAAAAGCGATTAGGATCGAATTCCCTCACACTTCGGTAGCTGCACATTGTAGCTGCAACCCCCGCTACCCAGCATAAATAACAGCAAGCTGCACAAGTTCGAGGTGCCAGACGAACCAACTGGGGGTAAGTCCGTAATACGAATCAGGACGCTGGTTACAACAAATGGCAAACACGGGGCGGCAATAATCACTAGTGCGCTTTGGTGTCAGGCAAACATGAGAGAGTATACCGGTGCCATCAACACGAAACTCTACAACGTAATTCTCGCTGTCGCCTACCGCGACTGGAAACCATTGTGATATTATCGTGCTCTTCTGGCACTCCTGCGAGCATTCCAAACCACGCACAAATTAGGTTAGCGAGGAAAGCGTTTCGGATGCTCTCAACACAACGTAAGCCTAGTAGGGGGCAAAAGGATTGGAAGAAAACCAGGTTGCTACGTTTTCTACACGTTTTGGGTCAACGTTGCCTCGCACGTTTCTGAAGAGGAAAATTGAAACGCCGTTAAAGAAACATCTCGAAAAAAAAAAAAAGCAACGTGTAATGGAGCTAACATGCTACAGGCTAGAATGTCCTCCATACATCCTTATCGCGACTTAGATCAAGAATGTTGTGCACGGGCTGTTTCCTTTTTCTTTTCCGGCTCGTGAAAAGACGCTTACTGCGCGTCGACAAATCTTTGGAGAACAACGTGGACATTAAAGTAAAGTACCCACATACCAATATGCAAAAACGCCGAACGAAGGAAAAGAAACAAACAGAGCCGACAGCTTTGTGGCTCCGAAACCTGGGAGAGATGCGGGTGGCCTTGATTTTTTTTTCTCTTTCTTTTTTTCTCGTCGAACGAACTCTCACGCCGCTGTGCGCACCGAGCGCGTATCGGCCGAGTGGCTCTGCACGCATATTCGCGATGGTCCGAGTTGCGCGCGTGTCGCAACCGGTTTCTTTCGCATTCATTTTTTTTTTTCTTTTTCTCCCCCCAGGCTTTATTCAGGCAGCCGTCAATGCGTGCGGTAACGCGTGTTACACGGAGCGAGATAACGCGAGGATTAGATAACTCGACACGACGTTTATTTACCCCGTCTGCTCCGCGCCACGCGCTTCTCGGCGTCAGGCGCTCCGTGCTTCGTCGATGCTGCGTACGCTCCCTTTAAAGTCGCAGTGCCGATGGAAGTTAACGATGCACCCTGTCCAACCAGTTTCTTCGCGCGTGGAAACGTGCAGGCTGGCTTCGCTAAAACGGGAGAGTCTATTCGAGGAGTGTGGTGGAGAAAGAACCCCTACGCGAATGAAACTGACCCCCGTGTCTGTAGTTCTTTCAGATATATTATTTAAAAATTAAATTCTGGGGGTATTACTTGCCAGTACCACGATATTATGTGGCACGCCGTACGCCGTAACGCGGGCCTGCAGATCCTCGAACGTGCACCCAAGTCTAAGCACCACAAGCGTTATTGCATTTCTCCGCCATCAAAATGCGGCTGCCATGGTTAAAATCCAACCCGCAAGTTATACCTCAGCATCCCAACGCCGTAGCAACTGGGCTATCGCGAAGGGTCGTATAGTCTAATCGCCATTGCGTTTGACGTAACCAATAAGCACAATTTAAGCGTGATAACCATATGCCGAACATTAAGTAGTCTTAGCAGGCGAGGTGTCGCTTAGAAGGCTGAGGGCAGCGTTGAGATATCTCTAAAGATTTGTGTCCGACAGGGAATCTTATACGTGAGTACGTTTATAGGCTCCCAGCGTCACCAGAGAACAAGTGCCAGCGTGTTTGCGAGCCTCATCCTGTTTTCTTTTTTCTTCTAGAAAACGACAATGCAAAAGCTATTAGCTTGTCGAATATGTCTCAGCGCGTCTCAGAATTTGCTGGGCGAAAAATGTGCCAACATCGGCGTATCGAAGAATTCACTGTTTAAATAACCACTCACAATGAAACAACTCGTAATATTCCAGGTAAGGGTATATTCAAGTGGAATTCACAGAAAAGTAGTGCGACTACTGCAAGCCCTCTTTAATTCCTAAAGCGTTTTCATTTTCAATTCCATGTTCCTTTAATTTTTAAAGCAATAAATAGCGCATATTCTCGGAAGCCAAACGAGTTAACAGACCGCAAGAAAGGAAAATTTATTCATGGTATTGCGCCAAGATGCCACTTTGCTGAAATACTTCCATCAGGACGTCGAACAAGTGGAGGATCCTTCGTAATAAATTCGAAAAATTTAGAGCTCATTGTCGCCCTGTCGTAGTCAACACTGATTGGTTCGCTACAGTCAGACAAGTTGTGGCACGATGTCGCGAATTTATATTTTTACTAAATTTTGACTAATTAACCTGTCACTGATACCCTAATTTTGCCGAGTGCATGATGTGCATGCGCTGTTGCGGGTGAAAATGCGGGCAACGTTGTAAACGGGCAACGTTGCGAGCAACGGTTTAAAGTGCGCGGTTTAATTACTGCAGGCAGCTTTAATCCTTAATGCAACTGCTCGAAAGAAACAGCTTCGTTATAAATTGGGCTGTGCTGTTGCAAGACCACACAAAGCTGTTCTTTTTTTAAATCCGGAGCAGATTTCTTGCTAATGGTGCAAATGCCCCTGTGAGTACTGCTCCTGCGTAAATGTACTCGTTCGCAGCTTCTAAAGGCCTGACCGCCGTTTGTGAACGTTCTTTTTTGACGGCGGGGTAGAAAATTAGCTTACTTTCTGGCGCGTAATCTTAAAACAAGCCCTCAGACTTCGCAGATCAAGCGCCGAGTCATTCCCCGCAAATTATCCAAACACAGCGTTGTCACGTGCATGACTTTTCATATAGGGAATTCGTGCTGACGGCAGAGGCTGCTTTTCCCAGTGGTAGCTGTCTCAGCCAAGACATGAATAACTCGTTCATTTTCTTCTTTAGTCATTCACTAAGGTGAGGTGCGCCCCTATGCCCCCTACCCCTCTCTCTGGGAATGACCCGGTGTGAAACCACAGAGATCGGTCGGTAAACAATAAATGAATGAATGAATGAATGAATGAATCCTTCAGTCGATCAATCAATAGAATGGTGATCGTTCCGAGCAGGAGCCGATGGGTGGCCGAGTCCGGCATGGCGAGTCACTGGAAGAACCTGCTGGTGGAGCGGAGTCAGCGCACGTCGGGCGGCGCCGGCGGCTCGTCGCAGTCGGCGCAGTCGATGAGCACCGCGTCGCCCCTGCAGCTGCAGGACGTGGCAGCCGTGCTGCAGCTCCTCGTGGTCGGCGCCTGCGCCTCGCTGCCCGTGCTCGTCGCGGAGGTCGCCATCCACCGCCGCTGTGCCACCCGTCGCCGATGTTGCTGCTGCAGCTTCGGCGGGCCCGCAGGCCGCACGAGCCTGCCGGCGACAAGGCGCGCGCAGTGGCGAAGCGGGTTGCTCTGATCCGGTGACGAAGGACGAGCCCGCTATGCGCGCTGTGGCCGCGCCATTTCTATCCGCTGGAGCGCGCCGCTTGCTACATTACCTGTCGTTAGCTGATTACGCTCGGAACACGTGCGCAGTCTTGCATAGCACCTGTGTAGCGCACTAGCGGCTCGCGGCTTGCACCAATCTTAGTAGTCTGGGGGCCCTAGACATAGTGGCTCCACAGCCCGTTAAATGCTCCCGACTTGCACACCGCTCCACGTATAGTTCGTAGAGCGTAGAGAGCATCACATGGAGGTGAAGAAAATGTGTATGAACTTTGCAAGCGCATTCGGAAAAAGAATTTATGTTTCTTGGCAACTTTCGCTAGAACCTTTTGCAGATGCTCAATAATAGCGTCTGTAATTACGAACGCTGCGCTGTTAAGCTATCAGCCGCGATAGCTTAGTGGATATGGCGTTGCGTTACGGAGGTCAAGGCCGCGAGCTTGATCTCGACCGCGGCGGCCGCAGTTCGATGAGGGCAAAATGCAAGAACGCTCTCATAGCTATCTTTAGGTGCACGTTAAGAAAGCTGTGGTGGTCAAAATCGATCCGGAGTGCCCCAATATACGGCATGCCTCATGGTCAGAATGCGGTCCTGGCACGTAAAACCCAAGAATTTAACTTTACGTTAGTGGGCAACCACACTGAGTGTGGCTTTTCCGTTTACTATTCCATATGAGGAGAGCAGTTAGTAGTTATTAAAACTACACACGTAGAGCCTGCGAGTCGCACCGTGTGGAGCGTTCAGATGACGTCGCAAGGCAGCAGCCTGCCCAGAAGTCTTCAGGTATGTGCAGTGCTTCTACCAACTGTAAATGTTTGCTTTAGCGGCAGCATTGCCTTACAAGAAAAAGTTCTAATCATAAACGCTACTTCGGCGCCGCCATGTTCTTAGCTTCCGTTGTAGATTGCACAGCCGGTAACATATTTTGCTTAGCATGCAAGCTTTCTGCCTAGCCGTTATGTAGATATCACTGGACCCGCTGCTTGTCGTGCGATACCCGATAGTTTGTCAATACTATTTCCCCAGTGAAGTAGCACCGTACGAGTGTTTGCAAGTTAACCTGAACTCCTACCACCATACACCCCAACAATCCCTTCCCCCTTAAAGAAAAAGAGAAAGCGCCGTGTGGAAAACATTTAAATTGTCCTTCCCAGCTTCGTCTCATGTGCGACACACACTGCAAGCGTCTGATGAAAAACTTGAAAATAAACGGGTGCCCACGCTTACAGTTCTTTTGTCTTCTTTTCTAGTTATGGACATTCGCGTGTAAAGAACGCTGACGCTTCACACAATCATGCTAAGAAGAGACGTACCCCGAAGTTATATATCGCCGGTGCGAGCACTGCCCATTCCTACTCCTGCACTGGCAATTTTCCACTCGTTCGATCATTAAAAGCTGTTGGTCTTGCCCAGCAGCTGAACAAGGAAGTTTCTTGTTATTCTTTCTATATTGCTCACAGCGAACATACCTGCCGATAACGCGTAAATAGTGAAACAGAGGTAGCCATCGAGTCTTTTCCTACAGAAACACTTTTTTGGATACACTTCTCGACACTTCATTAAAGAGCGCTCTCTCTCTCTCTCTCTCTCTCTCTCGAAAAACAGTTAGGTAAAGTGTTGGGTACAAATAGCAGCGCAGAAAGCAAAAAGTATCAGTGCTTAGCAAACTTTAACTATTTGTTTTCATTTCGACATTGGTTAAAGCATGACGCTTTCACGACATTGCAGCTCAGCGTTTGGTGCGAGAGTATGTACAAGGCTCCTTTTCCCTATTTTTTATGTTACGCTGCAACTTCTGAGGGTATCTTTGTCCCACAACGATAATCGTCATTATGCTGCGCGCCTTTCCATTCTATTCTTACCGCTGTGCACCCGGTACTTCCAAGTAACGAACGGCACACGCGTTATTAGCATGACATAGCGTTCATGACAGGAAAGTAACAAGCGCAGAGTTTTGAAAACAGAAACGAAAGCAAGACAAGTGATTAGTGTTGCGGTGACAAAAATATGCTCCAAAGAGTGCAAATTTTCTCGCAGACTATTCTGGGGGGGGGAGAGAGGCGCTATACTTTTGTTCGACACACAACGTGACGCGCTAAAGACCTGCGTGTAGGTTTTCATATGAAGTATACAACACAATCTGGAGAGGACTATGCTTGGCGTGTTTACAAGTATGCCTAGCCAGGTAATTTTTTTCGATATCTTGTTCAATCTATCTCGATCCCCTTCTTGTTCTACCTTATCGTAAACTTGGTTCCTAATCAACAGCAGCCAGCGTAAGCTGAACTGCATTTAAATGTCGAAGCAACGCTGTTATCGATAATGAGTAGTCACTAACGTTGAAACATTTCTTTCATCAAAACATGACAAACCTGACGTGCCAGGTACAAGGTCGGACGCATGTGTTGGAACCGGACAGCAACGCGTCTCTTTACAGCTCGGCTGCTGCTCTCGTAACTTTAAACGTGGCATCAGGAAGGGCGTCCCATCGATCACCACTCGGCTCGGGGTCACGAACACCAAGAAGGTCGCGCTTCGCAAAGTTCTTTCCTGATCGAAAGGCTCACAGTGCCCGAAATGTACATAAAATGAAACGAAAAAAGAAAGCAAGAACGCTAATGGCGGTGATCAAGCGGTTCACCATGCCCGCGGGACGAGTGGTGGTTTTAAAAGCTTGGGAAGGCTGGCTGATCGTGGCTATAGCACGTGGTGGCGAAGTTAGGGGCCGACTGACGGGTCAGCTGCAAATTTTTTTTGTTTTGTTTTTAGGACAAGAGGAACGAGCCGGAAACAAAACGCGGTGTCTCACGCGGAAGGGGAATAATGGAGACGCAAGACTTTATTTGCGGCCACCTCTCAAGACTGACCTTAAGATGTGCGCTCTAAATGCCGGCCTTGTTACCAACATACGGACGAAGAATGGGGAAATGGCATGGTGCCCAGCAGTCTGTGTGCTCGGGCGAACTAAGCAGGCGACCATTTGACTGCAAGGCAAAGTACCACGTCGCGTTTGAATCGCTGCCTCATATCGCTTTGTTGCGTGCTTCTGCAGAGAGGTATTTTTTTAGCACAAGGCCGTATGGCTTTTGTTGGCATCCTGAGAATTTTCGCAGAGGATATTTTCAGTAGATCTTCGAACAACATGGTGCTTACCTCGTAAATGTTTCTGGAGATGAAACGCTCAACATGCTGTAGCAGCACGCGTGAGCACACATTCTCGGTATAAAATGTCATACCTTAGTTACAGCACCTTCAAACCTCCCAACTATATATTTACTGCTCGCAGTGCGGATAATGTGTCGCAGCTCCAGTAGTCATGGTCAACGGAGCAGCGCATCTAATTTTTGACCGCGCGTAGAAAAAGAACGCCGTGGGTTAAAGGGGCATAATTTGTCAGTGCTACTTCACCATACATTGTCCCATAATTTGTCTCTGGTGCCGGAAAAAAATGCTTAGGGGAGTTTTAGAACTCTTATGGCGTCATGTACTTAGTGGTACTGAACACCTTCATGCATGCGTGCACTGTGCACAGGAGCAAGTTGCGTGTCAGAAAGGCACATGCCGCTCATATATGTAACACACAACACCGCGTGTTACAACGCCGAGTTTAGACTAAAGTCGCAGTAGACGCTCCACTAGCGTTGGTCGCAATGAACAGATTGCGCGAATTTGTCGAAAGAGTTGCCGATCCGGGAGTTTGTTTCGGTTCGCCCCCACGCACTGAAATAGCGCATGTTATAAAGGAAACTTGCAATAGCGTTGTGAACACTGCGTAACAAAGTGCGTTGAAATGTGGTCGCCCCATTATGGGCACTTATAACTTCTTGGCAGTGCCCCGATGTCCGATGTCGTGAGCAGTGTCATATGATGCGTAGTCCTTGTAGGCTATAGCAGAAACATCGCTCTACTTACAATTCCGCAGTCGCTGCTGCAGTTTCTATAGAACGCGCACCATGGTTTATGTAGACGCCACTGATATGCGTTCTTTCGTAGACCTTTTCCTTGGAGATGGCTTACAATTAAGCTCGCGCATTGGATATAGAAATAAAGTTTAAGATCATAGAGGTCGCTTTGAGGCATATTTGACAGCTACTCTAGCAACACCGGGGAAACGGCAAGGAAAAAATAAATGGAACTTCTTCATTGAAAGCACCCTAACGGCAAATTCGACCCATCATGTCAGAACGCCCTGCTTTGCAGTGCTGCAAAAAATCGTTAAAGCTTTAAAGCTGTATTAATCAAATGACTTAATTTAATATAGATTAATCTATCTTAGTTATCGCCAGTAGAGCCTGCTTATGCTTCCAATAAACCTTATTTACCTTTTTAGACGATGTCTTTAACGCGGCCAGAGCGTTTGAAATGTTCATGCGAATGTGCCATAAGTAAAAATAGGCGACTCTTTTACTAATGACAAATTGGAAAACGTTTTGCACGCGCTGAGCGAGATAACATGCAAAACGTTGAATAATATGTTGGTGGAGAAATAAGGAGCACGGCTAACCCGGATGCATATTATGTTCCTTTAATATATATTGTAAAACGGTATAGGGCACAACCTTCTAAAAACGACGAAAACACGTCCGTTAAATAACCTTCAACAAGTGTTCGATCTAGTAAGAAAGCTCGGTCAGCTGTTAAGTCACGTGACTTCCTTGAGGAGGGGCTCCCGATCTTGGGAACGCTGGCGATGGACTGCAATGTAGATGCACAGTGCAATTATCTGGAACATGGAATAAGTAGAAAAAAATTAGGCACGAATATATGCGGCTAGTTGTAACCCATTTGACTAACACTTCTAGCGGGCACTACAACATCCAATATTTAACAATGTGTCAACTATCATTGCGATTCTGAGGCGCAGTTTAAGTACTGCTGCATGCCCCGGATGATCCTGGAAGGCCCGTTCAGCTTTAGCTGTGAGGTGTTCACACGAGTGCCGTTGATCCAATTGTCTGACAGACAAACCGCCCCCGCCGCACCACAAAAAAGTCACGCCGGTATTTTCTCGTTTGTGGTCATAAGGGTAAGCAGTCTAATTGTGGAATTTCGGCGAAAGTGAACATCCGCATTGAACTGCCATAGCGAAACGACACAAATTCTCATGTAACAGCAAACAAGCAAATGGCAAGCGACGTTCCCGTAATGCGCGCGCTCGTCTTGTCGCTAGCAACGTGTGCGAACTGAAGTAATATTGTGTATTGCACACACACATGACATGAACCTGCTTAGTTTTATATTGCCTCAATTTTAAAGTTTCCCTGCTACTGCAGATGACACCAAGGCGTGCACTACACAAGCGAATACAGACATGACATTTCCGACTTCATTTCTTGCTTTCAGCGAAGGTCCTGGACTTCAGTATCCTAGAATATAGGCTGACAAGCCTCAGGGCGCGCTGAGTGATTTAATATGATCGCTTTTCTATGACCCAGTTTCGGTTTCGTTTACCGGATGGCGAATGTGTCACGACGTCATGACACAGGAGGTGGTCACGTGGGAGCAGTACATCGAGACTACGGTGATCGCGACGTTTTGGCACTAGCTCCCGCTCGCTCGGTCGTCTGCTATGCTGCCATTCGTGGCGTGGCCCGATGTACCAGCACAGCAAACCACAGAAAAACCAGTCGGAGCGAGTGCCAAACGTCGCGATGTCCTGTTCCCACGTGACCATCTTCTGTTGCATGACGTCATGACACACACACCTCATGAGGAACGAAGTCTAGGGCCTCCGTTAAAGAAAGAAAGTCGAAAATGCCATGTCAGTTTTCCTTCACGATGCCATTATAACGCAACTCAAAGCTAATCGAAAGCGGAAACTAGCAGCTATCGCAGGTCTTCTCATACACACATCGAGCTTTTGTGAATGCTTACAAGTAACAGTTCGTTTCCCAGAAGGACCATGGTGCCCATCCGGTATCCCACGGAGTCCAGGAGGTATCCCCCCAGCGTGGGTCCAACGAATGCTCTGCATGATACAAGTTGAGCGAAGATACCGATTGCACTCGGCCCGCTACTTCTATATACTCAGCCTTGTGCTCGCTTATGTTGATGAACAGCCAAGGCTCACGAAACGACAAATACAGTGAGCGAAAAGCAAATGGTGCATAGTGGGCATTTGAAGTGTTTCCGCTAGACTCGTATTTTTATCGAAACATAGCAATTTAACAGTAACAAACTTCTCCGTAGTTGAGACTTTCAAGATTGTGTTCTTGCATTGTATATTACGCATTATGTTGCATTTTAGTAGCGAAGCGTGAAATGATTGGAGCACGCACAATTATTTTTTTATCCTCTCTGCATATATATATATATATATATATATATATGCAAGAAAGGTGAAACGGCCCATGTATCATCCATGCCTATGGATCCTCAGAGCATCACGACACAGACAGGAAACTTGAAGAAGGCAGACTGGGTAATTTCTAAAAAAAAAACAAGATTATTTAACCTATTCAATGCTAATAACGACAAAACGAGTAATCAATCTATGAGAAAGCATCCATCATCGGCCAGCCGCGTAACAGAACGCTTTCCTGATTGAAATCGCGGCGAATGACGTAGTTCTCGCACGTACCCCATTGAATGAGACACAGTGAATACAGAAGAAACCAGGCCATACGTAGACAGGTCATCCGGAAATCCTCGTTTTCTAGAGCCAGAGAAAAGAAAAAGCCGAATAATTAAACGTGTATTTTTTCCGCAGAACCATAAACAATACACGTCGTTGCAAAAGTCTTTCCCTGATACCTCAGACTTAATAACTATTAACTTCGCTTGACTAATATATTCATTTAGCGTTCTTTGATGATCGAAAACTCGGGATTTTGGCAAACAAAGCTTCACAACTCGACCGCTCCCAAGCCTTGCTAAACTTCACAGGAAGATTGGTTAAAGAATTCAAAATAAGCCAATATTTTCACAGCACTGTTAGCGTACAACCAAACACCGATTGTCGCGTGAGATACTCACAAAGTGTCCCGGAATGATCCGACAAAAGAGGCAACAATGGTACCGCCAGAGCCAAGGCCGAACAACCCGAGGGCCAGCATCACGGTCCAGATAGCTCTGAAACATTACCGAGTGGGACGACACACGAATGATTGGAACGCATCTCGATCTAACCACGGTCGTATGTATGTGCTACTGACACACACACACGCACGCACATCAGCAGGGTGTTTCAGAAATTGCTGGTTAAAATATCCCCAAACCTTAACCACAGCCTCCTTCATTCGTTAAAGCATGCTAAGAACAAAACCTGTAATATATATTTTTTCTCAGCTGTAATGTCACATATGACATGCGCATTTAAGCCTTATCACCAATACAGCAATTTTCAACTCCTGAGAAGAAATACGTGTGAAAAACAACGAGTTCTCACCTTGTCGCTTCGTCAGCATCTATAATTTTTTTTTCTTGTTTTTGACGACTGGAGCTTCGACAGTACCCACTAATTAGCACATTGTTCAACGGCGTTCTTATCTTCCAAATGTGGTCGGAATAACGGAAGCTGAATGGCACCGTACTATAGACAGGAAGAGCTTCTGTCGGGAAGTGCAAAATAAAACTAATTAAGGCCTCTAACAATACGCAGGCGAGAGTGCACAACCGAATTCGGCACCCTCCAATGTGCTACTGTGATTTAAGTGAGTACTGGAAACGTGCTGGCAGAATTCATCAGTCATCGCAATTAACAATTCATTTTTGTGGATGGCCATAGTGCAGAAGGAAACAAGTTTGCAAACCCAGTGGAAGGTCTAGTCTTTGCAAGGTGTGTTCGGCGCCGCTTTCGCGTCGTGGTTCACAATAGCATTTCCGATAGTTTTCTACGAAGTTGATTTTGAATGTAATGGAATTCTACATTAGACCAATATATATACATATATATTTGTTTGTCTCTCTCGTTCTCTCTCTATGGAAAAAAAAGACATGCCCACTGTATAGCTTCAGTTCTATTACAACAGCACTGTATAATACGACAGACATCTTTAAGGTGATACGCACGTGGGAAACGGAAGGAAAGGGGCAGGTCCGATCAGTACCAGGCTGGTGCACAACAGAAGACAGGCCAAAACGCAAAGCTCCTTGGTGCGGACCTGCAAATAGGAACCGCACGATTTAGCAGACCGGTGTGCGCGGAGAAATTACTTCCGTTGGTTGCAAAGTCTAAAATACACTCTTGACATTCTATAACGCCTTCTACTAATACAAGGGCATGAAAACTACTCGGTGGGTTGTTTTTGAAAGTAATTTAGCGCAGATGACTGTTCAGAGTGACGAAAAGCGATGAAAGTGCGGCACATCATTGAATTCTTCCGCTTTCCTTGCGGACACTGCGTGCCGTGACTCTGCCCTTGTTTAAAAACATGCAGCTTCTGTATACAGTTGGCTGTACTAAATATTTAAATACACCATTTTTTTACAAACGTTACAACTATGGCCCAAGCAGGAGGGACGATGTAACACCCTTCATGCACCCTCAATGAAAGACGATTCATTATGAATAGGTTCAGTATTTGAATTCGTACGCATTTATGTGAGCTTGCGGTATTATTTTTTACGTGCTTTACTCTTCGCTGGCATTTCTTTTTTTCATGCCAGGACTGTACAGATAAAGATTGTTTTGGTAACGTGTGCTATGACTGGATGCTCGCATGTTGCTGATACAGCGCGTTTTGGTTATACATATATAGCAGGCTACGCCTGAGTTAAGTGATGTTCAATTCCGCGCTATTCTTTATTACTGCTATTCCCCCTTTTTTGTTTCCTTTTTTCCTTACATTCCTTAGTCACTGGAGTTTATTTTTGACGAGTGGGATAGCCGTGCCTTCATTTGCCCATTCTCTCATGGTCTCATTTAATAAGCAACAACAGGATTAAGTTTGCACAACAATATCTCAAAAAAGAACGCACATATATTCAAGCGGCATCTAAACCTCAACAAGTCAATCTTATTAAGCCTGCAGCGAAACAAGCCTTCCTCTATAGCACTTGGGGGTCTCAAACACGGATAACACCTAGTTAACCCTTTCTCTCCTCCCTTCACTCTTGCACTAAGCAATCTGCACAAACTACTAAAACTACTACCCTAATTTACTTTCTTGAAACGTGTGACTCGAGCGGGTGACAAGACGCAGAGGTGCTGCGCAGACACCGCGAATGAAATGATCAAGGATACGCCGTGGTTCTCTGTCAACTGGGCTTACAATTGCTCGTTTAACTATGGATCGTAACTGCATGTTTTAAAACATTGATTTGGGAATGTAGCCATTCTCTCGCCATTGTCTGCGGTGGTACTAGGATTCACCACTCAGATGTCAAGTTTCGTTATTACTTATTAACTGCGACAAAATAAAAATTTTGACCGCTACAAAGTCTGTTGTCCCAGAATAGTAGCTCAAAAGAAACATTTCGTCAAGCGAAAAATATAGACAGACAACTATTTCGCTGCTCGTCAACAGGCCGTAACGGCATGACGCGTTGTCCTACGTGGATCGGTGGGCACTTGCAAAACGGACGTGTCTAGCTGCAATAATTGCTATCCTTAAGGATCTCAATATACCCAATGTATGCAACCACTTCCTCCAGTTGTGACGAGCATAATCAGGAAATAGAGAAGAAAAAGAAAGCTCACCGTTTTGTCAGCCACCTTTCCCCAAATCCAGGCAGTGCAGGCGTAAACAGTGCCATTGAGCACGAACACCATGCCAACCATGTACGGTTCCAAATTGAACTGTAATGATCGTATAGCACAAAATTTCACCCGTCTTTATAACTGGCACGAAATGGCACACAGTGGCATTATTTTACTTGATAACAAGTTTTCTAGCCAATGTGTGTCATAGTCAAAGGCATATGTGCTTGCGGCGAACAGCACGCTCCGATCGTTCTGCAGTGTCAACCAGCCTCTAGTGCTACCACGCCCACAATGGTCTCGAACCAATCCTGGGGTACCAACACATACTTCGTGGTTTGCGACTTAGGAGAGGCGCCTGTGGAAACACACAGGAGGCAGACTTAATCCACTGAAGTACTCTCGCTTATCCTATGTCCCGCAGGGCGTCCCTCTTTTAAAGAAGCCGACACTTGCACCAGTCGACGTTGCATAGTAATGCGACAATTCATCTCAACGCACCCGTGAATCTACTAAGCGTTTTAATTTTTCACACGAAGTACGCTTAAGATTTCATAGAGCTAGCCGAGAAAGCGCGGGCCGGTGAGAGCACACGCTTCTCCAAAAGTCATGCATGCCACGCGGCCACGAAAGTTGCCATTGCCGAAAGTTTTGGGCTTTGTTCGTCCTCGCTCTATTTATAACGAAGGTCGCGGATTGTTAATTTCCGACTCTAGCACTTTTAATGCGTTAGCATTAGGGGTGTCGAAGTGGGGAAAAGTGCACGTGTGTGAAGTATGGCAAGCCAGTTACGTCGTAGAGGTAAAAAGGAATGGGAGAGCTTAGAAAAGTCTCTCTCGCTCATACGCTCGTACGCAACTAACGCTAGTTTGCTCCGGATTACAGTAATTAACACTTCGCTCCTCGAAGAAGCAGCACGTGGGCCGAATAAGCTGAAAAACATTTCGTAATGGGGTGAACGCGGTTTTAATGATGGATTCGGGACCTCAAAGAGGAGCAACGGGTTATTGCTAACGCATTTCTTTCGCAGTTACCGCTAAATCGAAACAAAATTTTTAAGCGTCCTCTTTAAAAGCACACAGTTTCTCGTGACTTACCCGTGCCAATCACGGTTAAGCATCCTTAACCGTGATTTGCACGGGTAAGTCATGTGAAACTGTGTGCAACGGTAACATCTCGGCTTACATGCTTAAGGTTTCGTTGTCTACGATTGCGCAGAACGTAAGACAAGCTGAGCCGCTGTTTGGTATCAATATACCCGCCGTGGTTGCCTAGTGGCTATGGTGTTGGGCTGCTGGGAACGAGGTCGCGGGATCGTATCCCAGTCACGGCTGCCGCATTTCGCCGGGGTAAAATGCGAAAACACCCGTGTACTTAGATTTAGGCGCACGTTAAAGAACCCCAGGTGGTCCGAATTATTGTGGAGTCCCCCCACTGCGGCGTGCCTCATAATCAGATCGTGGTTTTGACACGTAAAAGGCCATAATTTTAGACACCAATGTGTTCCTTCCACCACCGCAATACTTCAGCCACAAAAGGCAAAGCAACAAGTTTTAAAATATTAAGTTGGCATTATTCGAAATCAAGCCTACAAACGATAACATAAGCCCCCTTATGTTGATAACATTAGATACGCGACAACTCGGCTCTCAGAAAGTTCTAAAAAAACTTGGACCACCGAGTGCAGATTCTGTGTTATGCATGGCCCGTGCTGCCCAATTCTCCGACGCTCTTAACAGTGTGGCAAATATTTCAGTGCTTCGCCGAGCATGAAGGGACAAAATAACCGTACCAAACAGCTAGACGCAGCTCAGGTCGTGCGTGGATTGGTCTGTACACTTTAGTGAAAAGATGCGGTCGAGAAAAAATATCTATTAGGCATACTTTCAGTGCGCCTCTTGCTGTATCTATTATTTCTTTGTTTCGTAGTTCACGAACAGTTTAGGTATACACGATGTATACAATTACACACTAGGCGGGAAACTTAAGTTCGAATTACGGAGGGACATAACCAATTTGCCCATATATCAAATTTATGGATTACACACGTACGCTATCCTACGCGTCATGGAGAAAATTTGAAAATTGACACATCACGTCTAAACGCTGGAAAGGACACCTATCTTGCACTCTACCCTCGCTTCTAAATTACTTGGACCTTAACAATTTTCACTTCTTTAATCATTCATATGAGCATATACGCAGTGACGTATACTTTGGGGGCCTCAAATACCATATAGTATATTTTTATTACTACTCTGTTCTGGAGTGTCGTTAATTGACAAGTCGGTAGTCTTGTATCTAGTGGTTTGATTAATTGTATTTAGCTGCCTTGCATCTAGTTATTCTGTATATTTTTCTTCCTACTATATGCAGTGCTGTGATTCAGAGATTTTGTGTTCAATCGCATTTATCTAATATTCAGGTTCCAATTTCCCAAAAAATTGTTTTCATTGTTAATACACAGATTGTAATGTATTCATTCAAATATTTTTTTCGAACTTGGTATTACTTGTATGTTTCTTATTTTCCAGTGTGTAATAACCTTATTGTAATACGCTATCTGACAACGTGCTGTTTTTTTTTTTTTTTTTTATTAAGTGCTGTTACCGCTTCGAAATCTCTACGGGGCTGTGAACCAGTCAAGCTGTTCTAAAACAGTATTTTTTTTATCAGTCCTTTCTGTATCTTACCAGAATGAAAATCTGATTTGATTATAAAGGCTATCCCGAAGAATACTTTGAAGAGGAAACGTACCGGTCTGAGATGAGGCTCAAGGACGGCCGCGTTGTAACCGATGATCACGAACGTGCAGAATACGCAGTACGCGTCTAGGAGAACGCTGGTGTTGCACCAGAACTTGAGCATGTCTCCCGTCTTCTGGCCCACCTCGTTAGGCCCCTCTGTATTGCATAGGATATATGCCTGATGAGTTGATGAACAGCTATGCACATTCAAGGCACTGACCGCTTGTAATCTACTCTTAGCCTGCGCGCTGGCGACTTGTGTGAAGCACGAAATCGCACATGTACAGCCGGCCAGATACTCAGCTGGATCACGCGAGCGTCGCATTTTCTGCTTTCCAGAGCGTTACGATGGAGCGAGCTTGAGAAAGGGTCAAGGTTGAGTTCACGCTCACAAAGCTTGTGTAGATTGGAGAGCCACATTATACTAGGTTGTTCCAATCCTATAAGGCGCTCGCATATATACAGAAAGTCGGGGCTCGTTCGAGCCGGCTGAATATTTGGTCGACAGTACATCGATGCTGAGATAGTGCTGTTCATAGCCACAAAGACTCCCGCGTTGTAGGGGCCCACAATTTGTAAGCAGCAGAAGTAGATTACGCGTTTTTATTTTCACGACTAAGAGTATTCATATCATAATGTAAATTTTGGCAAATCGCTCATGCTTTTAATCCTGTTGGGTGAAATTAATAAAAACTAACCTCAGTAAAGGATGTGAAAGATAACAGTACCAAAATAACATGATTCTCCTACTCCACCGGGTGCGAAAAATTTGTATACTGGGAGCAAGCAATGGCCTCGTGTCCACTCCTACACTATGAATGAAGGCCATAGTCGCTGCTCAGCTCCCCATTGTATTGACAACGTTGGTCGAAGGTCTTGACATTCAAGTTTTATAGCTCATACGAATTCACATCTATGCACTGGAAAGCTGTCGTAATGTTTTACCGCGCACGAAATATTTTGCAAGTATCTCAAAAATTAGAAATCAAGAAACAGGGTTGACGAACGATATATGAAAACAAAGATGCATGGACATTGCTAGCGAATGCTTCATCGCGACCTTACCATTCTGTTTGAAAAGAATCTGATGCCGAAGTGTATTGTAGTAGTACACTCACATAGCGTACGAATAAAGTCTGCTGTTTGTATTTCATATTTACCGAGAACAAAAAGAAACAAATATGGCATTTTTTAACGTCTTGTAGCCGATTGTTTTTTCCAGAAGGTTAACAACTCCCTGGGGTCAGCTTGTCTGCGCATGCACAATGAAGATACACCCGTGCCGCGTGCTTCACAGGGACTTCTAAACTTCGCAAAGCCATGTGTGCGCACGGAGCGTGCAGGTGCGTGTGTATACGTACGCGTGCTTTAGTTATTCGAACTTTATTCGGCACATACAGTTTGCCTCTGCTGCGTGCTTAGCAATGAACATTGAAAATGTGATCATTGATCACTTTTTGATTGAGCGCCGCGTCTGTAAAAAGGAGATAATTGCATCCATCGAAGATCGCCATTTATCGCTTTGTTGTACCCATGTGTGTGGGCGCGTTTCCACGCTTATAGGTTGCCGAGATGGACAAACGCTCACCAGTGGCAGGCAGGAGGAAGTAGACAAGCGCGCAGCAGAGGAGCATAAGAAGGCCTATGCTCACGAACGGAACCATGAAGCCTCCAATCTGGGGGAGCAGGAAGAGGATCGCATCAACATGTGTTTATTTCTCGCCTGAGACTGTGACAGTCAAATAAATAAATACTAACCTGATAGAGGCAACCACCGACCATGGGACCAACAACAAGACCGACGCCAAATACTGTTTGCTGGATTGACTGTCGCAACAAATACACAAATAGCACAGTGAGTAACGTTCTTTTTTTTTTAGCAGTGTGCAAAAATTAAGATAGCAGTACAACAACATTGTGAACGCTGAACTTTGTGAGCTGAATTTGTACGGGTCATAAACCAGCACTATGAAGAGGAGCACAGTGTTACTTTCGAAATGTGGTACTTATCGTGCGAACTCCATTGCGATTAGGCAATCGAATACCAGCAGTCCACGGATCGCGCTCTTTTGTTATTGTTGTTGTGTTGTTACTGTTACGACGCGTCCACATTGTAAAAACAGTAGACGACACCGTTTGCGGGCGTTAGCCTTATATCTGTATAAATAGGCTGACGAACGCTGATGATGCGGGGACAGAAAGAGCAAAGGAAGATAAACCCGAAAACTAGAGCGTGTACGAGAAGCAACACGCATAGCAGTGAATTTCAGGACACCCATGAGAAAGAGTCATGTGTGCAGCTGCGAAAACGACAATGCAGGTAGTCATGTAGCAGGCACCCACACATTGCGCTCTTGTCAGGCGACAATGCGCACCTCAAGAATTTCGATGTTTTCCCGGTGTCTGAATGGACAGAAGAAAGAAAGAAAGAAAGGACACCCGGGAAAAATCCTGTCAACTACGCTTTCTTGCCGTCGACAGTCAACGACTTACTGTTTAGGAAAGCGCCACCGGGAAACGGATAGTATAAAGCGGAGAGACGCTGCAAGCCGAATAAAGGTTGCAGTTTCTGGAGACGCACGTTTCTATATCCCCTTGAACACAACAAGCGACTCGCTCGAAAGCAAATAATATGCAAAGAGCGCACAATGACAAACAAGCAGAGACGTGGGATAAGAGAATGCGGAGGAGGCGGCGCGACGGAGAGAAAGGGTGGTGGAGGTGCTAGCTTTTGTCATGCCCGCGCTTGTCGAGCCGAATAACGCCGGTAAAGAGAAAGGATATATCGTGCGTGAAGAGCGACGTGCAGATAAATCTCTTCGGGCCGAAGAGAAGGCGGGAGCTTTTTTTTTCATTCACGACGCTGACCCGGTTGCGCCCTGGCTGCGAGACGATGGGAAAATTGAATATTCAAGCTGTCAGCGAGTCGCCGCCGGCAGCGGAGTCCCAGATTTCGGGCTATTCTTCCAGCAGCAGCGGCGGCGGCGGCCGCTGCGGGTGCGACTGCGCGCCTTTGCCGCCGCTGTACGCCTTGGAATGGACGCACAATGGCCTCCGGCGACTCGAGAGTTGCCCGAATTTACGCGACGCCTTTGAAACTGATTGTTGGAAGGGAGCAGGCTGGACTTCAGAAATGCGCGAAGAACAGGCCCTGAAAACAATGGTGCCGTAAAAGCAAAAAAAGCCCATCTCAACGAGGGCGATAAGTCCCACTGCAGCCGCCGGGCGTTTCCGAAAGCAACGAGCTCGTAAAGACAAGAACGAAAAGCACGTAATCATGTAGTGAAGTGAACCTGGGGAAAAGACGTAATTTACTTTTCCGCAATCGGTAAAGGTGTGAGGGGAACTTATCGAACATTTCCTCCGCGTCTTTCCCCGTTGTATGAGGACCAGCGCCTTATGCTCCGCACCAAGCTAGAACACCCGCATTCAGGACAAGTAGCAGTGATACAAGTGCAGACTTGGACCCTTGCCACATGCCTCACAAGCCCAGAAAACGATACGCGAATTATCGCGCAGTTCATAAAGTTGACAGACCTCTGTGAGCAGCTATTGCTTAGATGTGCACCTCCGAACGATGCGACACCATCAATGCTTTATCTCCTTTCCTTCTTTTCATCTTTTAACCCTCGCTCCCCTGCGCAGGGTAGCGAACCGGACGTGCGTCGGGTCAACCTCTCTGCCTTTCCTTCGCTTTTCCCCCTCTCGCTCTCTTCACTCGACATGGCACGATGGCTTTGGTATGGTGTCAGGGTTTGCGCTGGTAGGACACCGTTAGTATAGCTTTAGGCGGCTTTGGCACGTTGTCATTACATGATGCCATAATTTGCATCACACAACTGTCAGCTTGGCTTTTTATTATACAAGCCGAGAGGCCCACGGTTCACTTCGTAGTTGCTGCGCTCGCTGTCCGAGGAGCTTGGTATTGCGATATCTATTCAATGCGAAGATAAAGAAAGTGAGACTTCTCTAGCTTCATTAACATAGCATTTCATATACATAGCAATTGTTCCATCGACTGTGACTGCACGTTAAACACATGATCGACCCACCTTCTCATTAAAGCTATAGTTGCTCATAATGTGCTTCTTGCACTGCAAGGTGAACAGATAGAGGACTGATAAACAAGTCGCCACGAGTTTCCGATTGATAAATTATTGAACGAACGAAAGGATGAGGTCATGTGAAATTGTCTGAGCATTACGAGTATCCTTACAGCAGTGAAACAGTTCGTGACATCAGATATGGGCCGTCAAGGTTCTCACTGCGTGCTTCACTGCTGCGCGGAGATGCTACTAGTGATCACTAATGGGACCAGGATTATTTGTTGAGATGTCTATACAGATGTATACAGCCTCGAACTACTAACTTGTGCACTTGCATAGACAACTTGCTAAGGCGCTTTCTACAGCTTGTGTACCAATACAGCCTTTCAAATAGCTTTCTTTTATCTTTCGCTTTTAATCATCATCTTATCCTTACTCCTGACCTCTTTTGTAAATAGCGTGTAGTTTGCGCGTTTGTTTTCACCTACAAGTAAAGCTGTTGACGGGGGCAGGTTACTTCTGGCCTTTCTCCAAGTGAAATACCATCAACCCTACCCCAAGAATGAACTCATTGCTCGGAAAAACCTTAGGTGGTGCCGAAGGGTCTGGTTTCGCTCGCATTTAAGCCTAATTTTCACTTATAATTACGCCGGATAGTTCGTCGCTTTGACTAACATCGCCCCCATTCTAGGTCAAAATGCCAAGTCTTTTTCTTTGAAACACAATTACCCCTTTGTAATTCCCACTTGCTATGTTCTGGACTGAGAGTGGCAGTATCGAAAATAAAATAAAAGTTTGGGCACGTTATTGATAAAGTCTTGCTGTTAGTAGTCCCACGTTCGCTTACGTAGCCAAAGTCTCGCGAAGGTAATCTGGGCAGCCAGCTGCAATCGTTGAAAGAGCCAAGATTAATGTTAGACGCAGAATGAAAAATTAATCTGCCAGCGCAGAAGAAGCCCGCGCTCTCGCTGCGTCGTGCATTGCGTTCAAGTTAACGTTGCTGGCGCATTCTGACTTTTCGCACAATCAGTTCCAGGTCTGTCGTCTCCGGGGAATGTATACGCCTGCGGCTTATCTTTCTCTGCGCCGAAACACAAGGTGCCCGGCCAAATACGTGTAATCCGCGTAAAGCCTACCCCAGGGACTTCTGCCGTGACCGAAGGACGCGCTCAGAGATCGATGAGCGCATTTCGGAATCTGAGGCCACAACTTCTTAAGGCGCTCGAGAGTGGTGCACACGCTCGGTTGCTCAGCGAGCTGCTCAACGTTTTAAAAATATACGCTGCAAACTGCAGTTGCGCGGTAGCGATGAGAGCATCGAATCTATGTTCAGACCCAGGCGTCCTGCCCGGACCTGTGATCCAACCAGAACTTTGTTTCAATATTTCGTTATTGCGCCTCCTGGTGTAAAAGGCAAACTGTTATAAAAGATTAAACTGGTATGGGTTAGCATTACTTTTCCTCTTTTGCGAGAGAGAAAATAAGTACGTGAAAGTGGAGATGGAGGGAGGCGGAAGAAATTGAAAATGCATGAAAGCAACCGGAACATAACGTTTGATTTGCTGCCCCAATGTTGGGGACGGAGGTAGCAAACGTAGAAATATGAAAGAAGAAAGGCACGACACAGGATACGCGCAAACGTCTTAGCCCAAGTCGGTTAACACAATTTTAAACGCGTCCCTACGTCCACGCGGGAAGTTCACATACACCTCCGGTGAGTGGAAGGGTCAGCAAAAATGAATGGCAATACGCACGGACACGCGGATTGACTGCGTAATGAGAATGTTGCATAGGTGCATGCACGAACCAATGAAAAGCACGATACAAGAAAGCTGCTTTTCCCCGTTATATCTCGCCATGCGTCCGACAGCTAGCGATAGCGCGGACATTTGCGTCTTAGTGTGCTCACTCAGCGCTTACGTAAGACGTTGCCAGCGAATTGGGGAACTCGGCGGCAACTATGGAGAACACGGCCGTCTGGAATCCGGCGGTGCCGACGCCCTCGGCGACTCTGGTGGCGATGGCTAGAGTGAGAAACGTGGCGCCCGGTGGAGACTTGTTCAGGAACCTTGCGGTAGAAATTGAAATGGCGAAAAAATAAAAAAAGAATTATGCAGATCCAACGCACATGTTGGAGTCCATGTGAAGTGAAGCTTATGTGAAGCGAAGCGGCTAAACAAAGGCTATACGTTTAATGGCGACCTGTAGGACTGTTTACTTTGATCATATGCAACGTGTGATTTCATCTCTCTTCATTCATATACCCCCTTCCCTCGTTGCAGGGTAATAAACCGGACATGCATCTGGTTAATCTCCCTGCCTTTCCTCTCTTCCATTTCTCTCTCCGCCTCGCTCTCATGCTACATGTTTATGCACCACAGATGTTGCAACTTCTGTATTTATTGTGTCACATCGGCACAAACACGTAATTCAATGAAGGCTTATATGCCCCTTTCGTCAAAGTGACGCATACCCATTCTGAAAGATTAGCCCAGAATGTACACAAACCCAGTGGCACATACAGAATGGCTAAATTATTTAAAATAAAGGTCAAGTAAATCAAAGAAGCCGCTGAATATAACGGGCTCTTTCACTAAGAGGTCGATGTGCTTTAGAGGTGCTTATGAGCTGATCTGTGCGTTCAAAAGTTTTTGTTTTTATTGAAATGAATATTAGGAGAGGTTGGCGCCTTTATGGTGGCACCGGCTACTCCTTGTCACTTGGGAAAGGGAACAATTTTGCGTAAAAAGGGAGAATAGTCACAATATATGACACTCAGTGGAACAGCGGATGAATAAAAAATATACAGTCCAACAGTACATGAATCGCAAAGTTTTGTGCATTATTAGTTCAGCACACGTACGCATTATTCACGCTCAAATATTATGTAGCATTTGTTTTTTCAGCAGTACAGAGAAGCACCTACCCGCACTATTTTGTTGATCAGCACACAATACAATACAATATGTTCATTTAACATCATTCGGATTTTGGGAGAGCCGGCAAAAAGCCAATGAGAAGGCTTGACGAGGCCGGCGCACCCTACAGAGGCTTGGCAGTGGTACACGAGAACATACAACGAAGCAGAGTGAAAACAGTTTCAGATAACAAACACAAGATAACAAAGTTGGCATTGTTTAGCTATACGGTGCATCGATTGAGATTGTCTGTTTAATAAACGCGGGAGAGTAGCACAAGATATGACAACCATAATTAGTACTGGTCTTAGGTACAAACCATTCCAAACGAGTTCATGTTGAGTGCTTAGGCTGCGTTTTAATGCAGACAGCTGCAACATAAAACAGTTATTTTTCATAACACTGGCTTCATACCGTCGGAGTAGTAAAGTTTCGTACAATTGGGGAAGGGAGGTTATACCAAGTGCCTTAAAGATCGGCTCAGTGTGTTCTCGTCGCGGCGCATTCACAATATTTCGAATGGCTGTCTTTTGAAGTAGCTGCAAGTGGTTGGTATTGGTAAATGATGTGGTACCCCAAACCAGAAAGCAATAATTACCAACAGAAGAGAACAGTGCATTATACAACGTTTGCTTAATACGCTTCGGCACGAAGTATTTTCAGTCGGCAAAAAAATCTCTACAACCTTTGAAAGTTTCTTCACCACCATTTCGACGTGATCATTGCAAAATAAGTTTTCATTGAAGATGACACCTAGACTTTTGACTGCTGGAACTGTTTGGATGAGTGACGAACACATCCATAAAGAAAGTGGTGGTACGTGAGGGGGCTTATTGTGAGGCCTGAAAAGCACCGCTTTCATTTTTTCTATGCTTACTTTTTAGAAATTCTATCTATAGCATTCTAGAGGAGAGTGTAAACAATGTGAGGCTTGTTGCTCAAGATCTAACAAATGTGCGGCTCTGAAGAATAAAGACACGTGTCAACTGCGCAAATGACAAATGTTGGGAGCTTGCCTATAAAGACGATGTCATTAACATATAGGAGGAATAGTAGTGGTCCCAAAATACTACCTTGCAGAGTGCCTGAAATCTGAGGAATCATTGTTTATTTTTACCTGCTGCAGTCTAGAACTTAAGACTGAATTATTTAGAGGAACTTCCCACGAAAATCGTAGTGCTCGAGCTTAGCTGACATTCTGTGATTGATGCGGTCAAACGCTTTTTGAAAAATCAATGAATATGCCAAGAGTGAGAAGTTTCTGCTCAAAGGACTCTACGATAAGCTTTTTTGGTCAGATGTGTGGTTTCCGTCGAAAGATGTTGCCGAAAACCATGCTGGCTGGGAGTTAGTATGTTATATTTTTCAGAAAAACCAGGCATTCGTCCAAATAGTATCTTTTCGAAACACTTGGAGAAAACAGGTAGAATGGAGATAGGGCGATAATTTAAGAGATTATTTTTGTCTCCTTTATGAACAACCGTGAATTTAGCAGTCTGCATTCTTTGGGGGAATACTGCATGTTCGTTGCAACAATTAAAGATATAGTTTAGCACTGGACTTATTACATCAGCTACATGTTTAATCGGTAAAATTTTAAGGTCATCAATGTCAAGCGACTTAGTGTTGCGTAAAGCCAGGAGGCAATTTTTATTTCATTCGCATCGATTGGTGGCACCAATGCACTGGAAAGAACCCGTAAGTCAAGACATTTCACATTGATGGGATCGTAATTTTCCTCAACCAGAGATGCAAAGTAATTATTGAAAATGTCTGCCAGCCTTTTCCCATTCCCAGGTTCATTGTACACTAAAAATTCAAGCACACCATTAGTAGTTGTACCTCGATTTAAAATTCGGTTGATTTTCTGCCACACAAGATCTCTCTTTTTTAACAAGTCTTGACTGAACAGTTTTTCTATATATTCTTGTTTCGCGTGACGAAGAAACGACATAATTTGGTTCCGACATGTTTTAAATTGTTCGAGATCATCCAGTGCCCTGGTTTGGATAAAGCGGTTATAAAGGACTGTTTACTTGTTTATAATTTTAAGGTATTCTGCGGTTATGAATGGTTTATAATAATTATATGATGATTATATATGGGTATAATGATCATATAATCCAGTTTGCTGGAACTTGCACTCCGAGCACATATAAGCCTCGTATATTATGTCCACAAATGTATCCGGCGAGGAAACGACGAAAGCTAAACCCCGGGGAAAAGGCAAAGAAAGCTTCGCTATCAAAAACGTTTGCATTATCAAACAGAAATATATCGAAGTAATGCAAGCAGTTGCATTATATGTGCATTTCACCAAACAAACAAATAATGAAGGAGCAGTGGAGTTCGTTGAAGGGTTAAGGTGGCTGTCACATACTGTACTTGATTGTTCTTTACGCTTTAAACCACATTCAAGGTAAAAGTATTTAGCTAACGACTTCAGGTCGTTGTCTAAGGAACCACAGTACAAGCATCTTTAGACAAGCTTGAACTGTAGCCAGACTACAGCAGCTTCAAACCATCGGGACGTGACAGAAGAGTAGATTTACGTTGGCCCCACGAGCTTTCGGCATTGCGCACTCATCAGAATGTGGCCGTCACAAGGGAATCGAGCCTCAGACCTAGTGGTCAGGAGCAGAAGGCCATAGCGACAGAGACGCTGTGGCTGGTTAAAAGGAAATTGAAAAAAAAAATAACTTACCCAAAAAGCATGGACGCTACGCCCACGTAGAATAGACCGGCGATTAACATAAATCTCGGCTTCACGATGGGTACCTGCGAAAAAAACGCGAATGTAAGCGTTGAATAACGTTAAATTCACTTTTCCCATTCGCCTGCAGATATATAAGCAAACGAAACAAGAGTGACAACTTCTACGTGACATTTAAATGACACAGTTTCGCTAAAACTTTGGTGACGCCTCTCCATGGCCATGCTTGCAAGGAACGGAGCAGTGGCTTGCCTACATTTCCAGGCGAAGTCCTGATGTAGTAACCCCAATATCAGCGGTACACGTATATATATATATATATATATATACGTGTACCGCTGGATGGACTAAGTAACTGGGCTTGCAAATTTACATATAGCCATTACGCACCTCGTCTCCACTAAGTATCCTGTACCGATTAATGCGTCATCTAGAGTTCTAGGCCACTCATGATGAACTAAATCTTTCTGATAATTACGCCTTTGCCGACGTCACCACTGTCGAGTTTGTCGTTCAACGTCCTGGTGTCGTCTAAAGTGTTAAGGCTAAACCCCATGAGAACGATTTTGTGCGCGGCGGTGACGAGCGACGGTTTCGAGCGACAAAACGGGCCGTCGCTTGAACAGATCACTCGGTCTTGTCTCTCCATCGCTCGGTTCTAGTAATCTAGAATTCATCGCTCGTCGCCCGGAAGTGCTATGAGCGACTAATAGCGCGAAGCCAGAACTGGCTGTAGATCACTCAAATACTACCAATTATCGCACTCAATGAGCAAACGATTGAATTTTTATACGTGCAAGGATAAGAACGTTCCGAAATATTTTATGATGCTTTTTATAGTAAAATACATAAACTTAAATTAATAAAGCACGCGTCACGCTAGTTTCGGGGCGTATATTGCTGCCCTAATACCGGCAACACCGGGGAGACGTCGCTCGAAATCGTCGCTCGCACGGGGTAAGACTTGTAGGCGATGCGCGAACGTGACAGCCATCTTCATCGCATCGTTTTTCGCTGTCGCGCGCTAGATAACTTGCATGGGATTTATGCTTTACCGCATGGCATAACACGAAGATGCCCGCGGCCTTTCTTCTTTCCTTGCGCCCATATAGCGGTGTGTGCAGGGAAGGAAGTACCATTGCAAACTTTTGCATAATGGTTCTAGAGGTTTTTCATTTATCACATTGCTACGCGTACTACACTGACGATTTTTCGCGGTTGTCGGAGGCATGCAATGCTTCAGGCAAGACGCACACTCGTGGAATCTAGGGAAACGTATTCGCAATATGCAACCTACAGAGATACCTTCACTTTTGCGTGACAACGTTTAGCATGAGACCTAACTGTTGCGACCTGAATCCTATCAGTGTAGCAGAGATGTGCGCGACGTAAAAACAAAGCTGACGGGAAGTGTGCGGACCGTTTCTTCACATTCACGCAAGCTGGCTCTGCCATTCCATCGACGCGCATTAAATGTGGCGCTCTGAAAAATTACCAGTCGAGAATAGAACCCGTGGTTGGCTCTCGGAGGTTTCGTTCCTGTAGGCATTTCGGGAGACGTCACGCCAACAACCACATCAGCCAGAATACGCTCTCGCGTTTCTAGAGTAACAGTAACTAGTGCCATTTTACTAGATGACCTTGCTTGTCGATCGTGGACAGCCACCGGTTTGTTACTTCTTTCACAGTAACGCGCCAAATACAGTTCGCTTCTCTCAAGCTTTCTATAGACACAGTAAAAGATAGATGTTGGCGCGCGAGTGTGCGACACCGGCTACAGTTACACATTGTTTCACGAACACAAAGTGTTGCACACTTATACTTCCTTACATATGTGCACGTGGTACCTAGATTGCCTACCAGCATGCACACGTACCGCCGCGCAGCAATACTCACAATTTTAGCGAAGACAGGACCCACGAAAAATATGGTGAGCTCGAACACGCTGAACACGAACCCGTATTCGGTGGAGTTCGATCCTTTCCTCTCCGCCTGCAAGTAAAGCGAGATGAGGACAATGGCTGCATGCGGGTAGCAAAGGCTACGGATATTACGCGATATGCAGTATTCTATGAGTGAGTGAGTGAAGAAACTTTTATTGCAGGTCCGGCGAGGACGCGAACTCGTCGCGCACCTGGCTAGTCCCACGTCGGGACCGGCAGGTCTAGCCCACCGGCCCGGTCGCGGGCACGCCGGACAGCCAGGATTTGCTTTTCTAGAGCGGGGCTACGCAGAAGCGAGTCCCACTCCTCCTTGGTGAACTTGGGGTATGTCGACCCGCAGTATTCTATTACTGCAGAACTGCTCCGGATTGGTCCAATTGGTATACCTTACTCAAAACGCGGAAGAACAACGCAAGGAATGGGACGACGTCCAGGGCGCTGTCATCATCATCATCATCATCAGCAGCAGCAGCAGCAGCAGCCTGGCTACGCCCACTGCAGGGCAAAGGCCTCTCCCATACTTCAACTACCCCGGTCATGTGCTAATTGTGGCCATGTTGTCCCTACAAACTTCTTAATCTCATCCGCCCACCTAACTTTCTGCCGCCCCCTGCTACGCTTCCCTTCTTTTGGAATCCAGTCCGTAACTCTTAATGACCATCGGTTATCTTCCCTCCTCATTACATGTCCTGCCCACGCCCATTTCTTTTTCTTGATTTCAACTAAGATGTTATTAACTCGCGTTTGTTCCCTCACCCAATCGGCTCTTTTCTTATCCCTTAACGTTACACATCATTCTTCTTTCCATAGCTCGTTGCGTCGTCCTCAATTTAAGTAGAACCCTTTTCGTAAGCCTCCAAGTTTCTGCCCCGTAGGTTAGTACTGGTAAGACACAGCTGTTATACACTTTTCTCTTGAGGGATAATGGCAACCTGCTGTTCATGATCTGAGAATTCCTGCCAAACGCACTCCAGCCCATTCTTATTCCGATTATTTCAGTCTCATGATCCGGATCCGCAGTCACTACCTGCCCTAAGCAGAAGTATTCTCTTACCATTTCCAGTGCCTCGCTACCTATAGTAAACTGCTGTTCTCTTCCGAGACTGTATAAACTGTCATATTTATTAGATCACTGGTCTTGCTGCGTTTCTTTCCCTTTCTGGTAATTTTTATTCCATATACCTCCCTGTTCCCTCATAGTTTCGTCGCACTGCTCATTTCATCCGGTTCTCATGCACATCAAAAGCCTCCGTAGTCTGTATATTTGTTATGCAGCACCGTGAACCACGGCAATATCTTAGGCTCGCGTCCTAGCTCAGTGTGTCTGGGAAGTGATTAGGACTCGCCAACTGCATGACGCTGATCTTTCAGTGATCTCTGCATTTATCCGCCGCAGTGCACAAGATAATAAGCAGCACGGATCTAAGCAACCATGAGTATATGCCAAGCAGGGCCCTACGCTATTGCTTGCATTACGAATTGCATTAATCGTGGAATTCACGTTTCTATTGGTAGTTGCACACGATATATGCATTGCGATAGTATCAGGGACATAAACTTTGCCTAAATGTGACATGTAATACCGATGGCATTACCTGCGACATCTCACACCCTTGGACTTAGCGCTGTTCTATAGCGCTGTTTCTCCGCCCAAGTGTATGTGCGAACGGGCCAAAATTATTGCTCTGAGATGTAAATGTCGTGTGCCGAGCTTGACAGCCTGAACAGCCACAAACTGCTGGGCAAAAAGATACCAGGACCATGGTCACGGTGGACGTCCGCACTAAATGCTGCTAGTGCGCTTTTAATTCCTGCAGCGGACCACGGCCCTACAAGGTGCGCTACAGCATTGATTCCAACTATAACTCAACTTTGCTTTCGTGCGCTTCATTTCAATACAGGTATACCCTCTTCATACACGAATTATGATGGATCATCGATAATTGTGTGAAAATTGTATAACTTGAATATGGGGCTCTGCTGACTCGATTGAAAAAGCGTAAACGTGATAAGTTTGAGCTTTGCGCATTTTCTAGTGAGTCTTCTTCCTAATTGAGATTTGTCATCTTGCTCTTTCTTTCCTCCCCTTCTTATTTTTCATTTCAATGTTTCTGTCTCTTCCTTTCTGAAGAGCATAAGCAGCCGTTATGACCCTTCCGGCGACAGTTGGCAGTCTGCTCCTCGCTTTCCCTTTCATGTCAAGTGTATATATGTTTTCAAAACAAATAATAATTGCAGAGTAATGATGGTGATGATATATGGGGTTTTCTGGCGCAAGGGCCAATGATGGCCAAAGAGCGCCATTGCAAAGAGCGCAAAATTGCAGAGTAACTAAAGATAGGCGTATTGCGCAGTCGGACACGTTGCGTTCTTCCATAAAAATAATTCAAACAAAACTTTAGAGCGCATGCACGAGTTAAAATTGGCGGCAGGCATTACGAGAACCGAAGACCGATTCTCTCGTCATTACTAATGAAACTCAGCAAGTCGAACCATGCCGTCAAACGTGGTAGTGCATTCAGGAAAGTGGTCATGTGTAGCAATACACCGGACACCGCACTGAACCTGAGGCTGTGTATTGCAGCGCGAAGCGGGACAATGGACACAGAAAAACGAGGAAAAGCGCTTACTGCCACTTGAAATTTCAGTGTCTGATACAAGGTTTTATGTAGAAAAAAGAACGGCAAAGAAGAAACGACATAAAACAAAGAAGCCGTCACCGCTAACTGTTCGCGCTGGTGTTGTCTAAGAATGCCAACTCCCTACGGGATAAGGGCAGGGATGGCTTACTTATGCATGGGCTTCTTTCACGTGCCATGCTAGCTCATTCAACAATGATGTGTGTTCAATCGTACATGTGTGTAAAGATTACTTTTGTTTTCTCGAAAAGCTGGGTAAATCCGCATGCGATACAATGCGGGGCTAAAAAAAAAACTTCCATGCCTGACATAGTTCGCATGTTCCCGCAGACGATCGTTCAAATACCTGCCTGTCTGGTCCTGCATTGCAGCGCATGCGGATCTACCCCGTTGTTCACGAAAACAAAAGTAAGCTTTACACACACGCGCATCATTCTTGAATCAGCTAGCATGGCGCGTGAAGCATACCCATGCACAGGTAAGCCATCCCTGGCTTTGTCACGAAGGGCGTCTGCATTCTTCGACAACACCAGCGCGAACAGTGAGCGGTGAAGGCATATTTGTTTTAGATCGTCGCTCTAGGCGCCCGTTCCTGGGTTGAGCGTCGGCTTAACCACACCAGCGCGCTCGTGGCACTGCTCGCGCGTTCGTCGTCGTAATCTTCTACCGCAGCTGGCTCCCAAGCCTCTCGTCATGCTAGCGTTCCCATACTTCCCCTCCCTCTGCGAAGGCGCTGACGGCACTGATCCACTGCTAGTCGGTGCGGTGATTGCGGTATGAAATTCTTTGCCTCAGCATATGGTGAAAAAAAAAAAGAAAGAAAAACGTATAAAGCCGCGCTCAAATTTCGCACTAGGGACTATCGTAATCGTCGGACATATCTTTGTCGTCTTTTTTTGCTTCTGTTTTTCTATATATATAGAATGTTGCATCAGACAATAAAATTTCAGTTGGCTGTAAGCGCTTGTCCCTTGTCCCGATTGGCGCTGCAGCACCACACAGCCTCATGGAAAACCAACTAGCCCAAACCACCCCTCTTCTAAACTGCACTGAAACAGCACCAAACAGAGCGTGTGTGTGCGCGTGTATATAAGGCTATTTCATGTCCACTGCAGGATGAAGGCCTCGCCCTGCGATTTCCAATTACCCCTTTCCAGCGCCAACCGATCCCAACCAGCACCCACAAATTACCTAATTTCGTCGCACCACCTAGTTTTCTGCCGTCCTCGACTTCGCTTCCCTTCTCTTGGCACCCATTCTGTAACCCTAATGGTGTCCACCGGTTATCTAACCTACGCATTAAATGGCCTGCCCAGCTCTTTTTGTCATTTAGAATATCGGCTATTCAAGTTTGCTCTGATCCAAACCGCTCTCTTCATGTCTCTACATGTTATGCCTAGCATTCTTCGTTCCATCGCTCTTTGCGCAGCCCTTAACTTGTTCTCGAGCTTCTTTGTCAGTCTCCAAGTTTCTGCCCCACATGTCAGTACCAGTAAAATGCACTGATTGTACAGATTCTTTTTCAATGGTAATGGTAAGCTTCCAGTCAGGAGCTGACAATGTCTGCCATATTTGCACTCCAACCCATTTTTATTCTGCGAATTTCCTTCTCGTGATCAGGGTCCCCTGTAAGTAATTGACCTATGTAAACGTACTCCTTCACAGACTAGTAGCTGACTGGCGATCCTGAACTCTTGTTCCTTTGCCCGGCTATTTATCATTATCTTTGTCTTCTGCATATTAATATTCAACCCCACTCTCACACTCTCTCTGTTAAGGTCTTCAATCATTTGTTGTAACTCGTCCCCAGTGTTGCTGAATAGGACAATGTTATCTGCAAATCTAAGGTTGTCGAGATATTCGCCGTTGATCCTTACTACTAAGCGTTCCCAGTTCAATAACTTGAATACTTCTTCCAAGCATGTGGTCAATACCTTTGGAGAGATTGTGTCTCCTTGTCTGACCCCTTTCTTTATAGGTATCTTCCTGCTTTTCATGTGTGGAATTAAAGTAGCTGTGGAATCTCTGTAGATATTATCCAAGGTATCTACGAAAGCGGCCTGTACTCTGATTACGTAATGCCTCTATGACTGCTGGTATCTCTACTGAATCAAATGCATTTTCGTTATCTATGAAAGCCATATGGAGAGGCTGATTGTACTCTGCGGATTTCTCGATTACCTTATTAATGACATAGATGTTATCCATTGTAGAGTATCCTTTCCTGAAGCTAGCCTGTTCCCTTGGTTGACTAAAGTCCAGTGTTGCCCTTATTCTATTGGAGATTATTTTGGTAAATATTTTATATAATACTGGGAGTAAGGTAATGGGCCTATAATTTTTAAATTCTTGAACGTCTCCGTCTTTGTGGATTAGTATAGTATTTGCATTCCAGTTTTCTGGGACCCTTGAAGTCGACAGACACTTCGTATAGAGAGCCACCACTTTTTCAAGCATTATATCTCCTCCATCTTTGATTAAATTGACTGTTATTCCATCTTCCCCTGCCACTTTTCCTCGGTTCATGTCTTGCAAGGCCCTTCTGACCTCATCGCTAGTTATAGGAGGAGTTTCTGTATCCTGTTCATTACTGTTTCTAATTGAGGTATCCTGACTCCTCTGGGTACTGTACAGGTAAGTATGCAATTCTTCCGCTGCTTTTACTATATCTCCGAGGTTGATGATATTACCCTGCTTATCTTTCAGTGCATGCTTCTTGGTTTGTCCTATGCCAAGTTTCTTTCTCACTGATTTCAGGCTGCGTTCATCTTTTACGGATTACTCAGTCTTTCTCACGTTATAATTTCGAATGTCCCTTATTTTCGCAGTGTTGATACGTTTTGACAGTTACACGAATTCTATCTTATAATCTTATATCTTTAGTTTGAAATTTTAACTGTGGTTTCTTTATTAGGTCCTATGTTACTTGGGAGAGCTTGCCTTTTGGTTGCCTCGGTGTCTTACCTCCAATTTCAATTGCTGCATCTGAAGCCAGCCTAGTTACCGTTTCATTCATTACCTCTATGTCATCTTCATCTCTGTTCTAAGACTACATATTTCTTTACAAGTACCAGCCTGAATTTGTCTACTTTTACCCTTACTACATCTAGGTTGGCCTCTTTCTCCTTGACCAATTTTGCTCTCTCTCTTCAAACAGAGGTGAATCTTAGCCCTCACTTACTTATTATCACTGCACTTTACCCTACCTAACACTTCTACATCCTGCACTATGCTGGGATCGGCAGAAACTATGAAATTATTTCATTTCTTCTTTCGCCATTGGTATTTTTTTCAGGTCCAAGTTTTGTTCCAACGCTTCCTGAAGACGGTGTTAATTATTCGCAGCTTATTCCTTTCTACGAATTCTACCCGCATCTCTCCTCTAGCGTTCCTAGAATCGACGCCGTAGTTGCCAATTGCTTGCTCACCAGCCTGCTTTTCCCCTACTTTTGCATTGAATTCGCCCATGACTACAGTATACTGAGTTTGCACTTTTCTCATCGTTAAGTCAACATCTTCATAAAACTGGTCTACTTCATCATCGTGACT
This sequence comes from Dermacentor andersoni, assembly GCF_023375885.2. NCBI lineage: Eukaryota > Metazoa > Arthropoda > Arachnida > Ixodida > Ixodidae > Dermacentor > Dermacentor andersoni. Next base: position 70,898,047 of record NC_092817.1, read on the forward strand.
GGATGTTGGAGCGTAGGCTTGCACCACCTTTAAACTGTACCTCTTATTAAGTTTGATTACGACTACTGCTACCTTCTCATTAATGCTGTAGAATTCGTCAATGCTGCCCGCTATGTCCTTATGAATCAGGAGTCCTACCCCGTATTGCTCCTTATCTGGGAGACCTCTATAGCAGAGGACATGGCCGTTAGTCAGCACTGTATAAGCGTCACCAGTTCTAATCTCACTAAGGCCGATAATATCTCAAACAATGACTGATAGTTCCTCGAGGAGTCCCGCTAAGCTAGCCTCACTCGACAGAATTCTGGTGTTGAAAGTTTACAGGGTCAGTTTCCATTGGTTGCCTGTCCGGACCCAGAGATTCTTAGCACCCTCTGCCGCGTTACAGGCCTGACCGTCGCCTTGGTCAGGTGCCCCACAGCTGTTGGGGGCTGAGGGCCATGGGTGAATTAGGCCACTACCTCCATGGGGAGGTAGTGGCCGAATACTGCATCAGGAAGGCCAATTCCTGTCCTGGTGAGCTTCGTGGGCCTTCCTTACCTGAATTAGTACAACACCTCTCTCTCTCTCTCCCTGTATATATATATATATATATATATATATATATATATATACACACAAGTGTGCGTGTGTGTGCGTGTGTGTGTGTGTGTGTGCGCGCGCAGGGGGTTCAGTTTACTCGCAGACGACTTTCCGATGCTGTGCGCAAGCCGGGCGCACAAATGCGCGTTGACCGTGCCTCCAAGGAGATCGTACGACTTCTTTTTTTCGAACCCATAGAGAAATCGGCAATGCCGGCCGCTCCACTCACCTCGTGAGGGAAGAAAGGCGCCTGCAGGGAGACGCTGGCGCCGACGCAGAAGTTGCCCAACGCCAGCAGCGCGAGCACGGCCCGCTCGCGACCAACGCCGGACACGACGAAGACATCTGGGGCCGCAAAAAAAAAAAAAAAAAAAAAGTTCGAAAAGAAACAGCAGGTCAGCACGGTCACATCGACAGCGAATATAAGGACAATGACAATAATCCAGCAGTGCTAGAACAAGGTCCAATTTCAGTGTTTGCAAAGCGGCGATTACAAGTGCTTAAAAACTTTTTTTCTGGACACGATCTTTAATGACACTGTTGGATCTAGGCATGCCATTTCAGACGACCGACGCGTATTCGAGTTGAGGAAGACAGATTGTTCTGTACAAGTTGCGCAACGGTGTAGTAGAGTTTGAATTCCTTCGGTAGTCTGCAAACAAAGGTAAGAGAGTGCATGCCCAGCATGGCAACGGGTTTAGTGTGAGCAGTAAAGCGTAAGGTTGTATCAAAAAGTACACCGAGGCCATTGATCTCACAGACTTTGCACAGTGGTACAGAAGCTACAGAATAAGAAAAAGAAATGATTGCTGTTCTGCGTGTGAAAGTCATGACTTTGGTCTCAGAAGCATACAGGGTGAGGTTATCTTTGCACCACTCAGAAAAAGAAAGCAGGTGAGACTGCAGGATCCGACCTCCATCAACAGTGTGAATTTCATTAAAAATCTTGGCGTCATCGGCATATAGAAGGAACGAAGTATTCCGAACAGTGGAACGAACGTCATTAATAAGAATGAAAAAAAGGAGTTTTCTTAATACTGATCCTTGAGGGACGCAGCTAGTTGCTATATAAAAAGATGTTTGGCCATTGACGTTACCTTAACATGATCGATCAAGAAGGCAATTGTGCAAGAGATCCAGGAGTCAACACCAAAGTGCGTAAGCTTTATCAGAAGCATTGAGCGGTTGACTTCAACACAAGCTTTGCCGAGGTCACAATAAATGATGTCAACTTGCCTCCTTTGAAGTTCCGGCGCGGAGATCTGTATTATGAGACATGCGAAATATTTGAGAATGGAGCGGCCGGTGAGAAACCCATGCTGATTTGTAATAAGTTAGTCCTTCAGAGCTAAATCCAGTCTGTTTCGAAGAGCAAGCTCAAAAACCATAGACGTGGCACAGATAAAAGAAATCGGGCGATAATTCTGGACATCGGTTTCACAACCAGACTTAAATACAGAAAAAAAAGAAACACGAGCACTCTTCCACATGTGAGCTAAAGTGGGGATATTCAAAGAGTTATTAAATATAGACCTCCATACTGGGGCAATTGTACTGCCGTAAGCTTTTACAATTGCGGAAGGCATTCCATCAGGGCCGCAGGATAGGGAAGGCTTCAAGCACTTAAGGCATTCGCTGATGAGCTTTTCCTCAAACAGCACAGAACTAGATGTAAAACCGTCATGTGCGGCTGACTGACACGAGCGCTGAAACCTGAAGCTTTATCTAAGGATGAGAAATGGGCAGCAAGATATTCAGCGACTGCTTGGACTTCTACGCCGCTAGAGCCGAGCAGGCGAGAGTACTCCACGTTTACCAGAGCGCTTGCGGATATACTTCCAAAATTCCACCGACCGGTGGGAGGTGCTCCTTTCCAAGAATACAATAGATGAGACGTGATCCTCTTATAGAGGTGTTTGCAGAGTGTTCGAAAAAAGCTAAATTCTTCTATCCACTCATCGTATGACCAGTTTTCACGACATCACGGCACACTACCAATTACAAAGACGCATATACCCATTCCCTCACGCTAGGTTAGACAGGACGCAAGCAGTACACTTCAGACAATTACAAACAGACTCTTACAGAAACCCCAGACTCATGCACGTCATGTATCCAGACATGTACACTACAAACAGATGCACATCGTGTGGCGAGGTTGCCACACTAAATCACATGTTATGGGAGTGTCGGGACCTAACAAACAAGTCGGGCAGTGCCGACCCCTCCGTCTCTTCCACCGCCAGCCTCCGCTCACGCTCGATGACCGCACTGCTCAGCTCTGACCTGACAGCACAACTCTGGGCCGTTCAGCGAGCCGAGGAAGCCGCTTCGAGACAAGGTCTCGGAACCGCGTCCGCGGCGGGTGCCCAGACCCACTAAAAAGACGCCGGACTCAAATCTTGTTGACTTGAAATAAAAGTTTACGCTCTCTCTCTCTATCCACTCATTAGGCACAACAGGATCTCTGTATTTTCGGTTCGTGCGATCTTTATGCTTTAGGGCATTTATAGTTTCAGAAGAGAACCAGTGGGGATATTTATAGCGTTTTGGTCTGTACTGAGGAATGTACTTGCGTATACTGCTCAAAATGAGCTCCGTAAACTTATCTACTTGGCCAACAACATTGGTTTTGTAGATACTACTACTACTACTACTACTACTACTACTACTACTACTACTACTAATAATAATAATAATAATAATAATAATAATAATAATAAAAGGGAAAGAAGGCAGAATAATTGTGACGGTTTTGCGAAAATTGCCATTTTCCGTCACTCATATGGCCACAAGAACTGCCCATGTATTTACATTTACTTTACACGGGCTTAAGATTCAAAATTTCGCGCAGCACCAACAGTCCAAAACCAAATTCATGTTAACTGACAGGGGTGTTTTACGTCCCAGATTGGCTTCAAGGCGGGCCGTAGTAGACGAAAAGAGGGGTTTGTCCTGCATTTGGCCTACATGATAACTATACTAGCTATAAGAATCCCCCACGAAAGCTTGAAAAACTATGGTGCCGCTTCTGCTGCAGCACGTCGAAAACGTACTGAGTCAGGAGGCATGCGCCTCCCAGGAGGCCTGGACTCGAGTCTTGGTTCCTTTGGGAATAATAGCCTATTTCTCTCTTTCTAGCGTGCTTAAAAGAGAGATCTACTGAACTAAATAAAAATTTGGAAACTGTGGAATACTTAAACTGCATGAGATACAGTGTAAAAAAAAGAGTCAATGCTAACAACAATCAACTAAGAAAGGCAGCACATCGGCACAATCAGTGCTCTCCTTTTTCTTTCCTATTCATTTTCTTTTTTGAGCCTGTATTGATTGGCTTTCTCTGCTCTTTATACAAGTGTATGGGCACGATTGCACATGACGATACCTAGAAAAGAAAACGTATCACCAAAACGAAGTTTTCAGTCTGCAGCAAGTATACAGAGGGCGCGAGATGTCTCACTACCAGTTTTTCTGAGCAACTCAAGAATGACGGCACTGCACGTCTCGGCCACACGCTGCACCAGCGGTGGACTTTTTTTCTTTTTGCAGTCAACATCCTCCAGACGCTAGATCGTGTTAATACAATTAAAGGATGCGTGGCAATTTTATATTGGGATGACGCAAGGCGATATTAACAGGGCGGTGCACTTGGACACAAACATAAAGACACTTTGATGTAAATAATCGTTCAAGATTTTCTGGTTTGATTCCTTGCGCCTACCAGGCTGATTCACTGTTCAACTTTCAGACTATAGTTATAGGACCGGTGAACGTCGCAGTAAGTAAGCTGGCGATGAACTGTGACGCGGGAATAAAATTAGTAGTGATTCACGCCAACTTCGCGTATTTTCATGTGTGCGCATTTTTTATAGCCTGTACTTGGAGTGTCCGTGGTCTTAACTTGGCGATCTAGGCTTCTTCATGTTCTTTTCATGCTCTTTCAGCGCTTTTCATGCCAACTAACGCGCGTTTCCAAGCGCCTAGCTTGCGTATGTATGCCTTTTTGGTCCGTAGCGAAATTACATGGCCTCTCCCGCATGATAAACGTATTTATAGGCATTTGGTGGTTCTTTATTAGGGTAAAAAGCAGGTCAAGCAGTATAGCGATTCCAGCAAAAAGGCAGGAAAGAAAAAAAAACGCCTGTGCATTTGATCGCCGCCAGTCTCACCTCTATAAAAGTGCCGAATAAGGTTTCTATTCTTTTTCACGGCGCTTGCACCAATTCTGACAACCAAACAATAACAAATAACCTCGCAGCAGCAGCATACTGGCGGGTTGCTACACATACGAAATACGAGTGACCGCAGTCACAGGTGTAAATAGGCCAAGAATAAATGCACCTGTAAGTGGTCGAGCCAGAGGGGCGGTCAGATATAGCGTCCATTACTCGAACAGTTTATGAAAGGCATGGCACTGTGCTAACAGCACCGACTCGGAGTTATCTGGGCAGCGGTATGGCGATGCATCACCACGACCGGTGATAGTGTAAACGGCGCCTTAACGAAGTTAACGAATCTACATATCTAAGGACGAACTGCAGATGGAATCAACAAGGTGCTAGACTTTGCTGCCAGCAGTCTACACTATAAAGTCGAATCACTCACTACTTCAGAGGTTCGCTTCCTCACCTTTAGAACGCAGGCGCGACGATTCGCAGACCACTCCTCCTCCAGCGTTGCTTTGCGAAGTGTTCAGTCCTTTCCGATGGCTTAAATCCAAGCGATACTCTGATTCATTTGGCGTTGGTGTCGACCTGATTATTTCGAAGGAGGCGTCGGGTTCAGTACGACCCGACGTGTTTCCTTGGGTGGTCAGCGGTCGCTTGCTCCAGCTGCCCACGATGTTTCCGTTCTTGTGTCCGTGCGACGCCATGGCCGGTGAAGGGTTAACAGCTAAGGGGGCGGTTGCTGGGCAGAAAGGCTACACCCTCGCATCTGCGATGAAAGAGAAGGCAACAGTGGGAAAGGCCTTCAAGCGCGTCAGCGCCATCGTTTCAGCAGCGACGGAACATTTTATTGCGAACAACCAAGCCGGGTTGCCAAAACCAACGGGCGAATTCACTCAACGAAGTCCCCACTTTTTTTTACCTCTTTATCACTTTATCTGATATATGTTTGTGTTGCTGCTTTGCAAATCGCTGTTATCCTGTGGGCTTGCTCTTTGAATTTCATGGCTTTCAGAAGAGCTTTCAGATGAAGGCATAGATTACGGTTAGCCGCTCGGACATTACAAGTGCGATAACAAGGTAACAATACGAAATTTAGCAATCTTACACGTTCTAGGTCATCACACAACTAACGATCTCGCGCAAGACTATCGCCACCTCATTAGCAAAATACGTGGGTGCTCTCCTAACAGCGCTGATATTACGCAATTACTACAGAGAATTAATTGCTGCGCTCACACAGTCTTCGCTTCTTTTCGTGTCGGGATTTTCCTGGGTACGTCAAGCGCAAGTCACCGTATTTCATTTAATTTACACAAATTATTTGAACAAACCTGCAAACAATTTTACGGACATTGACTTCATCTACTGCACTTACCCGACACAAGCGCCAAAGCATTAGCGCTCCGGAAAGTTGTTTACCGCCCACTGTCGTTGGCTGGAGCAAAACGTCTAAGCTTTCTGCGAAGTCCACAGCAAGTCAAGGGGTAAACATTGGCAAACGAACCATATCTGTCTGCGCGTATCGGATCGCCCTCACTGGCCGTAGATGAGCAAACTTGTGCCACGGTCGGTGCTTGTGACCGCTTGCTAGACACAGCGAGGGTAGCCCGCCAATGTCTCAGGATCTATGCTTTCTACATATACGACGATTCTTTGGAAAGGAATTAATATGTGCGCATTATAAACGAAAGATAAGATGTTCCTGAAATCTGTTGACAGACGTCGATGTTTTGCGCTTGATCTGTGAGCCACTGTAACTCCGTACTTTACGACAATATGACTATTACTGTTGTAGCAAATAAATCAATAAATACATCCAATCAAGTAATCGATCGCTCGGTGTAAAGCACGTCAATTTATTTCATCTTCAAGAGCCTCGTGAGGAATATTTAATGGTGTGGTAGAGCGGCAAGTTGGTCTAGTTGGTGGAAGTTCATCTTGTAATACGGGGCTTACTGCGCTATAAACACACGGACGACAGAAGTAGAAATGGACAGGACGCGCGCATACTCACAACTGAATTTTATTGGTTGAAAGATGACATACATAGGCAATGATAAAAATGACGTCATCATGCTCATAGGCCATCCAAAATCACTGCCGTCACAATCTTGGGTCCGGAAATTGCACCTCACAGTCAGCAAGCACAATGGAAGGATCGCTAACGCATACACGCGCTTTCTTCTTTATAACATAGGCCTCGAGCAGCTCCCGTGTATATATGTATGTCGTCTTTCACCCAATAAAATTCAGTTGTGAGTCTGCGCGCGTTCCGTCCATTTTTACTTGTGCTGTCCGTGTGTTTATAGCGCAGTATCTCCCGTATTACAAGATTAATGCTGTGATCTGACTTTTTTTCGCTCATGCGCGGTGGCCACTCACAAAATGAAATAATTTGTCTTTGAGTGCAACATAAGGCCAATTTCGCTTCCATGGCAGGTTGTCATGGTTTCGCTTCATCGTGGCGCGAGCTGCATATATTGAGCCATACAAATAGGTGGGTCTTCTATACACGACAGCAGTCTACTATAAGCCTCAGCGTTGTAATATCAAAACACATGTGTGTTCTGATCTGGCAACTCCGCCCCATTGTAGGATAACTCTCCTCTGGCACTTGTAATGCAGGTGCCAAGTCGGTCACGACGAGCTCACCCCCATTTCACTTGATCAATGTGCTGATGTATCGCACACGATTGCCAAGAACCCCCTCTGCGAAATAAGCAAGCAAGAGAAAGCTCGCTGCTGTGGTCAAGAATGCCGCGATGCAATTGTGTATATGCAGTGTACAGACGAAGGCCACTAAAGGCCTCGGGCTAACACATTTTCTTCATTACTTGTACACCTCATTTAAACAAAGAGAGCGCTTGCAACTCACTTGGTGAGTGAAATAGCCTGCTCTGTATTATAGTGATAGCACTTGCATACAAATATATCATTCTAAATACAGTTTCACTCTTTGGGGCGTTTTATTTTTCATTAATTCTTTTTTTTTGTCACCCAACAATAGCAATGTATCTTGCGTGCCTTTCATTCCTTCACCGTTGCGCGTCCGGTACTTCCCTGTCACGAACGATATACATGTGCGTCACCAGTGCCGCATATCGTTCTTGGCGAGGAAGCAGCACGCGCAGAGTTTTCAAGAAAAAGGGAACGAAAGCAAGACAGGTGACGAGTATTTTGTGACAGAAGTACGCTGCAGAGGGTGCAAACTTTTTTCGTTGTATACGCTTACACTGCTTATACTCGAGACGCATTCGCACCGTCACGGCTGCCGGGATGTCGCTTTTCGACATGCCGGCGGCGCCCATGCCTGGATGGTTAGCAGGTCTCTAGAAACACGCAGTGCGTTTAGTCAAAGCCACCTAGAAGGCTTTGGTTTGGCTGCCAAAAAAAAAAAAGGACGAGAGCAAGTGGACGCACCGCCACACTCCGCCCGACCGACTCTGCAGCGGAGCCTGGGGGGGCGTTCTAATTTGGTGTTAAGTTCTGCTGCTCTGCTGCTGACACGAGCATTGTGCGTACACGTTCTGACCCAGCTGCGTGTATGCCACGTCGGGGTGCATACAGTGGTCTGAGCTGTGGGGGCATTGTGTAGGAGTTCACCTAGTGGACATGCCCATTTCGTCTGCTGTTAAAGTGCTGATCGGCTGGGCTGGGGTACGCGTCAGAAGGAGGCAGGCACTCCAGCCAATCAGCGCTTCAGCAGCAGCCCCAGCAGCCCCTGAGAAGTCTGCACTGACGATTAAAGCAATATTGCAGTATTGATAGGGTGCTTGCATTCACCTTTCACACAATTGCCGCACTGCATGCTGATTGCTTGAGTTGTCCACATCTTACGACCTAGCTGTCCTCTCCGACGCTTGACGCACATCTTGCAGGATATACAAGAGGACTTAGGCGAATAATTCATCCCGAGAGACACAGCGCTAGAGTATGGTGCACTACAGGGAGAGTAGTATATTCGCGCAGTTTCTTTCAAAATGCAATTATACCAACTGGCCCACGATACATCTGAAGAAAATCGTCAAGGCATCGTGGTAAAGGTAACTTTTTTTTTATTCAGGCTGATTCGAAGCGGCTCTCGCCGCCTCTTGCAGAACGTAGCAAAACAGATGCTTACGCCTTTTGAAGGCTGGTGTTTTTTTTTCCCATCATCTCCAACTGCATCTCTCTCTCTTTTTTTTTTTCTTCCTTCGATTTTTACTTTGGTTCACGCCAACAGCACGGCTAGCGTATGTCGGAGCCGTTTTAGAGACGGAGCTCCTCTTCGTGGACGTGCCATTGCAGGGCGGAAGCAAGAGAACAGGCGTGCTTCAAGGTTCGCCGTTCAAACGGCGTTGCCCTGAACACCGGATGATGAGGACGACGAACGAAGCGTTGACTTGTCGTCGCCCACGGCGTCCGAGTTCTTGTCCTGGCTACCCGTGGAACGGCCGATGCGCGGTGTGAACGGCGTCCTGCCGATCCTGGGAGTGAAGGCCCCTCGCCCGATCCGCGGCGTGAAAGAGCCGCGCTTGGGGTCGTCCATGAACGAGGCCACCTCGAGGCTGGTGTCCCAGCCAGAGTCGACTTCCTCGCCGTAACCGGAGCCTATGGACCTCCTCTTGCCTGCGTGGAAAGAAATGCCGATAGCTCAGAGCAGCGTGACGATGCTTCTTCTCCGATCGCACACAGCCTATAGAAAAGACGTTAGTGTCAGCTCCTTCGTCGCTGGAGCATGCCAGCTCTTGTACAAAGGCCGTTGACCATTGCTCCCATATACAGGAACTGGTAAACCGAGAGCGGTGGCTTTTGCAATTTTGTGGTAGACTGTACAAATGAGTCGTTTTGCCTCATTTTAGTGGTGGAGATTAGCTTCACCTGTATCTGAAGAGCTAATTATCAGCCAAATGGGTAAGGGGTTGCATGGGAAAAAAAAACACCATGCGTCTTCCTTCCCATGACTCCCTTAACAACTAACTCTCAGACCAATTGCAGATCCCTCGAAGTGGTTCAAACAGATGCACTATAGTCATACTGTTGTACGGCTTCGCGTTCCTTTTACCGACTGACAAAGCCTGTCCGATGCATCACCAGAATAGTAGAGCTTGAACAGCCGTCCCTCTCGTCGGGTCGGATTGGCCAATCTTATTTACTCCTTTGCTAGTACACAGAGGTACAGGTGAACACTTCTTAGTTATATATAGCACAACATTTGAAGCACTAATGTCCATGGCAATGTTACTATCCAACAGTCCTGGAAATCGTTAAATCATTATTGTCACTTCGAGCACGAGAGCTGCTTTAGTAGGCAGGTTACTCGACGGCCGAGTGCACTAACTCACCTAGCCTGGGCACGAATGTTCCCCTTCCATTGCGGATGACGGGGACCAGCTGCCGGGAGTAGGGTGAGTAGGACCAGTCGAGGTCGGCCCAGGCCGCCTGATGGGAACGCGATGATCCACTGTCCTCCTTGTGCACGCCGTCATCGGGCCGGCCCACCGACCTGCGAGGACAGTCGAGCACGTTATCGACTCGCATTCCGTTTGCACTGTTGTGACGGTATTATCGAATTATTTTACCTCTTAAACATTGAAACCGTACGTGTTCTGTTTGTAATTTTGTTTCTGAACAGTACACAGTGGGAAAATAAATGTCATCAATTTACATTTCAAATACGTATTGCACTCTTATCGGAGTGCTGCTGCCATGATGATACCAACCTGCCACTGCCATAAATCTGGAAACTGTAACCTTTTGATGGGCACCTGAACGGCATAGCCACTGAATAACCAGAGCATATGGTCTGAAATGATCTATGGGCATCTTAATACAAATAATCAGTGGTTTATTTCCATTGTGGTATGGAAGTGAGCACCCAGACTGCAGAACCAACCGCACGTCTTTAGGGTTCGAATACTGCCTACGGACATTCTTCCGCAAGTACTCGTTATGAATCTGGTGGGTGCGTCTTCGCGTATACAAGACGGAGATTCATCTCCCTCAACATTACTCTAATTGCAGGAACAACCACTGGTAGTAATGCGCTCATGTGATTCGGGAGCTCTCAGAGAACTGCTGAGCAGATCTGTCTGGTCGCACCTGGAAACCATATGACCAGCCCGCTTTCGGAAAGCTAGTCGACATTTTTGTCCCACCAGGAAGAGAGAGTAGAAGGAATTTATTTACAGAGAGGCAGAGGGCTTTACCTGAGTTTTAGCTTCATCTGGCATGCTACCATTTACTGAAAAAAAAGGGGACGGCTAATAAAATAAATGATGAGTGACAGTGATGAAGAGGAGATGCGTATATACGAGTCCATTGCGTTGTTTTGAGGCAACAACAGCAACTGCATTGCGACCTCCGTAATGCAGTGTGCCTAATCCAGTGGCTTGAAAAAAAAAAAAACATACTTGAGCGGGGATTACAATCACGGCTGCGCGGTGTAATAGAGAAATTTCGTCATTACCTGCGCTTACGGCCAATGCGAGGCGTGAAGGTGTTGCTGCGACGCTTGTAGGGCAACAGGAGGAAGGCCCAGTTACCAGACGTTGCGGAGTCCGTGTCCAGCGTGATCAGATCATCCGGATTGAACTCGTGGGCCGCTGCCGACCTTCCGACCCTAGGGAAGGGTATGAGGCCTTGCCGCTTCTGCAGCTCACCCCAACGGCCACCTGCCAGGGACCACGAGTCTTCGTCGTAGAAGGACTCATGACCTGAGGACCAAGACCACGTACAGTCGAAGTACGGTAAAGAGCAAGGGAGAGATGCTGGCTTAAATAAATAAAAAAAGAAACCTGGTACAAGCTTGAAGCGATTCGCAGAGTCTCGTTAATACCCCTAGCTCTCAAGAAGACTAGAAGTGCCGTGGTTTTGGGCAGTCTTTACAGGATTAAAATATCTCGCAGCTTGCGGAACGGGTGGCTCGAGCAGCGTGTGCATTTCGCGCAATGTCTGTCATGTCCAGAAAATTTTGACATTGCCCTCTTCGGCTATCCGTCGAACCACAACGCAGTGCACAAGAGTAACTCAACGAGCAGTACTAAATATATTATATTTCAGGTGGCCGCTGCAATCTCAACAACATTGAGTTAGCAACGTCGAGAAGGCGCGCACCTTTCTTAACATGCGTGCTTGCGGCACTTAGTTGTAAAGCCTTTGCTGCGTCATAACAGAATTTCGGTCAGGATTCAAACACTGCTAAAATGCAGCAGGAAAGTTAAGAATAAGTGCCGCAAATACGTACGTTGTTGGAAGGGTGTACCCTCCCGACGTTGATAACATAAAATTGATGAAATTCGGGCACCGTTTTGAAATATTGTTTTTTTTTTAATGCAATTCATTGAGTTACGCTGATACATTCCGGCGAGGTTTGACAGATGGTAGCAGGCGCAATGTATGAAATGTCTGGATATGATTTTGTGCTGCAACGGTCTTCCATAAGCAAGCCCTACACGAGCTAGAAACCTAAAGCTAGATTTTTCGCGACTGGAACGGTCGAAACAGACTTCATGCGACTCGCCTTCCTAGGGGTTCTTTAGAGACCAAAATTTCTCCCCGAGCCTGACATATATATCCGATTGTGTAAAAAGCCGCAAGACCATTTTGTAAGCTTCAGAAACCCATGGACATGACTGGCCATCATATATTGACTCATGAAGCCTTCGAAAACTGCATCTTCATCCTGTAATCCATGTAACCCCTGTCATTCATTCCCTTCATTTGGTGTTTGGTGTGCGGTAGCCTACAGTACGCGAATCGTGGGTGGTTCCTCGTTGTCAACTTCCTTTCTGTCTCTGAACCTCAACTTTTGCCGGTAACTGAAAGACGCGCGATGTGAAAACAAAGATTTCTGTTTTGTCCGCTAGTAGCCTTCATCAAATCTTCACCTTAGAGGCACTATACGGACATTGGACCCTAAGTTACGGTAAAACGGATAGTGCCTCGTTCGTGAAACGCAGGCGTCGTTTCAAGTAGGTTTAGACGTTTCTTTATGCGCTTTGACCACCTGGTACGCTAATACGAGTGGTAGCCGAAGACGTGGCCGATATGGCTAAAGTATATGAAACCCGGTTTATGAAGATATACTAACTCCGAGTTTTACCGTAAAGTAAACCTTCTTTCTACATTTTACTCAAACATTTCTCGATAATCGGTGAACACTGTAAAGAGCTAGGAGGGAACAGAAATGAAGTAATCGTCTGTCATCCTTTACTGGCTTTGCTTCGTGTTAGCTGGAAACTGTTCACCAGGATAGCTACAAATGCTTAAAAACAACAGACACGTTTTCCTGGAATTATGGTGAACGAAATGAGTTCAGACGATGGTTGTGTTGCAATAGGCGATCCTATAGCATGTCGTGCTTGTTCGGTAGTCATTGCCCCTCATTATTCCTGAAAAAGGTAACAGTAGGTTTCACTTAATGCTAGTCAAACTGGTGTCTAGTAAGAAGGCAATTAGTAAGCGTAGAACTTCTTTTTTTTATAATTACTTCGGGCCCTCCAGAAAACACTGTCTTCTAGGCTGCCAAGTAGCTTCTTTCCTCGTCGGCGGGCATCCACTAGGCGAAGCAAGAGTTTTAAAAGAAAATATTGTCATCCACCAACTCCTGTGCGTGGCACCTTTTCCTCCCGTTACTTCATGCCCCTCACGATGAAGTCCATCCGTTATGCCACCTCGCTTGAAACAGAGGCGCAATAGACATTAAGATGTGTTCGTTCACAGTCGTTGTTCATATGCTGCTAACAGTGTACAGATATAAGAAAAATTTGGAGGACGCTTAAGCTTCGCCTTTAAGAGCGGAACGCGATAGCATTCAAAGACCTCTGACTGCTATTCATTCTTCACGGCAACTGCAGCATATGTAACCGTAACATTTACCGGGAAACGCTGGTGGAGAATGCTATGCACGCAGGCAAGCTTTCTGGTCGAAACGCGGCCTCTTGCGTGGGTCGATCTCCTGTTATCGTTTCGCAATTTTAATGTTTCAATCTGAGAGGAGCTAGCATAAATGATATGCGCTGTCGGTGCTTTTTTTTCATTACATTTGTTTGTGGGCTGCCGTTCTCCATATTCCGAGGAATAACTTTGTAAAGAATGAAAGGCAAGGTACGAGCAACTTTGGTGGTGGTAGAGCCATTGGGTATGCGTGGTTCACCAAACTTATCTGCCGAAGCGACGTCGGACGCCAACGCCGGAATTTTGCGACACGGGGCCCTTAACGCTATTGCGTTAAAACGAGTCGTACCGCGCGGAAAATTTATCGATGAACGTTGCTTTCCATGCAGCGAGTAGATCTCTCAGCGCTCGTGGCATTCCAGCGCAGTCTGAAGAGGGAATTTTTAGCCTTCGTGATCGGGCGCAAGCCATGGTCGCACGACAATTCTCTTGCTCAAGGGGTAAAGTCTGTGCACCTTTGATTTCTCTTTGAGGGAAGGACATAAAAAATTCTTGCTTTGAAGCTTTAAATTTGTCTGTTTTGCTTCTATTCGTTTACTGACACCTTTACGACCTTTCGGCGTCGACACAGCACTCAATTTTCACCATTTCGCAGGGTAGCCAATCAGACTCGATTAGTCCTGATTAACCTCACCGCCTTTCCTGTACTTTGGAGTCTCTTCAACGTCTCCAAATTGAAACAAAATGTGTACTCTTGAAGACTAACAACGCACACCTCTCTTGCCACGAATTTTCGTGCCACCAAAGCTTTTAAACACAAAAGAAGTCCCACTACAATGACACCTACCCGTTTTTAATTCGCACCTTTGCAAATACCATATATCTCGGGAGTAGGTGCATAGGAGGTACCACTAAAGACATCACTTGACAGCAAGCAACGGTCCACAAAATGCATCTCGCAATTGCGATGTCAGCTGGAGCACGCTCGCTTACCGGCTGCAGCGAAGATGACATAGGCCAGTAGCAGCTGGACACAGGATGCCCAGACTATCGTAAGCCGCATCTCTGTCGATAGAACTGGTTGACGCAGTCAGTGATACAGCAGTGGTTACCCTTCGAGCTTCTGCCCTTTCACGCGCCCTGTCTGCACAGACCTCCGTGCTGCCGTCGACCTGCGACTGTCTTCGTATCCTACACCCACAGCGTTATGAAGACGTGACCACAGCGGGTACGACACAACGTTTCTGGGTGCGCTGTCGTGCTCGGGGGGACGAGGCAGCGGACAGCGTACGAGGCCTTGCCACCACGACCATCGCGCTTTTATATACGCACCGAACAGCACCGGAGGAGTGGTCCGCCCAAGACCGTTAGGCCGGCCCCTTGCCCCCGCTATACAGCAGCGACGGGCAACTTGTGTGATCCCATTTCGGCCTCGGCGCCTCTGCAGATCACGCAGCCGGGGCCTGATGCGTGGATGGCCCGCGGAGCCAAATGAAAATCAATTTTCGGGGTTGCGAGAGAGCCATGCGACATACGGGAGACCGGTCCGCGGATGGGATCTATGCTTCATTCCTGATATTGTGTCGCCGGCTTCACCGTCGGCGCGCGGACGACGGCCACTGCCAAGACGCTCGCAGCGTGTGGGAAGGGATTAGCCGGACCTGGCCAGCGATCATCGCCAAAGTGGATCAACGGCGGGCTTGCTTTTTGTCTACTCACTATACTACACCCCCTTCGCACTGTGCGAGGGACGTGCTGCTCCTGCTGCTACTCCTAAGGTTTGTCTTTGTCGTTTGCTTGCTTGTTTTTCTCCGACTCGGCGCTGTTGCAGCGTCCTCTTTCGGAGCGTCTGTAACGTCTGCGACGAGAGGCAGGCGCCCTCCCATTGGGCTGTGCGGCACTGTGACGTCACTGAGAAGAGAGAGGAGTGCGTCCAATAGCGTCGTTATCTGAAGGAGCTTAGGAGTAAATCCTGCGTGGCCGCTTTTCTGATTCAGATGACCTTTTGGAAGCTAACGGCGGAGCGAGAAACGTTAGAGATGCGTGGGAGACTGGGCCTGCGAGGCGTAAACTATTTGACGGAGTTGGTCACTATGACACCAGCAGAATGCAATGAACCCTATGCAGCTATCTTCTCAAGGGATTAACAGCTAAAGGGTTGGAATTTTGTGCAATTGAATAAGGTGTACACTTGACACTCGGCACCTCATGTAAGCTTTTTTTTTTTTTGACGCTGAGCGCTTTCAGCAATATAAGAGCGTTCATATCCAAAGTGACAAAGAAGGGAAAAACAGTAAGTGCGGTGTGCAACCATCGTCGGTACGCGGCATTAGTTCACTTTCGCAGATTAGCTTTTATTCTATACATTTACACTGAAATAGTATTTCCATCTTATTCATTATGAAATCTGATGCACTGCACGAGTCCTTTTGCGTCCCGCCCTCATAATAAAATAAAATATTCATGTTATATCTTTCAATTGTAATAATTAGCGTATTTCATTGCTTTCTTCTGTTCTGACCAACAATGTTTTGTCGTTTTGATCGTGGCCCACTCCTGTATGAGCCTGTGAAAAGGCTTACAGTATTGCTAAATAAATAAATAATAAATACATACTCGATCGCTGCGGCCATGGGTTGAACCGGTGACATCGTGCTCGGCATGCAGCAGAGCACCATCGTCACTCTCCTGCGCGTAGAAGAAAGGCTGGCTGCGTAATAGACGGAGTATTTGGCTAGATTGTTGCGTGTGCACAAAGCGACTGACGTACCAAGCATGTATACGTTGAATTCGTCGTGGTTGCCGAGATCGAACGTACTTGCGAGGCCGTGCTGGCTGTTCGGAGGGACCCGCAAGCAAAAGCATGCCGAGCCCTCATCCAATTGGCAGAGAGAAGAAACAGGACAACTTCATATGGCGTGTCATTAAATATGTCAACATATCGCTTTATTTTAATACAAATAAATGTTTAATAGAGTTACAGTCACTATTATTTTGTTCGTCTCATAGACATAAATACACTTTCCATAGGTACATGGTATTACACCAGGCTGTCGGGAACTTTGTTTCGTCGTGCACTTGAATCACTCTTCTCGCTCTTTGTCCGTAACTGTACACAAGCTTCCGTCGGTTTGTGAACGTGAGTGGACACTTTTGCAGTCGTAGTCACGAACATTTGATAAGAGTTGTCAGTGATAATTCAAACGACAGCGGTCACGTGTGACCACAAAGTGACGCGAGAACAAACTTCATGTTATTCTATGGGTCCAACAGGTACAGGCATTGAGCATTGATTTGGTGAATAACCTAGACTTTTTCTTAGGAGACGACAGCCCTTACAAACATACATATTATGAGTATACAGGCCACTTCCTATGTTCCTGATCATTACCTATCAGCTAGCTTTATAGAAGTGGCCACGGATAAACTAAGCAAGGTAGTAAAAAGGACGCACAAAAATACCTCGAAATGAATCGCTTATATGCTGCTGCTGAACAGATTAGACCAATGACTAAGTGAAACAGTAGGTAGGGGCTAACAGCTTACGGGTTTCACTGAGAAGTCCGCTTTTAAAGACAAACTAACGACCCTAGAGAATAACATGAACGCTTTGTTTCCGTTGCAGTGCAAAAAAAAAAGGAAACTATAAGCACAGTTGTTGCACACTGCCTTCATGTCACACCAGTGTGTCCAAGACGTGGCTGACCTCCTCGAAACTGTACATGGAGCTGACGCCTGTGTCTGAGCTCGAGTCCTGCGCATCAAGACAGCAGCGAGCGGAGGACGTCACTGAAGACGACGCAGCGGCTGCGACAGGCACCGGCGCAGTCACCGACAGCATCACACCCGGCCTCGGCGGCGCCGGGGGCTCGACGGGTCGGCACCTTCTGACCAGGATCTCTCCCTCCTCCCGCTCCACGACCCTGAGCTGTTCTTCCAGCTGCACCGCCATATTTCTCTTGTCTTCCAGCACATGATCCAAGTCCCTCAGCGCGCGTTCATTTCGTTCAAGCGCTTCCTCCTGCGACCGTGACAGCTCCTCCATCCTCTCCTGCTCTTCTCTGGCCGCGTTCAGTTGCTCCTGGGAGCGCCTCCTCTCCTCTTCCTGCTGCCAGGTGCACTGACGCAGCTCGGCGCTGAGCCTCTGTACTTTCTCCTCTTCGGCGGTGATGCGGCGGCACAGCTGGAGGACGCGGTCGTACGCCTCGAGCGTGGCCTGGTACGTCTGCAGGGACTCCTCTTCGCAGGCCTCCGGTCGGTAACCGTCCAGCATGTAGTCGGGCCCCATCTGTCTCACTCGCATCGCGTGCATCTTGGCCTCGTGGTGCTCGATCTCGGCGTCTCGGCTCGCCAGCAGCGCCGCCTGGCGCTCCAGGGTCTCGCTCTGGCAGATCACCCGCTTCACCAGCTCGGCAAGCTCTTCGCTCTGCAGGACGGCGTGCTCCTGTTGTCCCCCGCGCTGATTCTGAGACGAGGAGAGCAACCCGGCGCTGGCTGAAAGTTTCCGCGGGTGCACCGTGCGAAGCAGGCGCGGGGAGGCGCTCGACGACGTCGTGGTCGTCGAACTCGAGCCGCCGGATGCCTGACCTCTCCGATGGTGGCCGTGGTGGTGATGGCGGCGCCTGTGATGGTGCCGCGGCGGCTCGGCGACACACGAGTCCGACGTGGGCGAAGACGTGGTCGAAGACCAGCAGCGGACGCGTCGTAGGCTCAGCCTGACGTCGTCCTCGCTGTTCCACAGCTTGAGGATGCGCGAGTCGCCCTCAAGTCGGCGCTCGATGCCCCTCGGGCAGACCTCGACCAGCGCGTACTGCAGCGGGTCACCGCCGTGGTAGACCACCTGGATTCCGGACTTTCGGGACGATCGGCTCGAGGCGAGCAGAGCGCGCACCACTTCTTCGCACGTGGTCCTGCGGCCGACGCCGGTGACCCACTTCTGGACACCGCCCACCCAGACGGGGATCTCGGCTCCCATGACGGCGGCGCATAGGGCTACCCGCTCCTCCTGCTTCGTCGCGCAGCCACCGGGGGGTCCTGGAAAGAGCATTGAAAGAGACCCATGAGCTTGAGCGTGCTTCACGTGCTACAGAAGCACACATGATAAATTTTCCGACGTGTTCACAAGGAATAGTCAAAATAATTTTTGTAAAGGGAAGCGCAGCAGCGTTGCAGAAAAAGGAGACGTGGACAGGAAAGACGCTCACTTGCAACTAAGTACATCTTAAGAGACAAACCACCAGGAAACGTTATTGCGCATGCGCTGTCATCGATACTTCTCAAACACGTTTACATTTCTTTATATATATAAAATTCGCCTAACGGGGCATGCATCACTACATCTATAATGACAGCTATAGTGTAGGTGATAGCAACAACGGCACGTGCAGGTGGCCTGACAGAAGTCATTCCACAAAAAAATACCTTCGGGTGGAAAAGGACAGAGGAGGGGGCGTAGAAACTTCAGCCAAAGGCGAGGAACGTAAATTCCGTATCCATAGGATGCACTTACAGGGCACTAATACAAAGGAGCGTGAATGTGATCAGACGAGACACTTGTAGGTCAAAACTATGACCGACCCGGTGTGCGCAAGACTTGGCCAGGGATGAATCGAGGCACGAGAAAGCTATACCCCATTTTACCAGTTTGGTGTGAGATGAGTCAAAAGGTAAAATGACCATCTTAGAACGCGGCAAATATTCCCAACAAAGGTGTTCGTCATAGTTAAGATAGACCGCTAAATCTAAAAACCGGAGTATGCCATTGTCACGAAGTTCCATTGTGAAAGATAACGACAGCGAGCATCGTTTGAAACAAAGCAACATTCGCTCAGCTACTGCAGTATACTAATGTCATTATGCGGGACAGATAAAAAGATAAGAAAATCGTCCACATATCTATGAACTTTAAGAACAACGCCCTGGTTCAATTCTTGCTGAAGCAAACAGTCAAATTTGGCTAAGAAAATTTCCCACAATATGGGTGCCACACGCGATCCAATGCATATACCCTTTTTCTGTATGTGAATCTTACTGTGAAAGTTACCAATGGTAGAGGTGAGGTAGCAGTCCGAAAGCTCAAGAAAACCCTCTGCCGGGATAAGGCAGTCGTTCTGAAAAGCAAGACCACGTCTGAATCAATTGCTTCCCGGACAGTTACAAAGAGTTCATCATGCGGTACAGAATAAATTAACTCTTCTATGTCTACAGACACTGCAAAGTTCACCCCCGGTACTCCCATCCTCAAAGTCTGCACGTGGCTGTCCGAATTCTTGAGCACAAATGGGTCCTCTGGTACGAGCGCTTTCAGGTGACGCAGAATAAAAAAACTGACGTTGCGCTGCCGACTGTCTCTTTCTGTTACTACGGCTTGGAAGGGACATAGCAGTTTGTGGGTTTTTGCAGCAAAGAATACCCTGAGGCCATCGCCTTTGCAAGACTTTACCAGCTTGCATAGTGCGTCCAGTCTCGAGCCATTCAGAAGAGAGATTGCCCTGGCCATGACTTTCGCAGGTGTGACGTCCACTTATTTGAAGTTCTTTCTTATAGCAGCAGTAGCCTTCTCCTTGAACATGGGCGTCGGGAGAACAACGAAGGCTCCTTCCTTGTCACTAAGCGCTATGTCGAGGTCAGATTTTCTGAAAAAATCTGCGGTGCCACGAAGGATGGAAAGCCCTACTGAAGCACCTTTCCTGTCCACGTCTCCATTTACCGCAACACTTCGGCGCTCCCCTTTGCGAAAATCACGTCAAACCAACTAGCCCTACAGCTTGCTATTCTATAGTCAAAATAATGTTTGCGTTGTAGATCGTGCTCATATCACGCCCTTTCTGTGCATTGTGTATAGTCGATGGGCTGTCTATAAGAGGCGCATGCAACAGGCAATTCCCGAAACATGGCCACCATGACTTGTTTATGGCTCCTATACCGGTGCTTGAGATCCGCGGGTTCAAAGTTTACCTGCAACGGGCTCCGCACACCGGAAATTAAAAAAGACGTGACGTCAGGACCGCGCACTTGAAAAGGACGGCAGCCCTTTCTCTGGCGGAAGCAGGAGCAGACGTCCTGCCACCTCGTATTCGACTGAGATTATAGTTTGTTCAACTTGCTCAAAAAACGAAAACAATAACAAAACTATTGCTGGCTGCCGAGCGACAGCCGATGCCAACACTAGATATCGAAATTTTTTCGTTAATCTGTAGGCAATGATATGACGTTTCGGTGTTCCGTCGCAACGTAAAAATGGAGACGATGGGTGCAAGGAGCACGCAGTCTCAATTAAAAGAAACAAGCGCAGTAAAGAGGACATTAAAGGATTGCAGAGAGCACCTACGACTACAGTGAAGCGGTCTCATTTGAGGAGTCAGATAGCGACTCTTGCTGCGCGTCGAACCACCAGACAAAGCTAAGATCGCCAGGAAGAAAGCCGAAGATACACGACGTTCGCAGATGCGCTATCCCGTCCTCATTGGAGTACTGTTTAATCAATTTGAATGATATATACCGCATTTACAATTAAATAAAGGAATGTAAATTCGTCAAAAGTTGTGAGTAGATATTTAACTTTGTCCCCGAGTTTTCCTTTCGCGAAAATTGACTAAGGTTAGAAAATTTCAAAAAGTAAATGAAGCGCCAAGTTTACAATTTTTTAAGCTGCGTAATGGAAATAGCGTGCGTTTATGTATACCGCATCTATTAAAACTTGTATGAGATTGTCATATTCTGCGCTGCCCTCAAGTGTGCACGAATAATTTGTGAACAAGACTTTTTTTCAAAAGGAGTGTACGCGAAGTGGCTACTTCTCGTAAGCGGTAAACCGAAACCTTAAACTTATTCCCTGTAGGCACTCTAGTAGAGGCCGTTTATACGAGTGCGATATTTGGTTTTGGCACGGTAACCACGAAATTGTACACTTAATGCCACAACTTAGTAATTTACCTATTTCCAGAAGCTTTTGCGGTAACTTGAGGGTCTCAATAAATTGAATCCTGTACCGGCGCTCAGCAAAATTTACCTAGCATTTCTGTTAAACATAATAATTATACTTCCAATCGGTTCAGCAGTTGCCTAATGAATGTGTTGTGGTATTTAGCTTGTATTTGAACAGGAAAATCACAGTTGTTGGGTCCCAAAGCTGTCTCTCTAGAGCAGCAATCCTACGGCATATTTTCATACCATGAAGCTACAAAACAAAGAAAAAAAAACGAGTACAGGAAATAGATTCTAATGTAATGATTTTACACTTCACGCTCGTGCCCACTTCCGCGTGTGATACAGGTCGTAATTTCTATTTATTTCTTCTAATGCAACTCGTGACACCGGCATGCCGAAGCCATAAACTTGAACGATAGCCCCATAAACAAGCCCGTTAAGCTGGCAGCCGAAAAAACGCGCCATTTGCTTCCTGATTCCTGGTAAACACTCGTTTAGAGTATACGAGGCTGTACGCTGGCTTCGGAACATCTCAGCAAAGCCGACACGCCCGAAACTGGTTTAAAATCTTGCGGGACACGTGCGGAGAAGCTGTATCCACAGATGCGGCGCACCTAACGCGGAAGGTAAGATTGTTAAACTAAAATGCCGTAAATCTTTCCCCGCGTAATCTTAACGTGGCACTCTCTCGCCTTTTCTTTTATACTTCTTTTTAAAGTAAAGGTGAGAATGTGAGAAATTTGCCACGCATCTGACGATGGGCTCGCATAGAAAATGCGAAACAGCGGGCTCGAAGACTTTTTTTTTTTTATTTGCCACGTCTTGTTATACAGCAGACAAAATTCACCAGCGCTTGGAGGAAGCGAGATACACCTGAAGGCCGTGTTAACGTACCAGTTTTGTTTTAATTATTATTCTTTCGCATTTCATTAATTAATAGTCCCAGTGGCGCATACCGTCTTCGTTAGCGCAACGATTGGCCGGTCGTGAGCGAAGGATGACAAGAAAGGGACAGAATCGAGCGAAAGAAACCCTTGCTTCGTACCGGCTTAAGATAATGCCTACTTAACGAGTCTTACAACCAGAGTGCAAATTTACGACGTTTAGGTGGCTGTAATGGGAATGGCTTGATTGTCAGTCGTAAATGCGCTCACCAGCCGTAAGACGACAAATGTTGTGACGTTGATAAATGACATCCTGCGCAAACTCCGCACACCTGCTACTCCAGCGCGTCAGAATCCCTTACAGGTTCCAAGAGGTCAGTTCGGTTTCTAAATGAGCGAAATGCCTTCTCCTCTTAAATGCTCTGCGTGGCCAGGCGAGATTTCGTAATATTCTTGAATTCTGACGCATATATGTACACTTAGTAAGCAGGATCAGCGTTAACAAAGCTTTTCATTCATAAGATCATTCACAAATTTCATTCATAGATAGATAGATAGATAGATAGATAGATAGATAGATAGATAGATAGATAGATAGATAGATAGATAGATAGATAGATAGATAGATAGATAGATAGATAGATAGATAGATAGATAGATAGATAGATAGATAGATAGATAGATAGATAGATAGATAGATAGATAGATAGATAGATAGATAGATAGATAGATAGATAGATAGATAGATAGATAGATAGATAGATAGATAGATAGATAGATAGATAGATAGATAGATAGATAGATAGATAGATAGATAGATAGATAGATAGATAGATAGATAGATAGATAGATAGATAGATAGATAGATAGATAGATAGATAGATAGATAGATAGATAGATAGATAGATAGATAGATAGATAGATAGATAGATAGATAGATAGATAGATAGATAGATAGATAGATAGATAGATAGATAGATAGATAGATAGATAGATAGATAGATAGATAGATAGATAGATAGATAGATAGATAGATAGATAGATAGATAGATAGATAGATAGATAGATAGATAGATAGATAGATAGATAGATAGATAGATAGATAGATAGATAGATAGATAGATAGATAGATAGATAGATAGATAGATAGATAGATAGATAGATAGATAGATAGATAGATAGATAGATAGATAGATAGATAGATAGATAGATAGATAGATAGATAGATAGATAGATAGATAGATAGATAGATAGATAGATAGATAGATAGATAGATAGATAGATAGATAGATAGATAGATAGATAGATAGATAGATAGATAGATAGATAGATAGATAGATAGATAGATAGATAGATAGATAGATAGATAGATAGATAGATAGATAGATAGATAGATAGATAGATAGATAGATAGATAGATAGATAGATAGATAGATAGATAGATAGATAGATAGATAGATGGATAGATGGATAGATGGATAGATAGATAGATAGATAGATAGATAGATAGATAGATAGATAGAACACAGCTACAAGTCATACTGTATGTCTACGCCTTCTTCCAGAAAAATAAAAGGCACCTCTGGTGTTCACAGCCATGATTTGCAAGTGAAATTCAGGGCACGCTTCTCTGCACAGATATAACAGGCGGAACAGCGACCAAAGCAGCTTGATCCTCGTTCGCTATACAGGAGTGATGGCCCAAGAAACAGACTTGCGCACTATTTTTCACCGAAGCACGGGTTTGCGTCACAGCGTGTCACACTCTTTCCACTTAGGACAAAAAGCCATTTTCCGTGCTTTACTTCTTTGGGCCAATGTTTGCGCAGCGAACGTCTTTGCAGTTGTGGGATCCGCTACAAATGCTTTCGCCACCACGCATACATTGCTCGTGCTTCAACGTCGGTTCCTCAGCCGTCGCGAGTCCTTCGTCCGTCCCTCTAGTCTTGCGCGGCCTGCACTCCTAAGTTCGCTGATCTCTGTTGTCCGGCTTGCGTCGTGCGCGCACTGTTTCGGCAGCAGGCAGCCTTTGTTCTCAGCTTTTGTTCTTCGGTCTGCCGCGCTCATCGGGAAATGCACGCTGAGCGCCGCGCATCCGTTTAGCAGGCACTCTTTCTCTGGCATGCGCACCGGACCCTTTCGCAACTCGTAACGGCGCAGGTTTGATCGGAACGAGCAGCATCCCCACACGGCTGCTCTGTAGCTGAGACTCCGTACTTTGTTTCACAATAAGGCGGCACTGGAGCGGAGGGTGCGCAAGCTGCTGTCCGCCAATCAACAAAGCGATTATGCGAATGCACGTGACCTCCGTTGTGTGTCCCTCCGCGTCATCGGGTCGTATGCTCAGTCTCGAGCGCTGAGGGCAGTGTCGAGTACAAGAGCAGCCTTACACACTAGCATAATTTTTGTAACTAGCACGAATTCTTCTTTAGCAATCAGCATGGTTTCCTTCGTGGTCGTTCCAGTGAAACTTAACTGTTCGATGGGTAACTAATCTCCACGAAACCGTTCATGGTCCTCTAAAAATCGATGCTATATTTATTGATTTTGCAAGAACATTTGACAAGGTGCAGCACATCTGCGTAACAATGAAGCTAACAAATCTTAACATAAACAGTGGGATTATAAAATGGATAGCTAATTTTTTAACCAACCGAAGCCAATCAGTGTATATGAACGGGCACTTACTCCCACTTTCGCGCGTAAAACCCGGCGTACTGCAGGGTTCGGTCTTGGGTCCAATCTTGTTTTTTATTTATATTGATGACATAGGAAACACTTTATCTTATACTATCAGGTTATTCGCAGACAACTGTATCATTTACATGCGAATTATTAGCACCGAAGACAAGAACTCATTACAGTTACACCTCGATAAACTGTGCGTCGATAAAATGGCAAATGGAAAATAACATCTTTTAAACTAATGCCACGAGGTTCACGAGAGCACATGACTCGGAACTGGTCTACTACGCAATTCAGGGAATTCCTGTTGGAAAAGTAATCACATTTAAAAAAGCTAGGAGTTCATTTATCACCTTATTTATCTAGGAAATAGCACATTAATACCATAACCAGCATAAGGCAACCAAAACATTCGTCTTCATTAAACGTAACTTATACTTGGTGAACTCTGCTACTACACTATTAGCATACACTGCGCTAGTTCGTTCAAAGGTAGAATGCGCATCCATTATTTAGAATCCACATCGAACGTATAGGATCAATCAACTCGAAGCAATACAGAATAAAGCAGCAAGATTTATCGAAAAGAAATACTCGCGCAACCACTGCGTTACAGATATCAAGGAATCACTTTCATGGCCCTCTCTTCAAAAACGTAGACTATAATAATGCTGTTATCACATTTTTACGCACTTTATCATAGTAAATCTCTGGCGCCTGTCACATCAATGCAGCTCATAGAATTTTTCAGCCTTTTGATGACCCATTTAAAGTGCAACCCTTTTTTGTACGAACTAACCTGTATTGTCGTTCACCACTACTTTTGGCAATATATCATTGGAATAAACTACCGAGGGACATTGTCTCTGTCATTAATCACGATGTCTTCTTTTTTGTAAAGGAGTGGAAGATTTTCCTAAATGTGTGATTAATTACGTGTTCAGTGCTTATTCGATTATGTTTTTTTTTTCTGTATATAACTATATAACTGTATCTTACGAATGTTCTTTTTTGCACGTTTGTTATTGTAACTGACTTTTAATGTTTAATGTTTTAAAGTCTAATGTTTCCTTATGATTGATTCCAGATTGCTCACGCTTTGTTTCCGTCCGTCACTGCAGCTTCGGAAGCGGTCGTCGGTAGTTTATTAATGTCGCGCGTCGCTGAATGATACAATAGCTGCACACGTTTGGGCTTGGAACTTGCTAAGATAACAAATCACGAAATGCAAGGCCTAATACGAACGTTCGTCATTGACTACATTTTATCAAAGCTCGCGCACTGCCCGCTTCGTTAAAGGCTCATTTCTTAGATATGAAACCGACAGGGTGGCACGACTGACGTTAGCAACAAATATGTCAATGTGTTAGTACGTGAGCCAGTTGGGAACAGCCAAATTCGCTTGGTATAAAATAAATTTGCAAACGAACCCGTATCATTTTCGGGTAAAGCTCGATTGACAGCGTTTACGCCGATACATTGAGGAAGTACGAACTTTGTCAGTTCCAATGGGAACTACATACTGCGAACACGTGTAGAAAGGATCGTGTCGGCCAAGGGAGAGAGAATGACGAGCGGCCCATCCATAAGTAGTTTGACTTTCACATATCGCCGAACAAAAATGCAAAAAAAAAGAAAAGAAACAACAACAACAACAACAACAACAACAACAAAACGGCGCAAGTTTACGACCGCTTTGTCGCAATCGTAACGGGAGCCGTTATGAGTTCATAGCCAATTACGTCACTTCCAGCAAGCACCGCCGAATACGCGGCGCGTTCCCCTGGACGTTTCATCTATACCACTCTTTCTTATACAGCCGCATACCCCAGCTTACGATCGCCGTCCCTACCACCCCCCCCCCCAAAAAAAAAAAAAAAATGCGAGCAGGACAATGGTGTCATTGCGATTCTTTTTACGACCCTGCAGCGACCGCCGCTAGCCCGCGGTGGCATTCGGAAGAGAGCAAGAGGACGCGCGGTTCGCTTCACGTTGGCCGTGGCGGTGCACCACCGTTGAGCCACGAAGTGGACGCCTCGTATGGGACTGCTTACGATGAGACAGGGTGTGTGTATGTGCGTATGCAGCGGAGGCATGAAGAGCGAGACAATGATAGCGGCCGAATAAAAGAACGAAACCAAGAAGGCGAAGGAGGAGAAGGAAGAGGCCCATATCTCTCTAAAGAAAACCCACAATGACCCGAGGATCCCCGCGGAGCCTCGCTCGCGCCGCAAGAGACGCCCTGGAAACAAAGCACACTTTGGGGTGGCGGCGCGGACAATGAACGGGGTCGGTGGCACGAGGAAGTGTCTCGTGCCAGTGTTGCGCGCGGTCGTGGCGTGCATGCCTGCTTGCCTGCTTGCGTGCGTGCGTGCGTGCGTGCGTGTGCTCGGTCCGGTATACGCAAACGGGACCCTGCGATGTACGCGACCTCCTCGAGGCCCCGTGGGCTTTTTTCTTCTTTTTTTTTTGTCCGCGGCGTATATATGCATGTATGCGTAATCGCAACCACCTATAGCGCCAGTGCAACTGTTGTCTTTATTGAAATGAGCCCAGCCGCTAAGAACCTGCATGGGGCGAGTGATGGGAATTTTTGATACTTTGTTTCTAGGCGTGCCAAGGCGTAACAAGCACGTGGCCAGATTCCTTGTGTTTTTTCCCCCCGACTGTTCTCTCCCCCCCCCTTTTTTTTCCTTCTTAAACAGTAGTGCAGTGATGTAAGGTTTTCATCGACGCTTACCTATGGGCAAGCGAAAGTGGTTAAAACCAGCAGCCGTAAATGAACGAACGCTCAG
The DNA here is from genome assembly GCF_023375885.2 of Dermacentor andersoni. Classification (NCBI taxonomy): domain Eukaryota; kingdom Metazoa; phylum Arthropoda; class Arachnida; order Ixodida; family Ixodidae; genus Dermacentor; species Dermacentor andersoni. The sequence continues at coordinate 70,925,968 of NC_092817.1, forward strand.
TCGACGGATAGACCAATAAAAAATCTGGCCTACCTCGATGGCATTGTGACTGTTATATTTCCGATGCGTTCTGCTGCAGTGAGTATAGTGTCACGAGTTCCGGCCACAGTGGCATGCGGAAACGCTAGAGTTCAGAATTTTCTGATTAAAAAATTAAACCGTAGCCCTTCAAACCACGTACCTATACCGCACTACAGGAGTCACTTCAGGAAAACGTCGGTAGATTCACACCCGCTTATAGAACGCTTCGCACATACCCGCCGTGGTTGCTCAGTGGCTATGGTGTTAGGCTGCTGAGCACGAGTTCGCGGGATCGAATCCCGGCCACGGCGGCCGCATTTCGATGGGGGCGAAATGCGAAAACACCCGTGTACTTAGATTTAGGTGCACGTTAAAGAACCCCAGGTGGTCGAAATTTCCGGAGTCCTCCACTACAGCGTGCCTCATAATCAGAAAGTGGTTTTGGCACGTAAAACCCCATAATTTAAAGAAAGCTTCGCAGAAGTTGCTGCTTTGTAAGTTGTCGAGTGAGCAATAAAAAAGCTTCGTACCCGCTCGGTGTCACCCATTGTAATTTTACAACTTCGCATCAACTTATCGTGACATGCGCAAAGCTTTACACTCAGTTGTAAGATTATTCAAATAGAATATTATGTTTTTTATGTTAAGAGGTTAGAGATGTTACGAAACCATGTCAGCTCTATGCCCACTCTTCCCCCCCCCCTTTTTTTTTTGGTTGTCGTTCTTGTTCAAGCGATAGTGCTCGCACAGAGTATCTGTTGACGTTCATGTTTTGAGGGGTTGAAACATGGACGTTCATTTAGTACACCAACTATTCTAGCACGAAGCTCTTCAAAGATTTTTCAAATATGGTTCGAGTAAAAATAGCGTCTTGGCGCCCCTCGACCGGGTTTTCAAGTGGGCCACCCGTGTCATTCTCACATCTCCAGCCGGCTCTTCTATACGCCCATCAGCATCGGCATGTTCCAGGCGGAATTAAAAACGATGGACTGTCGCACGACTTACGCGTGTTATCTAGTATACGAGGTGACCATATTTATGATTTGCGGATTTTTTTTTTAATCGCCTGTTGCAGATAGCATAATTCTAGTCCTTGAGTTGGATTATTCAGAGAGGCGTACATAATTTGCACGAGAAATCGAGACACATATTCAATAAACAAGAAAATCACTAATTTCGTTCTTAATTACTTACGCTACGGCAGATATTGCAATTTACGAATCGTAGCCGGAGAGTTCGCAAGGCGTGTCCGCTTGAAGTGCAATTCCACAACCACACCATTTTGGAGATATGCGCCATCAAGTTCGCCGTAAGAATGCGCTCTTGTTCCACGTCTGCTTTTTTTTTTAACAAAACGCTATTTCATGGATTGAAGCGCAAAATTAATTAGAGAGCTTTTTCGTCGCAGAAGTTGGGAATGCACATCTCGAGGCTGGTGTCATCAACAAGGTGGCTTGTTATAATTACAGCATTGCTTTTGGACATCTTATAACTATATATATATATATATATATATATATATATATATATATATATATATATATATATATATATATATATATATATATGTCGCAGGTTTGACCCCGGCCGTGGCAGCCGCAATTCGATGGAGACGACATGTAAGAAACGCTCGTGTGCTTAGATTTTGGTGCACGTTAAAAAAAAAAACACTCAGGTGGTCCAAATTATTCCGTAGTTCCCCCACTACGGCGTGCCTCATAACCATATATTTTTATATTTTCTTTGTTGGGGGGAGGGGGGCGTACAATATCAGTATTTCATCTTTTTTTACACGTATATATATGTACATTGCTGCATTTCCACCCTCATCAAAAACGTGGCATTCGCAGGCTGCCATGTTGATATAGCTACTCCGACCATGTATTTGTTACGAAGGGCCTTTCAGTGCGCCAGCCTCTGAATAAGAGGATGCTGCGAGCGCGCGGCACGAAACGAGATCTCTGCTTGCCCTCCACCGCTGTATCGTTCACCCGAGGCCCCTTTCGATTTGCTGCTTGAACTAAAGCGTAAATCCACATGACGCTAGTACGTACAGTGCTTTCCCCGCATGTGTATATAGATTACGACAGCTGCTTTTGGTCACGTTGATTCCGTCTTGTTTCTTCCCAGTAGGTTCTCTCGCGATGTGGCACGGAGCAGCTATCGGGCTTGACACCAAGCCGCCGTACGTCGCCCACCCACTTTACCATTTTAAGTGAACTCGCTTGGTTGCGAGGAACTGCGGCTCACATATCGCTGCATGTTGGGCTCGTTGGTATACCATGATGGAGGCAAAAGGCGTAGCGGAATCTTCCTTTTGCCGAATTATTTGACTACGACGGAGCCGAGTTTAGCCGCGACGAAGCCAAGTTCTAGTCTACACTAGAACTCGGCTAAAGCTGCAGGTAACATTCAGGCACCTGAGGCCTATAAACTGACAATCAGAAATGGCATAACGTATGACTATAGCAAGCTTTGACGTATCAAGGGAACTTCTCCCGCTATACGGTTCAAGGAGGTGTGCAAAAGAGCTTTAAAAAAAAAAAAGAAAAGAAAAAGGCTACAAGGCTGTTCCGCTACAGCGCCTCACCGATGGGTTGAGCGGCCAGTTTTAATGATGTGTAATCTTTCACGCTTCACGGGCTGAGCGTCACACATCGGCTGCGGCGCAAATAGAAGGTGGCGCAAAGCGGAACGTTCTTCTTCTTTTTTTATCGCTCGTAAGACTAGGCGATGCGAAAGGAAAGAAGCAGCAAACGAAACACGACACCGACACGGAGCACTTCTGAAATTACCGTTCTCCTCAGCTCCGTATAGCACAGCCCCGCGCGCGCACATACCGTGTCACGCTTCCCCAAATGCGCTAATCACCTCCTTTCTGACAGCAGCGGCTCTAAATCTGGCGCTTAAACGTCCCGTTCCGGCTTTGTTCCGCGAGCGCGCTGCCATACATGGACAGCGGAGTTGACAAAACGGTGCATCGTCGCACACGCACGCACGCACGCACGCTTGCACACTCACCGACACACGCACGCGCACACACAGGGGACACGTATATACGCACGGACTACGCGCTTGTGTAGCAAAAAACGCGGTGAACTGAAGAGGAGAACACGGCAAGGATGGATCCACGGGACGGGCGCGGAACGTGTTGCACGGGAGCCGGCCGGGAGAGGGAAGCCGTGAAGCGACCAGTTTCTCAGAGACACTTCGGAAACAAAAGAGCGCTTTAGCAGCTCGCCGCGCAGGACAATGGGCTGCGAGTGTATAACTCAGGCACACAAACACAGGCAGGCGCGGGCAAAGGAACCAAGGCGGGGAGAAAGAACGCGTCGTTCTAATGGACCCTTTCGGGGACGCTCCAGAACGGCTTCTCTCTCGCCGCGACTTCAAGAAGCCGGGGGGCCGGAAGCCAGAACGAGGCCAGGCCTCGTCGTCGGCAGTGCGCGCGCACGTGCACGCTGCAGCGTACGCATGTGCCGTATCGCACACTGTCGTGCTTCGTTTTTTGTTTTTTCCTCGGAGTTTTATTTTTCGACGTCGTTGTTGTTTCTCCTCGGCGTCACCAAAACGCCGGTCGCATTGCGCACGCCGGACCCGCGCCGGATAGCCGCAACGAGGTCAACGCCACAGTTGGGCCCGACGACGCCGGCGTTTAGCCTTCCGGCGCATGTGTTCATTGTCTTGGTGCGCGGTTCGCGTTCGCCACGACGACGTGCGGGCGCTACCGATCACGGCACGCGCCTTGCACGACTTGTCGTGTTTGCGCGAAGACGTCGTGGTGGCGTCGTCCTCGAAGTCGATAGTGATCTGTACCTCCGTACCTCGTTTAAATATGGAACAGGAAAGGAACAAGAAAGAAGTAGGGATGTTTCTTTAGAGATGCAGTCACTGCGTGGCACACATTCTGGCTTGCTATTCTCCTGACGCGTGCGATCCTTCGATTCCCGCTAAAAGCAGTTCCGACGGTGGAGACCGCGCGCGTGATACGCATCTTAGATACGAAAGTACACGTGTCCGCCAGCAACCAGCCTTTACCTGCATGTGTCTCAATTAATTTGCGAATGTTCCCGTGGCGGCAATGTTCGAGATGTGGTTACATGGTTAGAGTGTACGTGTTTCGAGAAAACGAGAAAGCGAGGCAACCGCACTACCTTGGGGAATGAAGTGCGAAGTCGCCGGGCTGTCCTAAAGAACATTTGCCGCGCAGGAAATGTGCACACTAGTTGTCACAATAGGACTGTTTTGTAACAGATAGATTCCCGTAGAGTTCCTGGTATTTACCCGCCCTCTACTGTGAGGCAATTTTTGGGACAGAACGATTCTATAAGGTGCGTGAAGGCGATAGCGTGGTTTGGTTCCCTTTAGGGATGGTGCTTACCCGCTCTAAGGACATTGGCCAAGAGTGGACTGTAACGAAAAGACGTTTATTTCTACCTAGAAAGCAACGGAAGCATTTGAGGAAAAATTGAATAAATAAAAGACAACAAAGTACTAAGAATATAGCAAGAACCTCGAAACAATCAAGGATTTCCTCAATGACTGGGCCAGCATCCATATAAATACACGCTTGCTCAGACGGCGACAATCCTTACTTCAGTCGTGGACACTGCGGTAAATCAGTGAAGCTAAAGGCAGGTCATGAAGAGGCGGCAGTAAATTGGTGCAAAATTAAGAACTTGAGAAACCACAGTGCTTTGCCTTGACGCATTGTGGAGAGTGTCCAATAAGGCCCAACGTGGAAACATCCTACAGTATGTTTCCACGCAATGCATGTAACGCTTCACACCTTAGCGCGAATAAATGGAAAGGAGAAACAGAGAAGCCATATGTCCTTCCAGAGAGGTGGCGCTCGACGGCATATCTTTCTCCATCTACACGCGAGGACGCGAATGCTTTGCTGCGCGTGTCTTTCGGCGTTGGCTGCACTGCATGGCGCTGTTCCCAGGCACTTCACTTACAAGTTGCAACGAAAAATATCAGAGGTGCGCCGTTGGCTCCATCTTCACCGAAAGCCTCGCGAAGTCCCGAAGATCCACGACCCGCAGGTCGCTGGCCACGGTCTCGCACAAGGCGCGCGCGGGGCTTCTCCGACGCATTCGACACGCAGGCTGTTGCCTCCGCGCGCAAGCTCTCGTGCGTGTGTGCACACGGCGGTCGTGCCGTGCACGCAGCCTCGCGGAAGGCGTAGCGTTATCGCGTCTCACAAGAACAAGAAGAAGAAACCCGGGGCCCCGGCAGGTGCGCGCCCGCACCGCGTACGTGACTCAGCTGGTCCCGCTCGGCACTTGCCGTCCCCGCTTTGCAACCTCAACGCGCATCGCCGCGTTCCACTCCGCGTGTCGGTGGCGGCTGCCTCCACCGCCTCGCGGTAGCCAGCAGGCGCGCTGCCGGGGCGACGATAAGTGGCGCGTCGCACGCCGCGTTCGGTGGGCCCTGTTTGTCCATTGCGGTCACGCACCGCTCCCGGCGACGGTAGCGCGGTAGCCGCCGCGCCATGTGCGGGCTTTATAGGCGCATTACCCGAGCCACCGATGCTGCGGCGGTGTCCGGCGGCGGGGAGGGGCACCGAGCAAGACGAGCTCGCTCGCCGTCAATAGGCGCACATACGTTGCTGCTGGGCTCGCGGACGGTGTAATGGAGACAACGAGCTTATCCGGTTGAGATAACGGCTATACGCCGGACGGATGGCTTTTGCTGCTGCCGTGCGCATTCGTATACATAGGCGGCAGCTTCTGGCCCGGACACTTTCTCTGGGTTACTTTCTCTCTCTCTCTTCTGTAAAGATGGCCAGAAGATCGGCTTTAATTGCGCGCGCCTCGGGCACTTCCCACGGAGAGGAGCTATCGGCCGCGCCTTTTAACAGAGCGCGAGATGGACCCGTACCGCATAGGCGGATAAAGTGCCTGCTGTTTACGGAGCACACTGCAGTGGAAAAACGCTTCCGCTGTGTCTCGAGAACATTTCTTTGCGACGTTGCAGCGCTAATAGTTTAAATGCATTGCTCATCATGTCGGTGTCCACGCTATAAGGTATTTTCGTACCGAAGTATAGTACCGCATGTCTTAATTATTACCTGCCGTTCTGTTCATTCAGTTCATTGTATTTAGATCATAATGAACTTTCTCTCCTTATTATGTGGATACAGCTTATGTGAGATTAAAAAATAAAATAAAACTAAAACCAGTTCAAAGATAATTCAAAGCCGTAAATTGATTTACTGATACGGTCTTGATATAAAAGACGGCGTACTGCGGGTCTTTTAGCGCCAACATGACAACCTTTGGTCAGTTGGGTCGGCATGCTCACTCACGAGTACTCCGACTCACACGGCTCCACGCTCATTGCACAGGCGTGAGATAAAGCGTTCAGTGTGAGTGGACGTGAATACGAACGGGAGTGTTTGGGTGGGCGTGAGTACGGAGAGGAGTGAGTGCCTGTAACGCGAACACGAATGATTTCGAGTGGACGTGAGTAGTATGATTACTGTCGCCGGGTGTGAGTGAACGCATAATGTGTGTGAGTGAGTGCCGGTAAGCGGGAGAGGGCGCAAGTACGAGCGTGAGGGAGTGCCAGTGAATGTGAATAATAGTGACAACTAATGCGAGTGACTGAGCCCCGGTGAGCATGAGTAGAAATGCAAGGGAGCGCCGACCAGTGTGAATGAGTGCATAGCCTACGAAGAGATTGTTGGGTGATTCTGAGTGAGCATCCGCTCAGATGCGCGCGCACGCGGAAGTCCTTTGTTTTCGAGAGGTATAATGGCAGCAACTAGCTACACTATATAGATTGCAGTCACCGGTTTGCTTGGCGGCATAAAAATGTTGGTTTACTGTTTTGTTTTGTTTTCTCTCTTTATTTCTTCCTTTCTTTCTTTCATTTGTATTTATTTATTTATTTATTTATTTATTTTATTTATTTATTATTTTCTTTCCTTTTTTAATTTCGAAGTATTGTATTTACCTGTAACTGTTGGCGCTGCTGCAGCGATATGTCCGTGAGTGGTCAAAAAAAGAAAGAAAGACAACCAGCAATCATGCTTCGCTTGATTACTGGATTACTGTGAACTCGTACGATAGAAAATTGATATGCATCAGTACTCCTGAACTGCGGGGTCTTGAATTCAATAAAGCGCAACTACAGTTATAGTATGTCGCGAGGACAATCTATATATTTGGTGGCCTTTACACCGCATACTTGTCCCCACATGGTTTGTGGCGTAAGGGAGTGCCTACGAGTGGCCTTACAAGTCAATGCTTCTCTTCAAAATATCACAGAAGTGCTTCACTTTGGTGGCTCGACGTGACGCCAGAATGAGAAACATGACGAGAGCGAACGCCTCTTTCTTTCAACGCACTGAACAACATGCGAAGACGTCAAACACTCAGACTTCCTGTCTGAATGTATTCTGCTTTTAGTAGCCCAGTAACTTCCGACACGAAAAATAGTTGCAGGAGAGTAAATGGTGCAGTTTGACTTCTTACCCTCTAGAAATATTCGATTTCGACAAAATTCGGCTCATTCGTAAGGTGCTACGGCATTGCATTGCTCTTTACACGCTTACGCGCTTTCATTACACGCTTTCACTGAAGCGGTGAAGGCGCTTTTGTGCTTCTTAAGGACGACGGGCTTGTGCGACCATCTGTGACTTTTAATGCAATTTCTGTTGGACCACACACGTCAGCGAATTCACCGCAATTTCCATCTTTCCTTCCCTCCTCTCTCTCTCCCTGTTACCTTTGTTTCCCCTTTCCCATTCCCCCGGTGTAGGGTAGCCAACCGGACGTTATTCTGGTTAACCTCCCTGCCTTCTACTTATCTCTTTCCCTCCCCTCCTTCACTGAGTACACCGCGGATATATTCTGCAGGAAACGGCGCGACGTCCGTGGCGACCGTCTCTCCGCGTGTGGAGAGAGGGCACGTATGGGACGCGTATCTCATGGGAGCCTCTACGCGTAAAAAAAAAAAAAAAAAAAAAAGAAAAAAAAAAACTAAAGACAGAACATGCGTCTCGCACGTCGAAGTGGTCTGACACCGTATAAGGCGAAGTAATCCCCTCCCTCTCCAACCCAGATACGTGATCAGCCGAAACTATAGACGGCGGGAGGGGGGAGATAATGAGTGAACTGTCGCGCGCTTTCGTGAAAGGTACGCCCCCGTGAAAAAGGGAGCAGCGCCGATGAGCTCAGGAATTCCCAGAGCAGTTGAGAAGACAGCAGTTCGCGAACTGCTGGGAGGCGCGGGCGCATTGAGAAATGAAGCAGATGAGGGCGAACGGGGGTGCAGTCCTGGGCGGCAGCTCGGCTACAGCGTGTGGTGGTTCGTCAACCGTGCTTGCTAGGTGGCCGCGTGCATGGACACGAAGACGAGGCGTGATGTAGGGACCGTCTCCTACATTCCGTCCACCGTCGGCTCCGAATTCTAGGAATCGGGCCACCTCGCGTTGCCCTCCTTGTGCGGCCGAGCCGGGCTATCAAATTATCTCCTTCTCGAATCGATGGCCGGGTTACTGATAGCGAAGGCCCGTGAGGACTGCCGCCGGGGGGGGGGGGGGGGGGGGGTATAGCTGACCTTCAGACTTTCCTAAGGGTCAGCCAGGCAAATATATGATAATCTCCATTCCTTTCCAAGGCTTGCGCGTGCGCGATAATAAAGGACGCTCGAACTCGTTTCACCCCTCGCTAGCTGTTCGCCTATTAGTAAGGCGTTTTCTTTTACGTTTTCTTTTTCAATTCCTGACGGACGCAATCATGCTAGCATGGCTGCATGGTCTTCATTTTGCTTTTATGCAATGAAGAAAATGAATAGTTACGGGGTTTACGGGGTGTTACGGGGTGAATAGTTACGGGGTGAATAGTTACGGGGTGAATAGTTACGGGAATAGTTACGGGTACGCCGGATTAATCCGGATTAATTTTGGCCGCCTGGGGTTCTTTAACGTGAACCTAAATCTAAGTACACGGGAGTTTTCGCATTTCGCCCTCATCGAAATGCGGCCGCCGTGGGGATTCGATCCTGCGACCTCGTGCTTAGCAGCGCAACACCAAATCCACTAAGTAACCATGGCGGGTTGCAATGAAGTAGCAGAACAACAAGCAGCAGCTGTTTGTCAAGAAACCTTTCGCAGTCCTGAAGTTTCACCTTGAATATGCCTTTCTTTCACCAATAGGTTTACGACAACGCAATTAAAAGACGGGACAAAGAAAAACACACAGGGACACACACACTTTGTCCTGTCTTTTAATCGCGCTACCGTACACCTATTCAAGATGCGTTACCAACAAGCCCACATTGCAACCCTCGTGAACTTTCTTTCACGGCATCGTACGCTGAATTTATCGGGCGCGTGGCAGCTCAGGGCATGCATTCGTCGGCCAGTCAATTCATTTTAAGTTGTGTATACACGTTGCTGCGTGCACATTTGCACGCAGGCACCATTTTAATTTTCTCCGAGTTACTGTTCTTGCACAAAACGCGGCATCTTCACAATGACTGGGGTGGCGGCAGGGGGTGGAAGTGGAGGATGGTCATGACGACTAAATCAACTACACCGTTCCCTCGTACGGGGATCTCCTGTCCTTGTAAACATTCATCCGCAGCATTAGAGTGGCAGCAAAGCAATCGCACATAGCTGACCCATCTCCATGTTCCAATACGCATTCAAAATCCTCTGCCCTCAATCAATCAATCAATCAATCAATCAATCAATCAATCAATCAATCAATCAATCAATCAATCAATCAATCAATCAATCAATCAATCAATCAATCAATCAATCAATCAATCAATCAATCCCACTTCTATGGCACTGACAGATAGCAGCTGCTATCTTCTAGAAAGTTCAATTTAGGACCCCTAGAAAAGTTCTAGTGGCAGAAAATCCTGAAGTGGCGCACCGGCGTGGCGCGGCGGCCGCGTCAGGCACCCTCATCCTCTTGCACAAAATTCTGTTCATGCAGGATCCATGTGCACCTGCGTATCTGCATGCAACAGCGTGAAGCATACCGATGGGCCACCCGAAACACGCGCTGACAAATGTGGTCACTGCTACGCAACGAAGTTTGACAAAATGTGCGTTCACACGGAGACCGCGGAAATTTAGTCGTATACAGAGGCATGAAAGGAGCTTGCATCGCGACCATAAAGGGCGTGCATGATGAAGTGAACAAATGCACCGAGGACACGCAGATCGCTTAGGATTGCGGCTGGGAGCAAATCGCGTTATTCACGTTTAACACCCGAGAAGCCACGATGACAGCAGAAACAATGTTCCTTTCATATCAGAATCCGCATCATAAAGCCTCCATCCTGCATGGTTGTATCGGGCGTACTAAATTGGCAGTGTCTCGCACGATCTCCTTTTCCTTCCAGCTTTGTCGCGTGAGCTCATATGGCTGCTCGGAATGGTGATGCTAATGGTGACGACGACGGCGATGATGATGATGATGACGACGACGACGGCGGCGGCGGCGGCGATGGTGATGATGATGATGATGATGATGATGATTGACGACGACAGCTAGTGATAATGCCAGCTGATAATGCCGTACCCACAATGGGGGATGGGGCAAGAATTGGGTGGCTGTAGGAAATTCCCGAGTAATAACTGCAGGAATTAATTATTCAATTGGTTTGCAGACATGTATAGACTCGAAAGAGAGTAGTATGGCTCACATTTAAAAGAGAATGACGCGAACAACTATAAAAGTTAAACCGTGAACAAGAGAATTGTATGTAATTGAGTTGTCACAACAGATGAAAGAATGACTGCATTAAAAAAAATCAGTGGCAATTTAGCGGTAACCGCGAGAGACGCGTCAGCATCGCGTCGCGTCTCTTTCAGGTCCCGAATCCGGTCCAAGATCCATGATTTAAACCGCGTTCACCACATTACAAAGGGTTGTTTAGGGCCTCACGTCAAGCAGCGAAGTGCAAACGATGGTGGGTCGGAGCGGACTAGCGTCAGTGGCACTAATATATATATATATATATATATATATATTAGTGCCACTGACGCTATATATATATATATATATATATATATATATATATTCTTTAAAACTGAAGGTAGCGCTAAAAAGGACGAACACACTGTATTGTCTTCGTTCGTCGTTGTGGCGTCTTTTCACCGTGTGTTCGTCTTCTTTAGCGCTACCTTCAGTTTTAAAGAATGCATCACCAACTAGCCCAGCACCAAGTTTTATTGAATATATATATATATATATATATATATATATATATATATATATATATATATATATATATATATATATATATATATATATATACCGGTAACTTCAACGTACCATAATGTCAAGTCACTGCGACAACCATTGGCTGCAGAAAAGCAGGATGCTAAGCTCATTCACGTTCGGCGACTCGGATAAGTATCAGTCGAGGCAAACGCAACTTGGCCGCTTCCTGCACGCCATAGCTACGTGCTGGCTCGCTACGCCAGCTCGCGCTGCACGCGCCGTCGCCAAGGCAGTAAATCTACCTTAACGGTCATCTCGAACGGGAAAACCAGCTGCGCGATCGGCGAGACCTTCGAGAGCTTCGCGAGAATTGAGCTGTCGGCATGCGCTCGACGGAAGACAGAGTCGACGAGGCAATCTCGCAGGTGAATCTCCTGCCACCCCAGCGAGGCAGTCGGAAATAAGAGATGCATGCAAGACGCATCTTTACTAAGACACTAGTAAGACGCAAGGCAAACAAAAAAGGAACGGTAAAAGTGCGGTCGAAGATATACAGAAAAGAGTAAACAAGCTTCGTCTTTGGCCGCTCAAGCAATTTAAATCCGCTAGGCGGTCCGTGGACAATCGATCACGCGCTCCAATTTCCTATGCACGCGGCGTCCGCGGTGTCGCACAGTCTCGCAACAAACTTTCTTGCGGACTTTATCGATCTAACTGTTCTTCTACGTTGACAGCCGGGCCAGGTAACGTATACAGAACACCTCTGCGTCTTTTGCGCCTGGGCCAACTGAGGCAAAGTATAGTGTGGCAAGAAAGAAAGAAAGAAAGAAAGAAAGAAAGAAAGAAGGCGAACAGCGAGAGAGATATGGAAAACGAGAAAATGAAAATAAATGTGCGGATCTAGTGCGCGCTGAAGAAAAACAAACAAATCCATATACCTGCCCGAGCGACTTACGCTTTAGCCGGAAGCCCCCGCATAACAAGGGCGATACTGCGGGCGCTCGCTGCGGAGAACGCGCATTTCAGTTGGACCCGCTAACGAGCGATAGAGAGTCCCTTTTGAATATTTAACGGCAGCGAGAGCTCGCGCGCACTCGTGCGCGTTTAAATCGGATCGGGACGATCAATGAGGGCCGAGATTAATTAACTGGCGCGTGTCTCCAAGAGCGAAGCAGCTCCGCAGAGTATGGCTGCTGCTACTGTATACACAGCGATTGAAGCGGGCACTGAGTGTATATGTCCTTGCAACCTATTTTGTTTTTCTTTCACCAGGCGACATTAGTTTATTCGTTTCTTTGGTTTCTTTCTTTTCTTTTCGAATCGAGGTGTTCAGCAGAGGGTTCGTCAGTAGGTCGATTTCACGATATGGTGCACGCGCGCATAATCTCTCCCGAGAAAAAAAGAAGAAAAATTCTGGCGTGTAATGTATATGCACTTTCTCCGGCGTGCCGAAATGCGTGCCGCGCAGCATCTCTTACGAAAATTTTTATAGAACGTCTATAGACAGTCTGTAGACGTCTATAGACGTCTATAGGCTGTATATAGTCTTAAGGGTGTGGCAAGTGGGTACATGGAGCACAGAACTACAGCATTTAACGGTGCGCGAAAGATGGCGACGTATTGCACATTTTTGTGACGCTTCCAATCCACTGTAAGCAAATCAATAAATCGAACGAAACTAGAGCAATGGAGCGTTACGCGATGTGCTAATAGATCTAATTAGCTCGCTCAGCAAGGTAACCAGGCAGGCGCTTTTCCGAATCATAATCACAATAAAGGAAACGCATGTTATTATTCCAGAGAATAACGACGTCGTTGCATTTTTTATGTGTGTCGAAACCGCACACGCGCGTTTTAGACAGATTTCGTGACCAATGCGAATTTGGACCCCTTGTTGTTCGGGGCCCCAAAAGAAGTAGCAACGGCGGCGGTTTGACCAGCAAATTTCGCCCTGTCGTCGACGAATGGCGCGCGTCGCTCCTGTTGCGTTTCGCATCTTCGAGTTGCTGTTCTGCGTTATATGCTGCAGGAGCTGGTGCTCTGCGAACCCTGTTGGATATTGTTAGAGACCTGACGGAGCTGACGTTGAGCCTTTTTCGCGGCTGTGTTGCATTACTGCAATTTTTATTGGTAATACATGCATGCAGAATACGTAAACAGGTTTCTTAAAATTTTTGCCTTTAGGTCGCGTTCTGTGTTATGGGTGCTGTGATCATGCCATTTTAAAAGTGGTGGTGGATGGTGTCAGCGCACTCGCTATTGTTACCTTTCTTCGGCGCTTATTAGCCGTCCTTATGGGAACCAAATATAGTTCTGGTAAGCCATCGAACCTTACAGAAGTTTATTGCCGTAAACACTAATGTATTTCCATACTTTGCGTCCTCTGTCTTCAAGCCACCAATACTCCAGGCATCTTTTACTTCTCTCCGCCTTTCATTACCCTTTTCTTTAGCACGCTCTAATGTATAGTTTCTTCTATTAGTTACCCTGCCCGAAGCTTTAGACTTTCAGCAGGGTAACTATTCTTCCCGCAGAGCTATGCGTTCCCGTCGCTCCTTTTTCTTCTCCGTTGGCGCTTGTTCGGGCTGCCCTCAATGTACCCACCTAAATTTACACGGTTCGTCATCGTGCCTTTTGCCATACTAAAGAAAAGCCAGAATCTCAAACGCCTGCGCCTCCCCGATCGCACGTACGTACGTATACGCGCTCGTTCGCTGATTCACATTGATGCGCGCGCACTCACACGCGGCACATGCGCGGGCCCACAGCCACGCGCTATATATCGCGGCGAGACAAGCAAAATGGCACCGTCGACGGTGTCTGGGGCAAGGAACTGTCACTCCTAATAACGTACTACATAAAAGCGCGCGCGGCGAACACGGACAGGGTCTCTCCATTGTCCTCCGGAATCGAATATGGCATGCAGCACGTTCCCGTAGCGGGGAAACACCCTTTACAAGCTCCTGGACGACGTTCGAAGGCGGACTTCCGCGCACGAGGAAGTCGGCCTGCCATAGGCATTTCCTGCCTCAGCTCTCTTCCCGATCAGCCGGTCGGCGCTTTGTGCCTTCTACCGACGTCTCTCTTCGCATCGAACAATGGCTTCGTATCGAGTATTGTGCTCGTTGCGTAACGTATTGCCTCGCGCGCGGGGCAAGGTATGATGCATTGTTTTGGCATAGCGTCTCTCTTATATCAGACTGAAAGAAAAGAAAAAAGAAGAAACGGTGTCGCGGTCGAAGGTTGGGAAAGCCTGTACTTCCCACCTCGAGCATCAGCCCGCGTTGCCGCCGTGCATCACGGTATGCGTTGTCTGGATTTGAAGCACACACGCGGTGACGTGTCCGTGGCCAGCGTGTAGTTTCACACCGGCATTGCTACAGAGCAAAACATGGCACGGCAGTCTGTGCGTGCACGCCATATAAGCGCGTCAGCCCGTGCAAAAATTTGCAGTACGCGGATTTCGCCAAACTTCATCATCGTTGCTTCCAATGTGCATGCCACTTCACGAGAGGCTTTCTCGAAGATAATTGGTCGAGGAAAACAGGCACTTCAGAATTTCATTTTTCTTCTACTTTGCGCGTGGCCAGATATGACCAAGCATTCGGACTTCTATTGATTGCCAGCAGTTCACCTATAAGGTAGACATTAGTTAGGCACAGCAAGCGCAAATAACGCAGTAAGATCAACGGAATGAGCGACTGAAATCGAGATGATCGGCTCACATGCGGTTCCGGAACGCCGCCTCCACGCCGACCTGTTTACCATAACTGCGGAAGCAAAAACGTTTTGCGTCGTGACAGCTGAGATATATGGCACGTGCCATCCAAGTAAATATCCGGGGTGTTAGGACGAACAGACCAAGATGGTCTTCTTCGTTCAACATCCTTCGTTACATCGAGCAACCCATTCAGGGAACGAATTAATACATCAATCACTGTGTCATCTTTCGACACAAGGACCACGTTTATCTAACTGATGTGCAGTATTGGTACGGGTAGAGGCGAGCCTTCTTACGGCTTCCCACCCTGAACTTCGCGTCGCAATACGGGCACGCCTGAGAAGGGTTCTCACGAAGTTTAGCGCACGGGACGGTTCGCACGGTTTTGTATTGTCAGCAGACGAGCGCGTCTCGTCGCGCGCGTGAGCATTGTGGCGACGAGCAGCGGCTCTGAGCAAAGAGAATGGTGTACAGAGCTGTGGCAACAAAAGGTGCGAGATGCACTCGGCAGTCCTGAAAGCCAGACAGCCCCGCCAAGGCACGCAAGCGGCTGACTGCTGCTGCTAGCTGCTTCGCGCTCGTTCCCGTCGTCGCGTTAACACAACAGCGCGGAGCGGACCACGAGTCGACGTTTCGCTCGATTCCAAGGCGGCGGCTGCGGCGACGTCGAGACGCCCAGCGCGCTCTCACGGGCCGAGACGGGGTGACTGACTTCGTTTTGCCTCTCGCCGGTGGCTTCTTCTTGCTCCTGTTGCGTCGCATGCGACGCACGACCCGATAAGCGCGTCGCGCAACAAAAGAAACTCCGCGTGCTCTTGGTCGTCCGTAGCGAGGAGAGGAACGAAGAATGTAAAAGGAGAACGGAGAGGGAGAGACCGAGCTTAAAACGCGAGCGAGGGAAAGCACGCAAAGCGGCTTTTCTCTTTTCGAAGCGCGGGCCGTGCGCGCTTCGCTCACGAAAGGCCAGCGAGCGCGCATACCTGCGTGCCGGTCCAGGCGCATACACGCCTCTGCTTCGGGCGAGCCTCGAGCGGGCGGTGTGCAGTGTCGCTTCGCCTTTCTCTCACCAGACCGGGCGTGCCGTTGCTTTGTCTCCGCCGAAACATTCCATGCGCGCAGACTTCGAGCTTCTTTTTGTTGTTGTTGTTGTTGTTGCTCTCTTTCTCTCGAGCTGCCTGTGTATACGCACGCCCAGTCACGCAGATTGACGCCCTATACAGTTATCTTTTTTTCTTTCAGAACGCTAACAACCGTTGTCAACTCCTTTTCCCGACGCCCAGCTCTCTTCCAGCGAACGTCGTATGCGCAATCATCAGGAACAGGAACGGCAGCTGTACGAGGTGCACTCTGGCGCTCGATAGAGCTTGATACTGATGAGCAGACAGCGCTTTAACGGAGCTACATGTGACCCAAGGGAACGTTACAGTGTGGCCCACTATTGAAGGGAACCTGCAACTTTTCAAAGCAAAATTTTCCCTCTGGTAATGGCTAGCTTCGCAGGAGATGACTTGAGGTTGGTGGCGTTCGCACTTTTCTACACACCTGGGCAGTGCACTGACATAGCTTGGGTAAGCACTTGCAACCATAGAGCGCCAGCAAATTGGGAGCCACCAATTACAGCGTCAACAGTGGACGGCACTGTACAGTGCCGTCCTCTGCTGTGTAGAGCGCGCAAACAGCCGGATTTTCTCTGCGAGTCGATACCATGGTGGCTGTTGCTGGGTCCGAGATAGAGTGCCCACGAGCACGCGTGGCCTAATGGAAGCGTGGCCTAACGGAACTGCACGGAAGTGGTTCAATCACATTCTTAGCGTCACTTTTAGAGAAAATTAGCACGAGTTCAATCTATACCGTTCTACATCCACAGACGACACAAAAGAACTGTAATGTGCGTTCCAAATACCGCGATTTAACGTGAAAATACAGGCCGCAGCATCAACATGACAACCTAGCATGCGACGTTTCGCCGTTTTCTCTTCTCTGCGGTCCAGAAAAATTTTGGCGTTTACCAAACGAACATGAGGAAATGGTCACTTTGTCGACGTACATGAAGATGCTGCCTTCAACCTCTAACCAGTGTATTTGAGCAAAAAAACGAGTTTTTCAATTTTTTTAATGTGCCAGTATATGAGGTAAACGTGATTGAGGTTGGTGGCGCTAGCACGTTTGTACGCACCTGGGCAGTGCGCTGACATAGGTTGCGATCACTGCTCAGCTCTTGCCGCGAAACGCAGCACCGGCCGCAACAAGAACAGCGACAAACAGTCAAAATAAAGGAAAAGGAGAGGCAATAGTTGTTGGCATGTTCACAGAAAATCGCTCCCGGTGGTGAGAGAGCCAATGAGCCGGAAAGAGGTTTGTCAGGCCTGTCGGACGCGATTGTCGAGACGGCGATTACGTCGCCGAACAGAACTGGTGTACGGGACAGGAGACCTACCTGCATGCGAGCGGCCACATCGCCTTGAGGCGCATTCGAGCCGGTCGTTAACATTCTGTGTCACGTCTTGTAAAGGACGCGCGCTATACGCTTCGACTTTCGATAAAGCGAAAGCCCTGATGTGTGCGGAGCCATGACAGGCGAAGGTGGCGTAAGTCCGGCGTATAGAGGAACTGAAGGAATGCGCTTACCGAATAAGCAAAAAAACATGGACGTTTTTGGACTTGCGCGGGTTCACTGTCAAATGCGCAGCTGCAGCTAGACAGCTGCGAACAAGGTAAGTGAACCGTTAAACTCGTCAAATGTGACCGTGAGCGGTCAGACCGGAGCAGTGAAAGGTGCTGATCGAGTAGCCAGTGCGCGCATCGCGTCTCTTGAATTATTGAACTCTATTATTGAACGGTCAAAACCGGCTCATATTTTCAGCCACACATTATCCATTCTCTTTACCATGCACACATTCACAGCCATTTATCTTACTGCATATCAGCCTGGGGAAACACATACCTCGCTCACCTAAGCCATCTTCAACGCCTGCAGAATCAGGCGATTCGCCTCATGACTTTCAGCCATTTCCTATCGAATGCAACGCCACTTTATTGCAAATTAAACATTCATCCACAGCATCAGCTCTTTCAGTTAAAGTTAACAATCGTGATCTATAAGTTATTTCGTAATATTGCACACATAGATGGCTTTGTTATTGAAACTTTTGTAAATACTGACACTACTAGGTTCTCTGAACTCGATAATCGTCTTTTACCTAAAGTGCGCACAAACTATGGTAAGTTCACTACCACATTTGTGGGAATCAAACTATGGAATTCTATTCCACATACTATTAGATCATCCCCCGCAGAGCATATATTCAAGAATCAAGTTAAGCAATACTTTATGTAGCCACTCTCTTCATCCTAACAACTGACTTTTGTGATTGTAATCATAATTGACTTAGCTATTCTACTACATGTTATATCACTCCTATTTTTATTGTATTGTAAATTTGCATTGCTTGTTGACTACAGAAGTTTTCTTCGCAATTTTCCGTCTTACTAAACATTTTTATGTTTTCTTGTTTTTTCGCGCTGCTTCTTATTTGATCAAATTGGCAGTAAAGCCACCGTAACCAATGCTTGATCTGTATCTCGTTTTTTTTTTCATTTTGTTTATGTATGGGAGTCCCCCTGACGGTTTTTAATTTTGGGAGTCCCTGTGTAGGGCTAATTTTGCATACAATTCTTTGTAAAACTGACATCGTTGATGAATAAACTTGAGCTTGAACTATTCGTTTCCCTCCTGTCATGAAATGTTACCAAACTAACTTTCATTGAATCCTAAACTATACGACAAACGTGATTTCCTTTCGCCACGCCGAACAAGCTTATGAGTTCCTTTTGGTTAGGTATATAACTCGTATAGCCGAGTGTTAGCACTGTATTTCACTCTACGACAAAGCTCTCGTTGGAACTGTTAGAAAGACGTCGCACAATGACACAGTGATCACGTGTTCCCGACGACGCCTGCACCTGATTCCTTACAAAGCTTCCGATCAACGAAGGTGCCGAATTAGTCTAGTTTGTGCAACTCGAACTTCAACGAAATAAAGAAGACAGCGAAGCGGACAATATGGTCACTGCGGCTCGTTAACTGTACCCTGCTGCACTGCTTGTCTCGTTCAAGTCATCGTTCAAGTTTTGCAAAGCTTCAGTTCAACGGATTTGTTCAAGAACTATAGTGAATGCACAATCTCCTCATTTTATGAATAACGAAATAAAGTATATATAGTGCTCACACAGCGTCGACCCACCTATGGTCGGTCCATGGATATTGCCCCATATCGCGAGAGTAGACGGGAAATACAAACGTAAGCCGTTTTGCTTCTTGACAGCCAGCTACCATATATTCATACGCAACTTACGCCCTCGCTTCCTCTTCACGTTTTTCAGTTCCTAACCGCTTCCGGAGTCTCCCGCGTCTCGAAAAAAAAAAAAAAAAGACTACGACACGTGTAAACCAAACTTCACCGTTCCGTGCATGCGCTGAAAAAAGGAAAGAAAGCGGAGATAAATGTTAGCTGGCGGAAGCTTCAATTCCTCTTCTATATTCCACAGATATGGAGCGTTATTTCGTTCCCGTCTCCCCGCATCACACGCACGTTCCACTTTCTTCCACAGCCCAATTCGCAATCTGCTGTTGCCGCCGCTGGCCTTAAGCCGAGTCGAGCTTTGCGTTCGCATGAGCGAAAGCGTCTGGCCATGAAGCACAGCGGCGTCGGTTGTGCCGGTGTGCGTGCGGCATTCGCGGACACGCACCTACAGCGCGCCGAAAGTCGTGCGTGAGCGTGCACGAGTGTAAAGCGTGTATAGCGTTTCCACGCAGTCGGCGCGCGTGAATTCACTTTCCGCACGCTCTTGTAGGCCGTCGGGAACAGGGAGGCTGCAGTATACGCGCGGTTTTGCTTGAGAAACCCTCTGCAGAGGCTGCAGGTTGCGGGCGAGTGGCCATCATCAGGGGGTCAGTGCAATGAGTCCGAGCGCGGACGGTGATCGTATGTATGCGCGTGCATTGTTGAACGACGGGGTGGGTTGGGGGCGTGCACCAATCGAGCGATGGAACGCCGATTGGTTCTTTCATTTCTTTCTTCTTATGCGCGGGCTGGCGCTTGAGATCGTGATCTCCGAACAATGTTCTTGGCGCGGGCTGAGAATCCGCGGAATAGTCGCGTTGCAATCGACTTGATCAAATCGAGAATTAGTGAGAAATCTACGTGGCGCGGTCGTAGCGCGAAAGAGAAGAAAAAAGAATAAGAAAGAGAAAATGGAGGCTGAAGGAATAAATAACGGGAAAGGAAAGAGAAAGAAAACAGGAACACGAAATAGAGGAATGTGAATGCGAAGGAAAACCCGAGAAAAGCATTTGTACGCGACCGCGGAACGGGAAACGCGGAGAAAGTCGTGCGTGGTGCAGCGAATGCGTGACCCGAGTTTCCACGGGAGATGCATGATTTCACTTTCCGCGATTGAACGCGCTATTCTGCATAGAGCTCTGAAAGAAAAGCGCGGCTGGGGAAATCGGCAGCGTGAAGGAATATATGTCGTGGCTCCGGAGGAAATGCGATGAAAGCGGCAACCGCGCCGGGGCTGTGTCGCGTCTCTGAACGAATGTCGGTGCGCGAGGGGAGCTGCAGCGAAGTCGTGATGAAATCTTTCCTTTTAAAGCTATACCGTTTTCAATCGTGGATCGTCCAGGTTTCGTGGCGCCTGTCACAAGTATTAGTAAATCTATCATCAACAACATCATTACGTTTCCTTAACAGAAAAAGGCCGCCATGGCAGAAGACAAATTGTCAGAAAGCAAACATCCATAACATTAAAGAAGCTCAGCCATGACAGTCTCAGTTAGTGCCTTTGCCATCCTCCTGCATACCAACGCTATCGTACCCAAGTGAAACCGGGAACGTATGCCCGCCCCTTTACTCTCATAGCCAAGATCATCGCTCTTAACTCGTAACACGCAGACGTTATTGACCATGGGGACGCTATACCAAAGAAAGACAAAATAGGCTTCGTCGGACACCAATAAGGCGCAGAGGGACATCGTTGGCGACTTGAAAAATCAAAGCTTTCTCTCGGCATATTCGAGAGCCACGAACGTCCTGAAAGTTTGGTTTGAAGCTGTATAATGACAATGAACGGGCCTAAGGTAGCGGTAATATCGTTATCGCATCCATTGGAGCACGATAATGTTCACAGTATATTTAATTTTATACACATTTGATAACACTGCCGAAGCGATCGCAAATGACCAATGAAATATATACCGTCTGCCGCTCACTTTACCCCCTATACAATAAGTTTACCAACCGCTGCATACTCCCGTGACGTTCCCGTTGACTACTCCTTCTTGTCGAGGTATATGGAGCACATGACACCTTCCTTCAAGCCTCTGGTATATGCGTATGGACGAAATCAACCTCAGTGCGTTTTCATCAGTTCCGAGTGGCCCAGCACGAATCTAAAGAAAGGTCCGCCTCGTCCAACCAACAGGATACACTCCTCGAATGCGACGGTCGGCATGATTCCGTCGCGTCGGTGGAGACTAGACGCCCGCCACCAAAGGGCGTCTAGTCATCATGTCGCAGAAATGTCGCCTTGTCCCGCTGGAACACCGGAACAATGCGACATTTCTGTCACTCACGCAGCACGTACTTGCATTTCTGTTGTCCCCGATATTTTTTTTTTTTTTCATGAGCGCTGCACAAGTAACAAGATGAATGCATAATAACTCGCGGAGTAAGAAAGTGTCCTCGTGAGACAGACGGGTGGATTAACTGCCTCATCGCATGTAGAACTATAAACGCGAGGAGCGCTGACAAATGAAAAAAAAAGAAAGAATGGAGATAGGACGTAAAAAATGAACCGAGAGACGCGCCTGATTGATGGTGACGACTGCGTACGTTTGAACATGACGTCGCTACAGCCTGCGAGGCTGTTTATTGGGCACGAGAATATACCGTGGCGCGGACGTCACGGGCGTGAGGACGTCACGTGCCGAAGCACCTGCTTCAGCGCATTCCCGTGCTTCGCGTTTCGCCGCACTGCCGCGCAATTTCGATTGGTCGTGGCAAATTTACGCAAAAGCGCTCGTTCTCTGTTTCGATTTTAAGGTTTTAAACGCTGTACGAGAATATCCCGTGTTTCTCCGTGCCAATATACTCGTAGTCCTAGATGTTGCTCTACGTACTATCGCAGAAATAGAAAGCATTGCGACGGAAGCCCAACTATTTTAAAGCACACCCATATATGCATGAACGAAATAAGTTCTATTCGCGAGAGTGAATAAGTCAAACACATCGAGCCAGATATGCGCGACTAATTTGCCCAGTCAAGCGAATGCGCACAGCGACTTATCTCATAGATCTACGGCCGTTAGATGGTTTGAACACGTGAAGCGATCTTGCAGTAGATGCTGGGAATTTATCGGTAGGTCTTATTTTATT
The DNA here is from genome assembly GCF_023375885.2 of Dermacentor andersoni. NCBI lineage: Eukaryota > Metazoa > Arthropoda > Arachnida > Ixodida > Ixodidae > Dermacentor > Dermacentor andersoni. The sequence continues at coordinate 70,948,341 of NC_092817.1, forward strand.
TTATTAATTTTTTTTTTACTTCTACGCGGCCAACGTGCGCCCACACCTGCATCACATCGTTCGGTTCAGTGAGATCGTAATCTGCGGCCCGTACACCATAAAATGCGGCTCCATTGTCTGCGTAACTCTATGCTGCAAGCATCTTCCCCATTTCTCTTATCAGCAATATCGTTGGTGGATAAATCTCTGTAACGGCTTTCTTAAATGTTGTTGCTCGCGTACAATGCAAGGCCACTCGGATCAACGCGTGCGCCTTTATTGACCTGCATAAAAGCGCCTTCGTGCCGCGTCGTCGTGTTTTGTTTGCATGCGCAGCGTAAAACAACGCGGGCGATGGAACTTGCTGTAATTTCTCTCTTTTTAGCCTAGCAGACTCTCGAAGGGGAAGAAAGAAGAAGAAAAAGCATGATACAACAAAGTGAGGTGTGTAGTGGTCATAATGTTTGCTTTGTAATGTATAGCCTACATAATTTTATTTCCTGTTTACAATGTGTAAGTAGCCAAGGCCGTCTTTATTTGCGCCGCTGATTAAAAGAAAGTAAATTATTATTATTCTTTTTTTCACTATGGCAAACGTTATTACCAATTGTAACCCAGCCTCGTCTTGAACGCTGACAATCTTTGATAAGTTGACTTACTGATTACAAAATTTCTAGTAATCTTTACCGATTCAGTCTGTCGAAAGATTATCAAAGCAGTTTACTTTCACATAGATGAGGTCAGCATTAAACCAACAATCCGACAAAACGAGAACAAATTCCGGCCTTGGCTGAATATATTCCAAGTATGTTCTACGATGAGCATATCAAAGAGCATCTAGACAGGACCGAGGAAACTTTTTTCTATTCTAATAGAGCAGTCAGTACTATAAGACAAAGGGCAATGTTTATAAGCAACCAAAATAAAATAGAGCTCCTAAATCGCGGGGTGAAATCACCGCGCGCGTTCTCGCCGTGTCAAAGCGACGTGTCACGTGATCCAACTTTCTACGCAAGAACGACTGCATGCAGCGCCAGCTATTCCAGTGGTGGCCCTCGCTCAAAATTGTTGAGAGCGAATTTTTAATTTCCGCTGTTTCAAGCCGCGAGCAAGAGCGACAAGATGCCGCACAGCTCGATCACATTCCAGCATATAGTATTATACTTCGGCGATATGGTCCCGTGGATTGACCTCCCCAATGCTCCAGCGCACTTCATAGTACTTCTAACTTTTCGGTTATCATTGACGCACTACGTACGCGTTAGCATTCGTCCGCTGGTCTTGTGTACTTTGTACGGTTGGCGGTGTCTGAATTCTTGGGGTATGCTGACCGTTCGCTTTCGACTGATCTCTTTGGTGTGTAAAGGCAGCAAATGTATGCGAATGGTGCACTCGATCTTCCCTTTACGTGGCCTGGCATGTGCTTGTATGAAAAACCTGGTGACGTATGTGCCTGCCTCTGAAAGAGTGCTGCGACGACGAAACGCGTGCAGGTGCGTCGTTCGGACACGGAGCCGTTGCTCTTATGAGGCTGAAGAGCTCGTAAGCTCAGCAATGTGATATGAAACACGGCTCAGAAAGAAGCACACAGGCGAACTTTAACATAATATCGGGGTTGCCCCGCGATATCAAAAAAAGAAGGTAAGATGCCGAACGTTGAATTACGCATACACAATTGCATGACTCAGACGTTCGCGCCCTGGCCCGGCCTAGCGGCCAGAGCGCGAACGTCTTGTTTCAAAGAAATTTACAGACCTGCGCATAGCGCTATTTTACGGTCGCCCCTACACTGGTTCCCCAACATACAGCTTCTGCTCGCGCGATGACATAGCAGAACATCGACGCTTTCTCATCATTACGCAAGCGTTCTCAGACAGGATATCCGGCCCGCAAACATCGTCAAGACGGAACGCCCAGACCGCTGCAGCCACAGTTGGTGACACGCAGGATATTCCTACGAGAAGCGATATTCCGTACGCGAGCCCTTCCCTGCAGTGCTCGACGACGACGTAACGTATACCACGCGCATGCAGGCATCGTCGTCTGGCTTTTCCTCAGTTTGATCTTTTCATGTCACCATAAGTGGCTTGTAGCGTGATGACATCGCTCTCGTAAGACGCTGTTAATAAGGGAAGAATTCTCCTATATTTTTTTTCTACCTTCTGAAGTCAGAAACAGAACGCGCGTGGGAATTTCGCTGCACGCAACCACTTTTGCTTAGTACCGGATGACAAAGCAATCGATCTCCCGCGGAGCGCGCTCTGGGGCGTCGATTCGTTCAGCCAGCATCGAGCTGCACCCGATGCGGCAGGTGCAGACAGGCACGTACTTTGCGTTGCCGATGCCTGCCATCCCAAACCAAAACATGCAAACAAAAAAGCGAGCTCAAAACTAAGGCGCAGACGCATTCCAGCAGATGTTTCTTTCTCGTCCGCTTCAGTTCGTCCTCCCGCGCTTATATATATACGGTCTATCTACATGGAGCGCGTTTTAAGAGAGACGAGCACGCGGAACTCGAAAGCACAAACACTCGCGAAATATCTCGCGGGGCTCTTGCCTCAAGCAAAAGAAGCCAGCGATCAGGCGGAACGCAATAGAGCAGCGGCGAGCAGCGCCGACGGTCTCCGGCTCCCCGAGTAAGAATGAAGCAGAGGATGACGAATTTGCTCTCCTGGCGTCACGCGCGAACGGACCTGGAACGCCCCGGCGCCCGCAATGCACACACACAGATAGAAATATGCGGCTCCGAGCCCGCGCGCTTGCGGCATTCTTTTATAGTACTCATCCACTGGGCCTTCTCTCTCCGACACACTGCCTCTACTCTCCCCCTCTTCCCACTCGACTCCTCTATACGGCCGCTCTCGGATATACCTGTTGTGTTCCCTTTAGTTTCGTCTCTTCCCTCACCACGCACTCCTTCGAACGGGCGCTCAAGAGCAACAACAGGCCTTCCCCTGTATTGTATGAGTGGATTACGGGCACATCAAAGCAAAAATGAATACGGAAGAGCTGGAGAAGCACGCGCGACCACCACACACACACACACACACACACACACACACACAAAAAAAAAAAACATATTGGAAAGAGAACTTGAGGTGCGCGGGCGGCGGTGCACCCCCGCACACGCGAGAGTTGAGGGGGGTTTATATGGAGCAGGCAACCGCGGCGCTGAGAGGAAAAAAAAGAAAGAATGAAACGAAGCTGAAGAAAGGCGCAAGAATCATTCCGCCCTCGCCCTTGCACGTGCCTTTGCCTCACCTCGCCCTTTCCAGCGCCTTCTCGAATCATCTTCACGCGCGCAGCTCGACGTCGTGACCGAGCCGTTTCCTGTCGAAATCGGTTCCCTATATATATCCGCCCCCCTGTCCCTTGCCCTTTTAAGGAGCAGGCACCGCGTGCAGGTATATGCGTGTATATATGCTATACACGGCATTACAACTATGCCGCCGCCGCCGCCGCAGCGCCGCTCACGCTCACACTCACGCACACACGCGCCCACTCTTTGATATTGGCCGCCCGCACGCGCGCGCGAGCGCTCACGCCGCCGCGATGAGAGTGGCGGGGCTTGCACTCGACTTCAATTGTCTTACGTAGTACATGCGGCCGTTCGCTTGTTTTTCGTGCGGGACGAAAGTCGGCCTTTCTTTAATGACGGCGAGGACGCGGGGAAGGTGAAAGATCGGCGGGAGAAAGAGCGAGGTAGAGGGGAAGAAAATAATAAGACAAGGAACAAGACTAGTCTGGTGCGGCGAGGCCGTTGAGAGGTTCAGTTAAGCAAGCACAGAACGCAAGCGAGATTCGAGCGGAGCTATAGCTTGTCTTATGCATGTAGTCGCGTGTCCGTCCGTTCCTCCTAACCGTGAGCTCTCTCTCTCTCTCTCTCTCTCTCTCTCCAGATGCGTTCCGCCTTCTATCGGAGTCGCTGTTTTGCCGCCCGCCACTTCGCTTTCGAGCTGGGCACGACAAGCGCGCTGGCCGAGAACACGTCGAAGCTTCGGCGTGAGCCCGGAGAGGAGAGGAGCCGGAACACCCAGGGCGTTTTTGGTGGGAGGAAGGACGAAATCGTGCGGTGGCTTTGGCTATACGCTGGGGCTGGAGCGATTGCCGCGAATGAAGCGAGGGTACGGGCGAGTTTGTGCGTGTGCTGAAAGGCCCACACGTGGAGCGCGAGCGAGAGATGTCAATAGCAGCCGTCGGGCTGCATGAAACGACGATGATGGCTCTATCACAGCGCGCGGAAAGAGAGCGAAACGGACACTCTGCGCTAAAGAGAACAAGAAAGAAAAAGAAAAGAAAGAAAACGTGGTAGAGAACGAGAGTGAACGAGGAAACCGGACAGGCTACTGCAAAAAGAAGAAGAAAGGGCCTGTAATATTTCGTGCGCGAGTTCCCCGGAGCTTCTTTCCTCGGTCATTTTCCTCCATGCAGGAAAGGCCCCTGGCGAGGCGCACAGTCAGAAACTTCGCTTTGTGGGCGAAGCGAGAGGAACGGGCGGAAGATGGAATGGCTCCGCGATTTCTCCAGAGAAGAGAGCGTATGACTGAGATGCGAGGGAAAGCTATCAAAAGCAGACGACGCTCTGAATGCTGCTGGAATACGCGGCATGCTAGCCCAAAGTGATGAATATACGTGACATTAGAAGTTGCCCACCCGCCTCGTTCTATTCTTCTTGCGCCTCCCTCGCCTTAAGTCTGTCACCCCATGTTTACTGCACAGGGGCTAATGGGGGGATTGCTCGCGGGGAGAATGCATCTCATGCCAGGGGCAATGTAACTGTCTCGCTCAAGCCTGACATACGAACTATTCCCTGGGAAAAGGGAAGCCGTCAGCACTCGACGATATGCGGTGGTAGCTCGCTGAAACATTAACCGTATCCAAAGCTGATTAGCTATTAGCTACAGCGATATCTTCGTGCGCTAATACGACAGCACTGCTGCTGCGCTAAAAGTTTGCGCTATGATTAGGTTCGCGTTTCGTGAAACGGATAGCCGCTGAAGCAGTTCTCGTTACCGGTTCTATCGTACTCTGAAAAACGACATCGATCACCTAACCTAAACTTCAAAAAAAAAAAAAAAAACATAGGTGGACATTTAACCTCGCTGCACATTCTGAAAGTGTATAAGCAAACAGCGCGGTCGTCAAACTCGGTCATCAAGCTCTCAATCTCTCTCTTTCCAGGCTCAGCCTGTCATGTTAATGTATTTCTTCTTTGCTCGAAAAACGAATTGCCACGTCCGCAGTAAATTGTTTCGTCAAACAGCTTTCGCGCAAGACGTGAGCGAGGAGTGCAGATTTCGACGCAACCACGGACGAGCCTACCCACGCGCGCGCGCACGCGCCTCGTTCGAACTGGGTTCGTTCGCTCACTGACAGCTCCGTTCACGCCCTAGGTACATGCACATGAACAAAAATAAAAAAACAACAACCCGAAAGAAAGAAACACACTCGAGCAGTTCACTCCTGGCTACAACTGCAAACAGCATCGCCAGCGCCTCTGTCTCGCGAAGAAGCCCCGCCCCGTTCCTCATCCGTTTCAGAGAACCCGCTCCGTCGTATATTCATGAGGCCCCGTGACCGCACCTTCCTCCGACTGCACACGCGTATACACACGCGCTCCAAACTGCACGTGTTGTGATCGAAGGCCACCCCTATCTACCAGCACCACCGCGCGCCCTTTCAGAACCGTGGCACATCTGCAGTCGAGTCGAGCATGAAAGCGGGCAACGACGGTTCTTCGTCACCTGCAGTGATGCAGCGGTCTAGTCCCGTCTCAGTTCTTTGTCTATGGGGCTGCACGAGTGCCGATAGGTTTCTCAACACTGCCCACAACTGGACTGCAGTGCTGCAGACGGAGGCCCGCGCGTGGCGTGTGCTTAAAATCGTGCAGTGTAGTGAAAGCCATGCAGCGGGCGCCATATCTTATTAAGCAATGCGAGTACCACAAAGCGCAGGCGGGCGCCCAAGAACCGCTTTTGACCGTGGCGAGCGCCTTGGCTATCGTGATTGTTCGCTATGCGAGCAGCTGCCAATCACTAATTAGCGCGCGAGCAACCTTACGAAATAGGATTCCGTCTCCACGACCGTTGCTACAGCTTAGTCCTCACTGCATGGTTCTATGTAGGCAGACGCTCATCCAACCTAAACAGCACCGGTGGTTTCGCTGCCGCAATTTTTCGTCGCGCGTTGAGAGAGGGGAAAGAGGAGAGACGTTGCGGAGCAACCCGAGAGCCAGCTCCTCCTCGGCGAGGCTGGCTGACCGATCGTTTCATTCATCCCGGCTTACGCGGTCGGAACGCCGCTATGCAAATGATAAAGTCGTGCCTTTATTTTGCCGCGCCGAACGTGCGCACGCACGCGCGTGCAATCAGGAGAGGCTGCGCCGCACCAGGGCCCCCCTAACGGCCTCCGAGGCCCCCCTCACCTGCTCAGCCCACCCACCCGCCGTCTCTCCGGCAGCCACATTCGTCCTGGACGTGCAGGTGATACATGCTGTGCGCACTGGAGGGAAGCTGCTGTGATGAGATTCGCGCGCGCGCGCGCGAGGGTGGACGTGTACGCGGCACTCTTAATCTGAATTCTAATTTGCAGAGAACCCGAGACTTACGGCCCGGCCAATTTAGATAGAAGTGTACGCGTTGCGTCTGGCTCCACGAGGCGCTTCAATTGCATGCACACCATGTTGGCATCGCGTCACGACTTAATCCTTAACTGACAGCTCTCTCGCTGGCCGCAGCCGCCTCTTATCGATGGCTTCTTTCGTACAGTTAGTCGGTGCGAGCTAGAGGTTCCGAATCCCGTGGAAGAACGCCTGACGAGAAATAAGGTCGCCGTGGCAGAGTGTTATCAGCTGCCTGCGTGTCCCTTTGTGAAGAAAACTGTGAATGATAAGCAAATTAGCGTCAATGACGAAATAATTTACACATCCCTGCTCCTCCGTATGTGCAGTCACTGAGTTGAAATTGACTGTTCTCATGGAGTTCACCAGATGACCGAACTGCTGTGAGCCAGTTCAAGCACACGGTGCATATTATGGTGCTAAGCAGTGAGTATGTAATGGCAGAGAAGCAGGTGACTCGTAGTAGTGATAGTAAAAAAATAACAATAAATGTCGAAAGTACCAATCCCGCCTGGAAAATGACCTTTTAACTTATAGATTTGTCATATTATGCTTTCATGGCAATTAATCTTTTTTTTAACGGATCAATCAATAATTGCAACGAGCCAAACATGCGCACCTAAATTTCTGCGTGCTGTTGTTGGCGCATATGGATAGTGAGTTCAAGTAACCCCATGTGGAACAGTTGATAAGGTTCTGATAGTAGTAGTAATAAACAATAAATAAAGGAGCAGGCGAGAGCCTTTGTCCTAGGCGGGCGGCGTCGAGCATTCCAGGCAGTTTGTCGTCAAGATTTATCTTTACTATACTACTAATTTCTCTGTGTCGTTTCCACATTTCCTTTTTCACTTCCCTGTACTAATTGAATGATATGTGGTGTAGTTGTAATGCAGAAAGCGTTTACTCAAAAAGACAACTCCTAATCGAAACGTGCTAGTGATATTGTTGTAGGTGTTGCACATAAAAATCAACACATCAGGATCAGTCGAAGACTGGCGATTAAAACCGTGAAAAGGTTTTAGTGATGCAGCTCCACATTGCATGACATTTTTCTCCCCATGTACCATGTAGGGAAAATTGGGGATAATAGAAATGTTGAGGGAAGCAACATGTGGCATTTGTGGTTCGAAACAGAAATCGAAACTTGTTCACATTTTTCAATGTGTGAGAGGTTCGGGTTATACCTACCCGGTACGCCTCACACAGGCCTGCATGCCATATGCCACAAGTGTATCGTCCTCCTTTTTCTCTGGAGAGTTACGTAGTGAGCACAGTCAAATATTACCGGTATAGTTATTTCTATTTACCTGCGAGCATAAATACAAGTATGACACGAAACGTTAAGTCACGTACATCGCTTGCAAAATCTTTAGCTGGGCCGCTCAGGTGCCGAGGTTCCTGCCCTCCACGAATTTACGACGGAGAGAATTTGCGGCACAGTCGTTGTTAACCGCGTGCTTTGTGAACGTGAGCTTAACCACTGTCTTGCCTTCGTCGTACGAATCGCAGATTGCCTCCGTCGTAAGGTGCTGCAGAACAGAAGACTCAGTGTTTTCATGGCTTAGCTAAAGATTGGGCAACGCTGTACGTTTCCTTCACTCACTCTTGCGCATTCTAACCGTCCACGTTTCCCAACTCTTGTCGGCCTCTTACGGTGGGATCATCGATGACAGCAGTTTTAAGAGGGAAGGTGAATCGTGAAAGTGATCACAAGTTAGCGGCTGCGTGCATCGGCAGGTTCCGCGAGATTTGCCCTAACGGAAGGCGACGCTACGCGGTCGGCGCCTTCGCGTAGGACAGCCTTTCAAGCGCGCCAGCGCTCTCGAGGCTCGCTGGGCCGCGGAAGATGGACGCGAAAAAAGGCGTCCCCCGACGAACGCACGCACGGCTTGCCGCCCCCGACCGACAACGGCGCAGAGACCGGAGGGTGAAAGCACTGCCGGCGGACGGGCCAAGGCGCACGCGGGCAATCCTCCGCTGGTTCGGCGCGGCCGCTCGTCGACGCGCTTGGACGAACGCGGGCCACATCTGCTCCATCCGCCGCCCTCTCTCCCGCTTCCTTCCCCGCGCCACGCTCAAGACGCCGGCGTACGCGAGCCTTATTAAAGTCGGCCGACGCTATAAAATAAGAGCGGCAGGCAGCAGCAGCCGTGCAAGAGCGGGCTCGCCTGCCTGCCGCTGTCCACTGTTGTACGATGCGTACGAGGAGGAGGAGGAGGAGGCGAAGACTTCGGAGATAATGGGAGCACAGCGGCGTCACGGGCCGTTTCCGAGCAGACGAACGAGCGCAGCGTTGCGTTGTGCGCACGCCAAGGGGACGCCTGCAGCCGCCCGTAGCACTTGCGAGGCGTATGCACTACGTGACGCAACACTCCGGTGTAGTACATGACCGTCCTCGCGGGCAGGTAGGCACGGTGCGCCTGCTGTCCGGCGCGTGCGAGCTTTCCGGTGCTGCGTGTATACTTTGATGGCAATGGAGCTCCCTTTCTCCGAGAACATCCCCCAGCGGCGTACCGCGAGAAGCAGGGGAGAAACTGGACGAGCGCGCGCATCTTTGACTAACAAGCAGACACGGCGCGTGGCGTGGCTGACGGCTTGCGCAACGCGAGAGGATTCGTGCGGGATGGTGCTGTTCGGCACCGTCCTACAAGACTTGCAGAACTAAGATTTACACAGGCTATAGCGTGCATAACTTTTCCCGCCAAGTAATGAACTGTTTTGTGAGTGAGTGAGTGAGTGAGTGAGTGAGTGAGTGAGTGAGTGAGTGAGTGAGTGAGTGAGTGAGTGAGTGAGTGAGTGAGTGAGTGAGTGAGTGAGGGAGTGAATGAGACTTCAGCATTTCCCCCATTTTGAGTGAATCGCCGTGGAGCCTTACCACTGCAGTCATCCCTCAGGGCATGAATGTTCGGAAGGATTGCGAAAAGAATTACCCTGGCAGCGTGTGGGAGCTTCTGGGCGTCTGGGTATATGGCCCTACTCATTGCTTCTGTCATCTCTATTTCATCTGCTCCCTAGAGGCACGCAAAACTGGGGCTTACCATCCCACAAGAAAAAAAAAAGAAGAAAAACGCATGTGCGCAATTAAAGTAAAGCAGTGATACGGTTGGCACGAGGTGAGCTCGACATCTATTTAGATGGAACGACATGTTCGTTAGATTACAGAAATCTTTAATAGCAATGAGGATAGCTTGTCACTGCTGTAGTTTCGGCTATGTGCTCTAATCTAATGTGCACACCACTTGTTGAGCAAGGTAACACGGAAAAAGAAAGTACTCATTATAATGGAGCAAGCACGGTGATTAGCAATCATCATTAATTGATTGGTTATATAATACGACACATTTAGTGACGTCCGGTCACCGCCACGGGTAATGCCCCAGCGGAAAACGGCGCAGCATTTAAATATTTTAGCTCTGTCCCATTTGGAGCACATGATGTGCTACACATCACGATGTGCGGGACGCGTGCAACGACAAACATAACACAGCACTAACGCGCCGTTGTATCTCATTAAGCGGGGCGCTAACTATACGGTGCGCGGCCTAATCGGTGCCCCTCTGATCTCCACCGAGAATCTAACGAGGCAGCTACGAAAGCGCGCCTAATCGCACCTGCACACACACACACACACATACACACATGTGAAGGGCAGGCAATCCACACGTACGCACTTCTGACAAGACCACGCGTCCTGCACACCCGCCTAACCATTCGCATGCCTTCATTTATTTCGCCTGACGCGCCCGGCAGGCACAAATTACCCTTCCGCGCAGCGGCCAGTCCGCTGTGTACGTCACCCCACTTTTCAGCACTAAGTTCCGCGCCCGGTTCCACAGGCGAGGCAAGAGACAGGAGGAGCACTGCGCACTCGTAAACGCGCCCGCTGCGGAGACATCTATATGTTCGTGCACACGATGCACGCGCCTCTTGCATGCTAACGAGCCAGCTCTGCCTCGTCTCGATAATTCCGTGCAACGTGGTGAACGCTGCGGCCCTGGAGTCGGCTAATCGGAGGCCGAAATCAGAACACGCTGTACGCACGCGACAAGTGCTCGTGACTGGCCGTCGTTCCGCCAGTCTGAGCACATTTATCGATAACATCTAAAGAAGTGTAGCTAGTGCATAGATGTGTAATGCGAAATCTATGAACTATTAGGTTTATATAAAAGACCACAGCTCCACAGACTGTCTATAGCTCTTGCTCTTTCTCTCCGTAGCAAACCGTAATTCCCCTTAAAGGAACAGTAGTGTGGACACAACAGGCAAACGTTTATATTTGTACGCCTGTCCTACCATGGAAGTTCTTCTTCGTCTTTGTTTTTCTTTCTTGTTTCCCCCCCCCCCCCCCTTTTTTTTTGTCTACATGCAAAGCCGCAAATGGGCTTTTCCACACACCTCCATGGACCACAGGCTGGAATCTTAATTAATGTGTCAGCATGCCAGGTGGTCACATCATCTGTACCGCTCTGCGTTCGCCTGCGCTGTCGAAGCTTACAGAATGCGTGTCTCAGCTTTAACGCTGCTATTAGCACGAGCGCGGCTATCTTTGTTAGGGTGTATCGAATGCGCAAGAAAGCCTGCTTATGTAATTCTACAAATCGTATATTCGCCCGCGCAAGCCAAACGTATTCTGCAGCTTATGGTTGTACACTTTTAATTGACTCTTGTCTCAAGAATGAACACGCGTCGTGTAAAGGTAAAATGAAGAGTAAAAGATCTTGAGGTAGCGAAGTATGTGTATACGTCTACAGGCAATCTATAATTACTTTACATTTTATGAGATCCTTGTTTCGGCCCACCAACCTTTTTTCAAAGGTTTCTGACACAGCACCATATCCTTAAATAAACCAGATTCCTTAATTCGTAAGTAATGCACTTGTCGCTTTCCGGGCATGTGTGCAGTTCCCGAAGCAAAGCCAGACCTTAGTGAGCGACTGCAGATTCGACGTGCACCTCGGTACGAAGCGACATCTTCAACGTCCTCTCTATTTTCCCTCCTTTCATCCCCTAACCCCCTTTCCCTTGTGTAGGGTAGCAAACCAGAATTGCGTCTGGTTGAACTTCCTTGCCTTCTCTTCGATTTTTTTCTCCTCTCTCTCGTTCGCAAGTCGGACTTTATCTCTTCATCGCTGTCTGTCATTATTTTTCAGCCAATTATGAATTTTTTTTTTTTTCGTGCGGTCAGGGTTGTGAGTTTCGAAGTCCTCAGTGGCCGAGTCCAACTCTGTAGCTTCCACAGTACTGCACTTTATTGCCGAGGCCCATCACAGTTTGCGGGAGAGGGAGATTCGGCGCAGCGGGGCAGGGCGCGGTGGTTAAGTTAGCGGCGCACGCGATAGTCGTGTCTCCTCGAGGGGTTGCGTGCAAAGGTGACCTGCACACGCTGTACAGGTCAGTCATGGCCAGACCGACTCCACGCACCCGCAGGATGGTCGAGCAGAAAAGACACAGCAGCGCCACCGCGGGGCAGAACTAATGCGCTCACACGTTGCGCGGGCTGCGGTGACAGCGACCACGAGCGTGTAAAAAGACCGAGAAAGAAGATAACTTGACTCAGCACCTAAGTATTGCATGCACGCACTACACCGTACGCAGCGTGCGAAAAGCCTCGAGGAAACAAGTCATAACGTGCCGGGTGTAGCTCCTCTAGCACGAGCGCGAGGTGGTGTTTTGAGCGGCATAGTGGAGGCGTTGGAGTGTCAGCGCTGTAAAGTAGTCGTCGTTTCCACTGCCGAGAAACGCATACGCATTTGCGAGAAGTCGAGCTCCTAAGTCGGCACACGCGATGGAGCCAAGTCGAACGGAATGCCAGAGAGAGAGAGAGAGAGAGAGAGAGAGGGCGATAAAAGGAAGGCAGGGATGTTAACCAGTCAAGAGTCCGGTTGGCTACCCTGCGCTGGGGGAAGGCAGAAGGTGGATAGAAAGAAGGAAGATAAAGAGAGATACGGGGGTAGAGAGACGTGCACGGAGAGAAAGTGTTAGTTGTGCCTATATGTAATTATGCTTTTCGTACGCAAATGTAACGATTGTCATAAAGTGCAGCCGGTCTTCAGAATTAAATTGAGGGGCTTGACGACCCAGAACTGCAGGGTTGGGTCACGAGGGACGCCTTGGAGGAAGGCTCCCGATAAATGTTGAGAACTCCGAGTTCTTTACATCGTGCACCTAAATCTAAATATACTCGGGCGTTTTCTTGCATTTCGCCGCCATATGAATTGCGCAAGCCGCGGCAAGGAAGCCAACCCGTGACCTCGCGTGCTCGGCAAGCATGGCTGATTTTTTGCTAAGGTCTTTGTTGCGCGACTGACTGGCACCTGTTCTTACGAACCTTGCCGGCGCATGAGCTAAGCTTTTTAAATGCTGGCCGTCACATCGAGAGTCTCGAAGCACGACTTGTTTCAAACCCATATGACGCGGGCAGGTCGGTGCAAAAGTGCGCACACCATAGTCTTCATTCTGCACATGTCTATAATACCATTGAAGCTCGGTTGAGCGTCAAAGTGCACACCGTCGCTAGGTCACAATTTCACACTCCGTATTTTGTTTCTTTCCAGTTTCATGGCGCATTTTATAGAGCGTACTCGGCCAAAATGTAAACGTCACGAGGACATTCGGAGGAGCCTATATTTCTCTGTACATAGCGCGAATTATTGGGCACTGAAATCAGTGATCAATGACCAAGAAACACAGCTAGAAACGTACAGATTATTAACTCAGCAAATTAAGAAAGTGCGACGCAGACTCCCGTACCGACTAATGGGCACCGAATAGCTCGCGTCGTCACACACATCTGAATTCATTTCGTTACTACCCGTGAGGGACATTTCTTTTTCTATACTTCTCAAGTAAACGCGATAACACCAAGCAGGCGTTCCGCACATCCGGAGGCAACACCGCAGTCCCCGAAGGTGGTTGTAATGAAGGACGTCAGAATCAACGGGAAACAAAGATCAAAATACATTCGCGCGGTCTTTCTCACGATTCGCCGCTACGTCGGCATGCAAATGCGGCGGCCGCAGCCAGGGATCGCACTTGCGATCTTACACTCATCGGCAGGCGGCACTGGGCACTTGGAACGCAATTACATATGCCATGGAAATTCTGTTTTATTCGATAACTTATATCGCGCTACAGCTAGATTTTGGCGCGCATTGTGGCACAGTACGGTTATCGGCACAGTCTAAAATGGATGCACCTAGCCGTCGAAAGTTGGACGACGCCGTGCCGTCGGAAATACGTTGCCCGTGGTTGCCCCTTCAAAGCGCATCTGGGCGCTTCGGTTCGCATCACTGAAAGTGTCTCAGCGTTCAGAGATTCAGCTCCAAGCATAGCTGAATTTAATATACGCGTGGCGAACAACCGCTATGCAAAGGCGCGCTCTAATAACCTAAAGAATAAAAAAAAAATTCTAGAGTATACAGTAGCCTTGTCGGGCGCCATTAGTGGACGCGGGTGTAGGAGAATAAGTTCGCGGAAAAAAAAATATGCCCAAAAATATTTTCCCTGAAAGAAATGCCCCTGGAAGAAATGGCCCTGGAGAAAGCGATTTGTTGGAAAAACTGACCCCAAGTGAAAGTGAAAAGATTTCTTGAGGAAGCTGTCGTGGTTTTGGTAGCACACAGAACACAGAGCTTACACACACACACACGGAACTTTTTTTGTATTGGCGAGGGTTAGATAAGAGATAACAGAAAATAAAACTACAAGTGCGACCATCGCCCAGTCACAGGAAAAGATACGATAAGCCGCGGCTGACGTCGTCATCAACAGAAGTGCCGCTAGATAGCATATGGCTAGCGGATTTTCTCGCGAAGATAAGCGGCTCTGCCGTTCACGAAATGTTGCGTGAACACCTTTGTCCTTTTGGTACGGGCAAGCAAACTTAACATAGGATTGTCTAACAATTGCAGCCACAATTTTTTTTTGTCACCCCAGGAATGTACTTTGCGCTCAGGTTCTGGCGACGGCCTTGTATGGCGACGAACGCCGACTTACTTCCCCTTCTAAGGGGAGCAAGTCGGTCGTGGGCCATTTGTATGGCCACTGTCGCTTCTTCAAATCGCAAGGCGTCGATCGCCTTCCACACCGTCGGACATGTGCATGTGACCACGCGCCACCACGTTTGCGAACCTCATTTTCTAGGCTTCAGAAGGATTGTCTCTTCTGTGGGATTATTTAATACCACAGATTCCATTTAAACACAACAGATACCATTTAAACACAACAACCCGAAGGCCAGCTGTCAGCTGGCCTTCGGGTTGTTGTGTTTCTTGCTTGTGTATGTTGTGCTTTTCTCAAGTGTTTCACCATTAATAGCGACAGTGTCCGTTCGCGTTATATCAATACCTTTGTTCGTACTGTTACTTCGAGAGCAATTTTGTAATGTTTTGTTCTCTTCTCTTTGTGTCCACATTTATTGCAACAAACTCGTTACCCGCCGTGGTGACATATAGTGGCTTTGGCGTTGCGCTGCTAAGCCCGCCGGCGCGGGCTCAAATTCCGGCAGCAGCGGCCGCATTTCGATGGGGGCGAAATGCAAAAACGCCCGTGTAGCGTGTATTGAGTGCCCGTTAAGGAAACCCACGTGGTCAAAATTAATCAGGAATCCTCCACTACGGCGTGCTTGTAATCTAATCGCGGGTTTGGTACGTAAGACTTCAGAATTGATTTAAAACAAACTCCCGTTTCTATACGCATACAACACGCATAGATGTCTGGTAATGAATGTGTACAACACTTCCTGTTCAATGAAGTAGCGGGAGGCGAATTCACGCCCGGACATGTACTTTTTATCATACAAATTACAAATAAATAAATAAATAAATAAATAAATAAATAAATAATACAAAGCAAAAGAAAACATGTTGCGGAAAAGGATGCGTGGGGGGACGAGAAAACGCAGTGACCATTCGGAGCGGCCAAATTAGGTGGCAACTATCCATGCAACGTATTTTCCACATACTTTCGTTCATGGTGCAGCGGTGAGTCAGCGCGTCCATTTTACACTGTGCGATGCAATTTCGCCTGAAATGTGCTTCCCGTCACTGAGTGCAGAACGCGTTTCGGCCGTCATTACGGCACGGTAGACGCACCGCGTGAAATGGACATGTCGACGCCGCAACCAACATACGTATCGTGAGGTCGAGCTGCGGTAGAAATTGCGCACGTCACAGTCAGGATTCAGGAAGTGAGGTTGACGTGCTTTGCTCACGTAATGAAAAAGCATGGAAACGCATAAAGCGAGCATTTTACGAAAAAAAAAAAAAAAGAGAGAGTGCCTTCAGGAAAACTGCTTTGATGACCATAGCGGTCCAGGAAGCTCGGCAGGGGATGGTGACAGAGCAATGACAGTGATAGGGCAAGTAAAAAAGAAGACAGAGAGAGAGAGAGAGACTCATCAAAATATGTGAACTCAATAATTTGACAACGTTGTCAAAAAATTCTGCTATTGAAATCATCTGTAGTTAATGGCGATGTCGAACGCCATAGTTGTAGTAAAAGAAACGAAATCACCGTAAAATAGATAGATAGATAGATAGATAGATAGATAGATAGATAGATAGATAGATAGATAGATAGATAGATAGATAGATAGATAGATAGATAGATAGATAGATAGATAGATAGATAGATAAACTGCGCTCACAGCTCTGTAAGCGAGGGTCGCTCCCACCGAAACGTAGCCTTCGCGCTCGGCTCCCGAACACCGCAGCCATGTGAGCCAACGCGGCGGGTGATAAAAAGAAGAGTAGACGGACAGTGGTGTATAAGGCGAAATGGCAGTAAAGTAAGAAAAGGCTAACACCTGCTTGCCTGGCAATCTCGCGCTTGCTGGCGCCTTCGCGACTTGCATACAACTATACATGCTGGTTCGTCGAGGACGCACCCGGGAAATGAAGCTCCTTCGCTTCCGCGTGCGCTCGCTTCTCTTCCGGTCTTCTCACGCGGGTGTGAATTCACCGCTACGCTCTCACGGGCTCCTTGAGTGAGCGGGCGGGCAGGGACGGGTAGTACATGCTCAGGTCGAAATTATTTCGTACAGGGTGGATATGGCAGACCACTTCCCGCTAGCTTTTCTTGTTAGCTGCTCACCCCATCTTCCCCCTAGCACGCGTGCACTCACAAACCACACACGCTCTCTCTCTCTCTCTCTATCTTTCCGAAGCGTTGTAGTTATCCGTAGCCCGCTGTCCGGTCTTACCACCGTTGAGCGCACTGCATACGTACTATAAGAAAAATGAGACATCCACCCAATCGTAGTAACTGCTACAAGGAATTTTTCTTCAACTTCGAGGCATTTATTTCGAGGAACCCGTATGGGTTTCCTGCGGGTTTCCGCAGAACTATTACGTCATAGGTATTATTGCGTGTACATGCATGTGTGTGCGTGTGCGTATGTGCTTGAAGGACGCACCCATATGCGTCCGTGTGCAACACGAGAAGCTTGCCGCAGCAGGACGCCACTGCCACGCACAAGAAACGAGCTATGCCTTTCTTCCCACTGCCCTTCCTACTCACTCTAGTACCGCTATTGGTACCAGCGAAGACAGCGCACGTAATCGAATATAGATGCAGGATCGAGAGGCGAATTTGAAACACATGCACACGCAGACGCACACACACGGACAATCAAGCCACAGAACGAGGGTGCTCGTAGCTAATATCCCTCCAATAAACATGTGCAATCGGAAAGGACATACCGCTCGAGGTAAGCCCACACTGCTACGCTGGCGCAATTTCGCTCTCGTTACTTAAGCCATTGCGTAGAGAGAGAGCGAAAAAGGAGGGGGAGGGGAATAAGACAGAAAATGTATGAAATTACTGGAAGGCAATTTGCGTCAGGTGCGCCCACACAACGCACACACCGCTCGCGATGCTCACAAGCGCTGCAGCTCATTCTGCGCCAGCCGACTGTGCGCCGGGAACGAGCTTTCCTTCCTCCCCGAAGGCGGGCGAACACGCTTGTCCGACGCCAGCTGTATACCTGCGTATCCTTACGCACACACAACACACATCGCTCGTAGACCTGCCGCCGACGCATGCGATCGCCGGCAGGCACGGCGCGAGCTCACTTGCCGACAAGCGTAATTAGGCTTCCCTCGAGGCGTGTCGGTCCTCGCACGCCACGGCTGCGCGCTGTCAGACTCCTCCGGCTCCGTGCAAGCCGTTGCCTCCTCCGCGCGGACTCACTTGCACGCGCGCAAATGCACGCGCGGCGCATGCATACGGGTCGTTTCCTCTCTGTTTCGCGGCCGTTTCTCGTATACTTCTTTCATTTCTTTTCATTTTTTATACGCAGGTAGTTTTCGTGGTGCGCGATGCGGAGAGGTGTCGCTGAGAGAGGCCGTCCGGCAATTTCCGGCCGTTAAGCGGTTCCTTTCGTTCCGCCCGAAGAACGTCTTCTCTTTCGCGTCGGAAGAGCCGTGCTTTTGAGACCTCGCGAGCAGCGCGGGAGCTTTTTGAATCGACCAAGGACGGGCGCTGCTGTTGCTCGATGATGCGCGGATCGTCGATGCGAAGGGTTAACGTCATTTGTGCGTCAGCTGTTTACAGCCGGAAGGCAAGCGGCAAGATTGGCTACGCGGGGGTTGGCTAATAATTGTTGCAGCGTGCCATGGTTTCGGGGCCCGTAGGCAAACGTTGCAGCGGAGTGCTTTGCGCTCATCGTACCACGTCGAGTTTCTCGACATGCAGAAGCGTACACTTGCACGTTAGTTGTACTACGGAGCATCCTATGAATAGCTAAAGAAAACCCTGCCGATACGATCTTTCTGCTACAATGATAATGATCGTGGACAAATGTTATAATCGTCGTGCAAGTATGGGCTTCAGATGTTCTTGCGGCGTAATTTATTGCGTTTTATCTGTGTAGTTTCCAAGCAATCGCTTTTCCTTTTCTAAACGAGTACATACATGGAATAGGTTTATGGGCACATGCATAATTATTGAAAATTGCTGCGAATATAACGCCATATTTCGTTGAACATGATATGGAACATGAAGTCACAAAGCCGTTTGAAGCCAGAAAGACGAAGATTAGGCAAATCCTTAGACAAATTAGGGAAAATGTTTCAGCACCAGCGCAGCCGCCTTGGATACCGCACCTGCCCCCCCTCCCCCCCCCCCCCCCCCCCTTCGCTTTCGTTCCCTGAGGTCGCGGATGTAGCAGGTAAACATGCTGTTTCATTTTCTGCACCAATTAACACAGATGCTACCCTGATAACTTGCCATAAGCTCATTTGCACATCTGCTGTCAGACTGTAAGGCTTGGTAGCCAATACGGACGCGGCATCGTGGAAAATTTAGATCACAAGTAACAAAAATATTTTAATAAAGTTTTAATTAGCGATTTTAGAGGCAATGTTATATTTGAAAAATTGGAGCCCAACAGTCACATGTTGCCCAACAGCAACTCCCCAAAAATCGTTGTAGGTACTACGGCGTGCAGTGTTTTGGCTGTGAGCTGCAGCCCTAAACCCAAACGAAAATTAAACAGCTTGTCAGCGACGCTGATATCTCCCCACCCTATGGGAAAACGGCGCCTGCTTCCCTGTTGCGCGGGCGCCAATGCTGTGACAATTACGAGTTCTCTTCATTCTGATCCATAAAGCCTTTCTCTATCTGCTGCTATTGGCAAACGTCATTATCCGAGCTGCGGTATCGCCACAATGTTGGGAACGGAATAGAGCACGCTTCGCGTCGATTCCTGGCGTCACCATGCAAAACAAGAGAAGGCCGCGACGGAGCCCGTGCTAGCTAAAGCTTGCGCTACTGTTGCTCTTCACTCGCAATGGAGAGAACAGAGAGATCGACTTCACCGGTGCACTACTTCATATTACTTTCGGTACTGCCATACTGGGCTGCCCGCAGTGCCAAAGTACTGCAGCCTCTAGCATACTAGACGATTTTGTTTAGAGAAGTTTTTGTTGAGTTAATAATATCCCCTTGGGTCCTCAATTCCCGAATTACAATGTTTCCGCTACAATTGCTAGTTAAGCGGTTATTTGAGATATGCCATTTTAAGGTAGCGCGGACTTAATGCAAGAGGGACCCAAGAGCCACATCGCCATACTGAACGTCTGGCGATGCCCGCTCCGAGCACGAGTACGCCTCCCGAGCGCACCGCACATGAAACGTTCCGCTAATGCGAGTAGTTTAGCGACCACTTAGCGAATTAAATTTGTTAGCCCGCACATTCTTGCAATTACTACGTAGGATGTCGATGAAGCTGCAGCCGGCAAATCGGCGGCACTAAACATCTTTTACATCGGGTACATGAGCTCGGGCGGCTGTTTGCCGGAGCTTTATTTACCATTTATGTCCAGTCAAGCCGGCAGGAACCCCCCCCCCCCCCCCCCGCCCCAACTGGCACCCAAGGCACGCCCCCCCCCCCCCCTATCTTCCCCGTTACTACGCCACTGGCCGGTACTAATGATACAGAACAACTTAAAAATTATTTGTTAATTAGTCTATTCGACTTGCGGATCAAGGAACGCGCACGCAGAAGCTCCACGACTGATGAGCATTTTCAGCATGCACCTAGGAAAATCGAGTGCAGCCATGTAAAAACACTCGTACGACGCTTCGTGTGCCTGCAAGTAGTGAGGTATACGCCCCGTAACATATTTTGGCAGAGAAGTATTCGGAGAGCTATAGCAAGAATTCGCTTCCGCATTAAGAACAATGCGCACGGGTACAAGATTGGGTGACAAGTGAATCAACGGGCAGCATACAAAGGCAAAAAAAAAAAAAAAAAAATACAGAAGAAGAACGAGAGTGAAATTTCGGCTTTGTTGTGCCGCGACAACTGCGTACTGATCGGTGCACTTCTGAAAAACAACTTTTGGTGGATGTGCTAGCCATTACTATTTCAGGTGTTACTTCCGTTGCAGATCTTGACAGGAAGCTGTCCGAAGATGAACATATAATCAGCTTATGGTGGCAATGTAAAACCATTTGGTGTCACGCTGCGATTTTGATTCCAAGTTGAAAAGGTGTACGATGGCGTGATTAGAAGACAAAACAAAAGAAGACACACAGGGACAGAATTGATAGAATTGTGTGTCTTCTTTTGTCCTGTCTTTTAATCACGCCACCGTACACCTATTCAAGGTGCGTTACCAAAAAGCCCACATTGCAACCCTCGTGAAGTTGATTCCAAGTTCCCACTCCTGGAAGTCGGCACGTTCGGCATCTCAGCAACGGCACTGATATTTTCGTGCCACCAATTTTAGGCGATTCCATGTCCACGCTACTTTCTTTATATGGATGTTCAGGAGAGGAATGTTTATCGACAGCGTAGCTACTGGTAACAGCACCGTGCAGGCCTCCATCCAAACTGACAACCGGACGCCTGGCAACACGTACGACCATTTCCGTACGTTGTAGGATCTTGCTTGCGCAGAAAGAGATTGAAGCTAACTTCTAATCAAACTAACGCTATAAAAGCATCGTGGGTACATAGCTAATTCCTTCACAGCGAAGCACCAGCGCTCTACCAAAAAACGGTAGCCAGACAACATCGAGTTATTCACCTGCCCTGAGTGCGGCGAGACCGTGAGACCCATCGCGCAGAATCTCATTTGGGACTGCCAGCCACACGCAAGCAAAATTTGACAAGCAAAGGACGCCTTCGGCAGGAAGAGATCGCCGGTGCGTGGAATGCATCCGACCGGTGGGCGGCCTGTGACACTCGGTTTTCGCCAGGGAGTCGGGACTAACTGCTCCGGTTGTAGATACCGCTCCTGGTAGAAAGCTTTCTTCTCAGCGAAATACCCCCTTTCTGTCACACCCTTCAAAGTGCAGGCCAAAGTGCCGTATCCTTAGTGAATAAACGTTTTGTCGTCATCATGTTCAGACGGGCGACGAAGAAGTCTAGGAGCTGGAGTGCAAGCATGAAGCATAAGGATCGGAGATCGTTTTCAAACGAAGTTTGCGCTTGAAGAGACCTTCTGTCGTTGCTTCGCGGCGTCGACAGAAATGGACAGAAATGTACAGGATTACGCGATTTACGAGTACGAGCTGTTTATTGGTTTTCTTTGTATGATAAGAGAGTGCATGCATTTTCACCATGATGACGTAGGTTTTGCAGGCACTCATAGAAAGCGTGAGAACAAAGTGTGGTGCACGCGCTATTCGGAACGATAAGTCTTTCGGAGTCAGGCCTTGAACGAAAAAAGAAGAAAGAAGAAAAGAAGGGAACATGAAATCAAGAATAGTCGACTTCTGGGCAATCATTCGGCACCATGACACGGCTTCTACAGAGTGGTTGCACGAGCTACGACTGAATCCATCGTGTGACTGTCCGCGCGCCCTAAAGGGAGGCGAAGACGTACAGCGCGCGCACTTACCTTGGAAAGGACGTGCCGTCTTCGTACGGAAATGGTTCTTTCAGGAGAAACTTTCAGGTGTCAACGGCGTTGTCGAAGAACGTAGTCAAGAGCTCCGGCGCACTCATTTTTCCCAGCACAGGAAAATATCACGGAACGGGGAAAAAAAAAGAAAGCAAAAAAGCTGACGTCGCGCTGCAGCAACCGATGAAGCAGAAGACGTCAACGGCAGCGAACACACACACACGGTCGTCGTCTGCTAGCGACGACGCGGTGGCAGTATCCTCCGAAGAACCGGCGCATCACAGCAGAAGGGCCCCGACACTCAGAAGGGTGGCAAGGGAGCGAGGTGCGATACGCGAGCAGCCCACCAGCACACCACCAGCGAAGGCAGCACGAGCAAGTCCCGCACGAGAGAGCTGCGAGCGGACCGGCCGCCGATCTGGTTGTTCGGAGCGCAACTGTGCCGAAAGTGCTTGTCCGCGGCAGTTCGCCCTCCCGCCGCGATTCTGAAACAGGCGGAGGCCGCCGAACGGAAATCTTGTCCGACGTGAATAAGCTGTTCCGAGAGTCCCCGGGCGACCCACGAGCGAGGGGAACGGCGAGAGGAGGGAAGGGAAGCCAGGTTGCGTCGCCGACGTCGAGGGCGGTCTCCCATTGGAAGCCCCCTCAGAGGCAACAGCGAGAGCGGTGTTGCTCGCCTCGTGGAGGCTCACGCACCATCACTTCGCAGCAAGCGAGTGAACCTGCCGCACGGCGAGTCAGCAGCGAAGCGCGGCCATCGCCAGCTTGTAGACGTTTCTTACGACGCGAGACCGCACGGCGACGGGATTTCCCTCCGCCACCCGACCAACTTCCCCTCCTCCACCTTTCGTTGAAGACGCAGAGACGAGCATCCGGTGGGGGATTTTAGTAAGTGTCGGAAAGAAGGTCCCCCTATCGCTCTTATACCCCCTCTCTCTAAGGAAAAAGGTGCAGTGTTTCGTTTCCGAGTCGACGAAGATGTTTGAACGTGACGTTAGAACTATACCTGATTGAGGGAGGGCACACAGGATATTAGCCAGCGCACGAGCTCGCGACCAGTGACAACACATAAATTGTTAGGTCTGCAAACGACCTTCTTTTGATTCAAATATTCAGCGCCTGCGATTAGCTAATGCCAGCCAAAGCTCGGACGTCACTGCACGGATTTATTAAGACCGGGTACCGGGGAAGGGGGGTGAGGGGACTGGCGCGCGCTCTCATTATCGCCGCCGCCCTAGCGTCGTCTTCCTCCTTTCCCAGCATGCGTCCCTCATTGATACGCGGCCGCATCGGAATCCAACCGTGACGCAACAATGGTGCGTGCAGGGAATACTGCACACGCTCGCTCGTGACGTAGCGTTTTTCGAGCGGCACTCGGTGGACACCCAGCGCGACTAGTCCGAAATCTTCGACGGTCCTCCGGTCAAATGGAGCGAGAAATGAGGGAGGAGCGAACAGACGATATAGGTGCATCGTTCTCTCGCATAGTTCCTGATGCGGGCGTAGTATTATTACAGGCACTATAGCCCGGAATGAGAGCACCCCTGTCAATTCGAATCATTGCTTTTCCACAGTTCTCAACGTTGGCAAAGCTGCGCTGGCGATAACGGAGGAACTTGAAAAAGGGGTACCAGCGAAACACAAAGGACGCGCACACAAGGAAAAGGTGTTAGACACGGACGGACGCTGGACTTTCAACTGTACTTTATTGGAATTCACATTGCGGCACATAACCTCCGTCGCATGCGCATCTTCAACCCCTCCAAAGACATGTACATAGATAACACCTTGAAAGTACAGGTGCAGATAACACCTCGAAAGTACAGTAACGCCTTTTCCTTGTGTGCGCGTCCTTTGTGTTTCGCTGGTACCCCTTTTTCAAGTTCAGCATGCACCAACGGGCCCAAGAGCTTGCGCTAATGCAGATAACGGAGGAACACTCGGTCACAAGCCCACTGGTCAATAATATCTGAACTGTCCCTCCACCCGCCCTGATGAACCCGCTTCCTGGGGGCGAAAACTTTTTATTATCTTACAAACGTTATAACAGCAACAACAACAAGCTTTTGTAGTGAGACAAACAAAAAAAGAAAGAAAATAAAGAAGGAGCTCGTGCAAATTTCATTGCGAAACCATTATTATAACAGGGGGCGAGCAGACGCAAACTCTCCTCACGACGATCATTCAGTACAAGCTACGCCTACAAAAACACACTGCATCTGCCCCTCATTGTGTCTCTGGAGAGATAAGTGATGAGGAAAAGGCAGAGAGAGTAACCAGGCTGGCTACCCTGCACGGGGAAAGGGTGAAATATGAAAAGTCGGGGAGAAGTAAATTTCACAGTATGTACGTACGCGCGCGCACACACACACACACACACACACACACACACACACACACACACACACACACACACACACACACACACACACACACGCACGCACGCACGCACGCACGCACGCACACGCACACACACGCACACACACACACACACACACACACACACACACACACACACACACACACACACGCACGCACGCACGCACGCACACACAATGAAGCGTCCGTCGCAAGGGGTCATGTAGGCTGATCAATCTCAAGAAACACAACAGCGTTTCTGAGGCTTCGCAGACGCGCGGGACCACGCTCCCAGAATCTTCTCTTCTGCAGAGGGTCTGTGACATAGCTGGGCCCTAATGCTGTCCGAAGGGCAATAGACTCTCATCTTCGTATGATTGATGGTCCGTCACACAGCGCGTCATTCAAATTACGAATGAATAGGGTTTGTAAAAGAAACGTGGTCCAAATAATAGTTCCCCCCGACAGACGACGATATTGAAAGAAGTTCACATTGAAAGAGAACATTTGCCACTGCATTATTATGTTGCCACCTACTACGCTGTGCACAAAGGGTAGACACGAGCGTGTCACGCGCATCACTGAGTGACTGTAAGACCTTTGTCGGCCTTTGTCTGATGTCGGAGGTGACGCTCTCTATCTAATCAAAGTTCCTAAGCCAGTATCACCGCAATTTATGCAAGAACATCGTGCAGATCCGACGTACTATGGTAATCAATGTTATGCGAAGCATTTTGCAGGTACCGGGCTATGTAGCAATGTTTGGGGTTCCGCAAAGCGATACCAGATGGTTAATAAAGATATTGCCGCGCAATGTAAAATAAGATACGGAAGAAAAATAAAGGAGACGACAGAAGGAGACGGCGCTTCTTCCGTACGTTATTTTACACTGCGCCACAATACCTTTGTTAGCTATGCGCCAACTCGCCCGACATAGTACCCTGCCAGATACCAGATGGACCATCATGCTTGAGTGGATTGAGTATGGTGGTGGGAGCTCAGAGCGCGAGCTGTCGCAAGGAAAGAAAACGAGGATATTGCACGGGGCGCACACGACCCTCTGGCTCGCTTAGGATCGTGGCCTAACGGTTCGAGCACCGAGTCGCTGAGCTCGTCGGCCGAAGTTCGGTTCCACCGTCGGTCGCACAATATTTTCATTGCGGAAGCGTCATATGCCACACGAAGCGGAAAATCCGGCGTTGTCATTCGATGGTACCAACACCCAGATGACCAAGTCATGACGTCACGCTTCCGGCTCTGTACGTGCCGCGACTCGCACTGCTAAGTGCCACGGTGAACAGCCACGGCGTCGGATGGACGCCGTGGCTCACACAAAAAACCGACCTGCACCACTCCCGAAATTGGATTAAGGTGGTCTAAGGTTGGTAGAAATTAGAGCAAGGTGGGCTAAAAAAGTCTGTTTGTTGGCTTCTAATTATATGTTTAATAAAAATCGGGCCCCTCGGTTAACCCCTTTTCTTCTCGTTCTTACATAGCGAGGGTATCGAATACAGCAACATTGATGCCTTCAGGTAGCATGTGCGGTTTTATTGACCACTCGTCTTCACCCAGAAAGATCACATACTCGTGACAGCTGCAGCAGAAAGGATGTTCCATGTCCGCCGCTAACGTTTCTGAGTGGTGGCGCTGGCTAACACTCCCAAGGTTAATAAAGGGAAAATGAGACATCCACCCGTTCGTAGCAATTGCTGCCAACAGGTGAATGTCTCATTTTCCCTTTATTAATTACTTTTCTCCACATTGCGGGTTTCCGCAGAACTATTGTCAGACTCCCAAGGTTAGTTCTAGTAGTAGTACATAAATACCCAAGAAAGTGGATGGGGAAACCGCGCCGCGGCAGCTCAATTGATTAGAGCATCGCACGCGTAATGCGAAGACGCAGGAACGTTCCCCACCTGCGGCAAGTTGTTCTTTCATCGACTTTCACTGCCATTAATTTATCATTTGTTTAATTCAATTATTAAGTACAAGTAGTTTCCCTTATGTTTTCCTTGGTGTCTTTGTGTGTTGGCTTCGCATTACATGATTAATAAAAATATCGGACCCCTCGGTTAAGCCCCTTTATTCTCGTTCTTACACTTTTCTGCTCACACTAAACGCGTTGCTATGCGGGGTATGCGCTCGCTTGGCTCTGTTTGCAGGCTATCTAGGGAATGCAAGTCTCCTACACCGTTCCGCAAGTTGTATACAACTATCTGTCTTCCTCAACTTGAATATGCGTTGGTCGTGTGGAATGGCTTTTACAGATCCAACAGTGACACTATAGATCGAGTCCAGAAAATGTTTCTGAGCATATATCATCACCACTTTGCAAACACTGACATTGGACCTTGTTTTAACACTGCTGGATTATTGTCATTGCCCTTTGCTCCCGATATAATCACGCTGACCTTCTGCTTCTCTTCAAATTCCTTCACGGTATCCTCATCTATCCCGAACTCCTCAGTTGTATCATGTTTCGTATTCGGCGCAATATCACCAGAGAAAATCGACTTTTCCATGTCCCTGCCTGTCATTAACAACACGCAACCGTCCACAGAATACAGTGTCTTTATAACGCTTATTTTCATGAACTTGATATTTTTCCTAACTTGCTCTCGTCGTTCCTCTCCGAGATTTGCCTTATTCTGTCATAGTCTCATGCATTGTTAAACTGCCTTTCTCCTCCTTTTCCTTTTACATTTATAGTGCGCTCTGTGGTATGTACTCTCTTCTTTTCAAAATTGTTCATTTTATTAATTGTTTTTTTAAATTATATTCCCCTGCAGTGTTTTTTATTTGGATTTTAATATATGCGTGCGCCAGCGCTCACACCTTAGGGTTGTTCCTGGGCACGTTAAATAAACATGAATGATTGGTTGAATATTATTGTTATTATTATTATTATTATTATTATTATTATTATTATTATTGTTGTTGTTGTTGTTGTTGTTGTTGTTGCTGTTGTTGTAACAGCATGAGCTGTTACAGGTCGCTGTTGTCAAACGGCTGTTCCGTTGTACATGATATGATGAAATCAGCCGCGCCATGTTTATACTGCAACAGGCGTACAAAGTACAGGATCATGTACGATATAAACATCTATTCCCCTTACCCCTCTGAAATGCATTTCTAAGGGCTAGTTCTTCACTTCTGCGGATGTCATGATGACGAAGAGGTAAAAACACCAGCAACAGGACATGTTTGGTTCCTTGTTGCGGATGGAGACAGAAGGGCAAGGCATCGTCACGTCCATACGACTCGTCGACGCTAAAACTCCTCGAATGCGAATGGGTGTCGACGCCTTGAGATGAAGCTTAAGCTCAGGGCCAAACCAGGATTGCCCTATTCAACTAAATAAGAAGCTAAAAAGAAAATAAAGCCATTAGGCAACTGCAAAACCGATTTGAATGAAACTTGTATTTGAGACTGAGCCCCAGATTCTATTACGTATATAGGCCTTCGTCTTTCACAGAAGATTGCCAGAAATTGATGAATAAAAATAAATAAATAAATAAATAAATAAATAAATAAATAAATAAATAAATAAATAAATAAATAAACGATTGAAGCACCGACTCTGTTCCAGAACAGGTATAAGAATTCGGTAAACTACGTCTCTTAGACTGTCTAGAGCTGCCGAACGAAGCATATTCGTAAAGAGCTCAGATTAAATATTAAATTGTTAACGCGTTTACGTGCATAAGATTTGCAAGAGCCCTATTCACAAATTCTTAGTACAAGCTTTATATTGCAAAAGTAGTGTACATTCTACTCGCATCAATCTTCTTCGCTAAATTTAGACGTCCTGGTATTTGCGATTAAGAAAATTGCCATATCTGACACTACATCGTATGCACGTACACTTCAAACATAATGCTTTGATTTTCCAATTTTCGGAAACTTTAGTAAAGTGAATAATTCAGTGCGTAAGCAAAACGTTTTAGGCATATTTTCAAATGTAAGAGAACGTGAAACCCTTATGCAATTAGTAGACTTCTTAGTAAACACTCGAGGTATGTCTGCACGGCATTTTGGGTTCCCAAAGAACAAATTTGCGCAGCTAGCCTTGATTGCATGGCATAAAAGGGAGCCTCGTTCAATATAGTGAAAAAGAAACTATACACGTTGGGAATATTTCTAGACATAAGAAAGGCCTTGATTCAGTGATACATTTAGTATTGTTAAAGAAGATAAAGTGCTATGGTATCATAAGACATGCACTAAATTTAATTACTAGCTTCGTGAGAATGCATGAGCAATATGTTATATCAGGGGAGGTCTTTTCTGATCAAAAGGCAATAGCTATGGGTGTTCCACAGGGCTCTATAATGGAACCATTGCGATATTTGTTCTGTATAAATTATATATGCAAAATACCACATATCGGTGATATTGTGCTCTACGCGCGGCCGATATTAATATAGTTTTCAGTGATTCCAACTAAGATAATATAATTTCTAAGGCTAATGCTTGGCTGAAGCAGCTTTTCTTGTGGCTAGAAGCAACACAGCTTGAACTGAACATTAAAAAAACAAAATACATAATATTTATAGCTCGAAATGTTCCTACCAGGAGTAATAATAATATAAAGTTTTGAGACGGTATCGTAAGTCCTGTAAGCAGCACAAAATATTTGGGTGTCCATTTTCATGAGCACTTATCTTGAAACGTACATGTCAATTATTGGAAGCTTAAGCTATCAAAGGTTGTATGTTTTCTATGGAAAATACGTCTTCGAATTCCAGCTAAGTTAAAAATTACGTTTTATTATTCAATGATCAAGTCCTATTAATAATATTGTTTGCTAGTCTGGGGTACGACCACTCTTACAAATATCAGACAATTAATCTTTCGACAAGATAACTCAATTCGTGCTCTTGAGAACTTGAGCTTTAGTGAAAGCACAAAAAATGTATTTCTTATTATAACCTATAAGGTACTAAGAAACTGTACCCGCGTAAGATAGGAGCTACATATGTATAGTCGAATAGAGAGAGCCTACCATACATTTCAAGAAACTTATCTCTACAGGAACAAAGGCTTCAGTTTTAGAAAAGTACTTTACTGACTACGAAGACAACGAACGAATTACGGTTTGTAAAGTTTAAAACATCAGATTCCATATATTCTAAATCAGAATGATAGCTTACTAAAGGAGGTGACGCAGACGGTGTCACTAAAAGGTTTCAAAAGGCACCTACTCATAAGTTACTATCATAAACACAGAATGGTACTGGTTTGGGCTAGTTGGTTACAATTCATGATCAATGTTATTTGCGCACCACTTGGAACGAGGACAGAAGAACGACAGGC
Source organism: Dermacentor andersoni (assembly GCF_023375885.2). Classification (NCBI taxonomy): domain Eukaryota; kingdom Metazoa; phylum Arthropoda; class Arachnida; order Ixodida; family Ixodidae; genus Dermacentor; species Dermacentor andersoni. Next base: position 70,977,966 of record NC_092817.1, read on the forward strand.
ACAAGTGTAAACTTCACTTGTATCTCTCTTTCCACCGTCCTCGTTTCAATAGGTGCGCAAATATAATTGATCACAAGTGCATGTTTTACTCTATGTAAGTGCAGCAGTACTATTCGCTTTTCGAGAGATTATGCACCGGTTGAAATGGGAGGGGCGACTGCCTTGTTTCTCCTACCCCCCCCCCCCCCCCCCCCCTGTTTTGTATTTTTGCCTAACCATTTACGTAGATGTCTTGTACCTTGCTCAACATTTGAAAGCTTTTTATTATCCTTATTAACATGTATAGCCACTTCAGTTATGATTTATTTTGTAGCTTTCAGCATTGTGTATGTATAATGAATATCAGCATGTCGCAGATGTGGTTTAGAGTATACATATTGCACTGGGTTAAGATCCTCTGTCAGGTGCAGGTGTACGCCTTTAGATTTTAGCCCATAGCTTTCTTTTCAGATCTTGTGAAGAAAACTCTAAATAGGAATAAAGTGAAAGTGAAAAGTGCTCCTAACAGTCACTGTTATTAGAAACTTTTTTTTTTAGACGTAGCAAACTTTGGTCAAATGTCGTGGTTTCCACGCAGTTCCCCCCTTTTCAAGCACAAGTGCAAGGTAAACGTTCGAACGCTTACCTTCCACTTGTGTCTGAAAAGGGGGGAACCATGGTAAAGCTTCTTAATCGCGACACACTTTGACGGGCAGGTCGTCGCGCATCTTCGGAAACTTGCCGCAACGTGTGTTAGAAGCGTTCGAGGCCGCAATGTGCATAAGCGCAAAGCTGCATTAATGGTCACGAACGAAGCCGATTATCAACTATAGGTCTCACAGACGTTACGGATCTGACAGTGCTGTTGCCCTGAGTACTTCACCGGCAAATTCCAGTACTGCCAACTAAATAGAGGCACATAGGAAGATGGAGTCGTGAAAGACCGACAGGGGTCTAACAAGAAATGCAACAAAGCAAGAACCAAGTCATCTTGATGAAACGTTGGCTTTTAGAGACATCTCCTGTATAACCACTCTTGATCAATAAATGCCACATGATTTTATCTTCTGGTGACGTCATTATTAGGAACTGTTGGAGGATCATAGATGCCATGCGTTTCTATAGATGCCATGCGTTTTGAAATGCGTTGACTGCGGAAAGGTACAGGAACGCCCTCTTTCACGTGTACACTACTTTACCGTAGGGTATCGAAACAATTAAGCAAGCTGAGTTAAGTAAGATCTGCGTTTTGCAGCTGTCAGTGGTCATTGACTTCGTGACTAACTATGCGACGCTTCATGCACTCCTTTATCGCGATGTTCCCATTCGAAGCGCCCTATTACGACCAACGCCGACGCCATAAAGACACCGGGTCGCTATCGCAGATTGGACATTAATGGGCACGTTATATGGCTGGACACGTTCCAGGCGATCTATGGACGGAGATTGCCCACAGAGGAAAGAAGTGTTCCGAGAGAACTGATATCGAAAAATAGAGCGGCGGTTGCCAGTACGTGAATAAAAATAAACTGCCCCGTCGAGGCTTCTCTGCATTCGCGATAAACAGTCGGAAGCCAGAAAGCACGAGCCACAACGTATGCTAGTTGTTCAGTGGTCGTTTGTCGCATTGCTAGACAGACCGAAAAGAAAAGTTACTGAGGATGTAGCTAGGAGAAAAAAAGAAAGCTCCCGTGCAAGCACGGGTGCCATCCTTGCCTCTGCAATGCTAGCTTCCTTCTTGCCCGTACGACCGAGCGACATCTGAGCGTTCCAATGCGGCTCAATTCTGATTCGTTCCATTTGCCATCGCGTTAACACGTGATGCCTAACCAGTAGCTAGGCTAAACTCTCCAAATACCATTAGACATAGTCTCTGCCTCTCTCTCATGGAGGAATGACGTAACAAATGGAGAGTTGCACGCCATAACATTAAATTACATGCGAAGAGTCCTGCACTGTGCTCGGCGGCTATACTAAATGAAACGAAGGGTGCAAATTCCCACATTTAGCTCACTGATCTGTCATTGATGAGAGATAATGTCATTCCCAACAGACTTCAGCGGGCGCTTCTGTGTGTTTATTTCCGTATCTAGCTGAAATACTCCGTTTTCTTGTCATATAACCGAAGCTAGGTATCGTTGAGCTCGGTCAGTCCTTGAACAGGTGACCATTGTAGAACACGGAGGTGGCGAGTTCAGCGAAAAAGATGTTGAGCGAAATAGTTGCTGTGTTCACGAATGGGCTATGCCAGCCCTACTCCCACCCTTTCTTCCGGCCCCTTAAAGGTCAGAGGTAATGAAAAACGGGACAGGCGATGGTCCGCTGTTCTCATTTCATCTACGCAGCCGATTCGACGTATGAAACTAGGACGTGAGCACCCCGTTAACAAACAGCAAGAACTGGCATGCATGTATAGCCCACACTACACTGCAATGGTTCAACGTCCGCATTCAGTTGCAGGCTTTGCATGGATGCAGCAACGTTGCCGTCCTCGAAGCGCAGTCGCAGTTCACTGACACCGTCCGCTTCGGAGACAGGCCGCACGGGTCGAGATTTCGTGCGGCAGCTTGGCCGTCTCCGAGCTGTCCTGCATGCATGGACGAGGATGCATCTCCCACGGACCGAATCAACTGCGCGCGCATTATCCGCGCGCACATGGTGTGCAGCGGGCACATACACTGTATTGAGCGTGACTGTACAAAGAAGGCGTGCGTGCGCGCGCACAAATTAATCCCTGCGCCTTGCCTCAACCTCCACCGTTCCTCCCTGCAACAGACGCAGCTGGTGCACGGACCAGATTCGGAGGGCTAATGACTCGGTCGCGAAGGCCCAGGGTGCGCCGCGCGGTCTGCAGTCTGGTCCCCGCCGCTCTCGCCTATACCAGCGCGCATGCCTCGGCCAGTTAGTGCTATAGCACGGGGTGGTGGGGTTGGGTGGGGGGGACTCGCTTCGGCGAAACGGCCGCGCCACATTGCCTCCACAGAAACGCACGCAGGGCAACGTACATTGCGTACACGTATACGGGCGCACAGCCGTAGCCGGCCGCGGTCAAGCCCTCGGCATTATCCTCGTGACCTCGGCGGGATAGAATGACCCCTGAACGGCTCGCGCGACCCTCCCAGCCATTCTCCTCGCCGGCTTCTTATTTAGCGGCGGTGCCAGAGACGACGACAAGTGTCCGACGCCGCGCTTGAGCGGGCGCACGGCGTCGTGTATACGCGCATGCGGTGTACAGCCTTCTCCCTGACGAGGCGCGTTGCGTAGCACTTGTATATATATAGTATATACTCATTTCATTCACAACGCCATGTGATGCAGCAGGCCACGCGCCCCAGCGGCCGCTCCAGACTCCACGTACTCTGTACGCGTGCGGAGTTGCTGCGCGGCTCTGCATGTGGCAGTAGTTGCCTCGAGCCATTCAGGCCGTTCTGCACGGTCGATGTGTCGACAACTACGCGCTGCGAAGCTGCCCTACTGGAACTGCGTGGGAGTCACAATACGGAGAGGCTGCAGGCTGTGCCGCGTTCGTTATCGTTACTACGGGATGCGGGCAGCCGGGCACTGTTAATTAGTTTCCACGAGCGCGCACTGACATCGTTCGGGTGAGCTTGGTAGCCTGCCATAGAACTGTGTCACGGAGTCGTGGAATACAAAAAGAGAAAAAAAAATGTATGAGAAGAAAGGAAGCGAAAAAGGTTAATATCTGATATCAACAAAGGTTGTATTATTGCACACAAGAGAGGCCAGACATCTTCCGGGACGTTGGTCCCTTGACCGGAACAATATGGTTTGACCCTTTGACTGCGATGATCTTTGCATTAGGATTTTTGTTCGCGCGTTTCACCTTTGTAACGCTATCGCTGAGTTCCAATTTAGTGGGACACATCCCACTTTTGGCGGCGTGGTCCTGCTGTACCGATAGCACCACGTTCTGTTCCGCTTTCATGCACCCGACCTTGCGGAAGCGGGCAAGGCTGGAGCATACCGCCGAGTTGTTAGTGCTGATGCGCCATCCCGATCGAAACACGCACACCGACACTAAAGTGCTGCGGATAAGAAAGCGATGCCATAAACCGCACCAGGAAGATAAGTATCCACCAAAGTTCCGATGCTCTGGCTGCAGAAACGAGATAACATCGAGTCAAACCTTTTTTTAACTACCACAGTGGAAAATTTAGAAGCAGGACTCTCCAGACCACCGTTGGTAACGTAGTCATATACCGTGTACGCCACCTGACGTTAGCTAAGCTGCTAAAAAAAATAAAGAGAGAGAGATTTAAAATAAACGGTGCAAGGATGGGATTCTAAGACCGACGGTGTCCGGACGTCAGACCTTAATTTGACGACCGAACATTGATTCTGAGAATCGTATCTTGCACCGTGTTTTCTTACCAATTTTTATTTCTTTTCACGGCTTGGCTAACGTTAGCTGGGAAACCCTACACATAATCCTGCGTAACGTCGGTTACGTCGGAACTATAGATGCCATGCGAACGCGCCCAAAGAAATTACTTTCCCTCCATTCGCGGCATTGCGAACTCTTCAGAAACCCCGTCCCCATTCCTCTCTCAAAAACCGACGCTGCGAGACAGCTTCGCATTCTAGGACGCATGCTCTCCTTAACAGAGTGGAATACGGCACATACGAGGCGCACCAGACTGCACAGACTAAACCATTCGCTGCAACTCAAACCTCCGGAAGGACTGCACCGACGCGAAGCGTTTCTGCTGTGTCGGTTGTGGCTGAGAGTTGCCTTCACGAAAGCTTATTCAGCATTAATTGGGGTGGCTGACAGTGCTGCATGTGATGTTTGCAGATGCGAGGAGAACATTGAGTCCTTATTGTGCCACTGTTCTCAATTTGAAGCACAAATACAATCTATGTCCAATCCATTCAGGAAAATAGATGATCATACTCTGAGTGAACAAAGAGTACTAAAACACCGTCCCCACCGATCATCGGCTCAGAAGGCAGTGAAGGCACTTTCGGGCTTTCTAAGAACGTCTGGTTTGTACGAACGGCTTTCACTATAGTACCGTATCCCCCCCTCTCCTTTCTCTCTCATCCCATTCTTGCTTCCCCTAGCGTAGAATAGCCAACCGGAATCTTGATTGGTTAACGTCCCTGTCTTCCTTATATCCCGAAACTCTCTCTCTCTCTCTTCAGAAACCCTAATCAAGCCCGGGAATATTGTCCGTAAGCACCTCCTGTGCTTACTCTTAAACCCGAAATGTAATTTTATCCTTATCACTGCGGACCATTTGAATGAGTAAATTATGGAATGAATTACTTTTGTTTTGTTTGCAGGGTGGGTCTTGAAACGGCATTCGCGCATGGGCCAGCTAGAATTCACAGTATTCTTTATAAATAAATAAATAAATAAATAAATAGGATGGAGAGTTGACTTTCGTTGTAAGGGAGGGACAGACGGTGGTATTGGAAGTTATAAATGTGCGTAAGAGGGAGTAATAAATTGTGCGAATCAACGATCAATATCTGATCAGCAGACTAAAAAAGTTACAGACCAACGTGCATGTAGGTAGTTAACGACTTCGATCATGAGTCTTCCCACGTTAACGTGAAACTAAAAGTGACTACTAGAGAAATAAACAGGAAACAATCTCAGGGCAGTGATGGAATGTCAGAGTAGTCAGCGATTGTGCTTAAGGGACGTTGGCTGTGCTAGAATAAGTACAAAAAGTCCGCACTGAACAATTCTCAATACGGGCTGACGCAATGAGTCTGAAGCCTTCTGAAAGCAGACCGATACAAGGCGACATGATTTGGGGGATAAAAGAGAGTAATAAAGTGTAATGATATCTTAAGTCGTTATAGTCTAGCGGCAAGCCTGATCACTTGGCAGGAGAGGAGGAGAGACAAAGAGGAGGAAAGACAGGGAGGTTAGTCAGTGTAAGTACCGGCTGGCTACCCTGTGCTGGGGAAAGGGATAAAGGGAATAAAAGGAGAAAGAAGAGGAAGAGGAGAAAAAGAAGAGAAATCGGAAAATTCACGCAGTAACGCGATAGTACGCGATACAACACTCAAAGGCGATCGCACAATTCGCATGTCCTTAAAAACTTCAGCAAAGCCCTTAAAGCCTTGAGTGCCGAAGCCCGTCTGGACCAGTGTCCTATAGCTTTTTCCTCTGTAAAGGGGCGATTGTCCAGTTTTTCGAGCGCGGTCACGAGCATTGTTCTTGGCACTTTGTAGCTGGGACAGTCACAAAGGAGGTGCTCAATCGTCTCCTCGCAGCCGCAGTCACTTGGCAGTCACTTGGCAGGCCGTGGATAGTGCACCATAGCATCATGAATGCACGTGCGGGACGCCGCTGTTCGCGCTGCACTGACGCATGGGTTCCGTGACACCCAGTCCACGAGTGTCGCATAAGAGACTTTCTGATCCTGACAGCACACTGACAACCGGCATGTTTGAATTCTTCGAACGCACCCCTAAATTACAAAATAGGGCAAAATCAACGTGAACGTGTCTAATGCCTTCCTACTGCTTGAGAGATAGATAGATAGATAGATAGATAGAGAGAGAGAGAGAGATAGAGAGAGAGAGAGAGAGAAAGAGAGAGAGAGAGAGACGCACTGTTTAATGGATTCAGATGTTTACCTGGACACACAGTATGCGCCTAGCATGCAATACTCCAGATAATGAAGGTTTCATATGAAATGACGCATTCATACATATAAGTACACACGCACACATCTGCTAGAACACAAGCACACACAGTAAAGAGCAACTAAAGTGTCTTATCAAGGCCAGTGTCTCTGAGAAAGGCTGTGAGTGCCTTCGTTGCGTGCAAAGCACTACCAACGCTGCTCCAAGGGCCAAGTACTACATACATGGCACAACTCTATACGGAGAGTCCGCGTGAACCTAAGGAAGATTTTGGAGCAGCCCTTGAGGGCCACATGGATCGTGCAAACACATAAATCACGACGTAAGTGGTCGCAATCATTGCACACATCGCAATGTGCCGAACACGTCAGTGCCGAACTGTGGCGAGTGTGCTCCACGCTGCCCAATATGCCCCAAGGGTGCTCATGTGTCGACACGTGCGAATAGCGATGGCAAGTCGTGTGCGCGAGACGTCCACGGGGCGTTGCCCTGCAAAACCTACTTAGAGTCACTGTAATTATATATGCCTACAGTCTAAAGCCGATGAAGCGCTGGACGGAGTGCATTAGCAGCGCCAACTTTACGCTGGTTACAGGAGGCGCTGGCATTAATCTGTTTGACGACTACTGCGCCCTGGAGAGTCTTCATTATAGCGTTTCGAACTAATATATTTTGTGTTAAGTTTTACCAGTACGACACCCTGTATACCTAAGTTTTACGCTCACCATTGTGGCCCTTCTCGGGAGCTGAGCGCACGCACACGCTTTTGCTGGGTTGTGCTCAAGTACACGCTAAGTCAATGTACCTGTACTATTTGCTCGATTACATTGCCAGCTACTGTCATTCTGTCAGTATTAATCTGAACAAGCTCTTCCGCACGCAAAAGAAAGGAAGTAAAAGAAAAAAAGCCAGACACAGGCAATATTCTTCCCGGCGCCGCTTTGAGTTCTTAGGAAGCGGATCATGTGCTGTTACTTGTGACCCGTGACCCGTCAAAGAGACGCCGATCAGTCATAAGCAACAAGCATTCACGACCAGGCCAGGGCCTGGACAGCGGGCATACTTCCTGAAATGTAGGTAACGACCGGCTGGGCCTTTAGAGCATGATGAAAGAGCGATGCGCAGAGCCGATACATCGCGCACACGAGACCGCGATTAAAGAGGAAGCGATTAGGTCTCAAACGAGGGTTGCGCGAACTCCTCGGCTGACGGATATGCAAGAAACGAATAGGACGATGACCCACAGCCGTCTGTATTGAAAGAAGAGACGATAAAAGAGGTCAGTGTGAAATTCATCGGGGAATTCTTGTAGCGACTCTGGCGATATGTATCCGCGTCGAAGCCGCATTGGCCTGTCAACGTACACACTTCCCGAAATAGAGCATGCACGAATAACCGGAAGGCCACGGAGTTCAAAAGGTACATTCAAGTCTTCGCCAGGCTCTGTATCCCCTGGCTCATTGCAGTTGCTCTTCCGTATTTCTGCCTACAGACTCGTATGTATGTTTTAGGCATGCTCGGTGGGGACCCTGTAACTTCGACAGTTCGCATTTGGCTGCCGTGTCGGCCCACAAAAAGGCATTGAAAACAACAACGACGGAAGCAAATACCGGTGGCCGAGACTCTAAATACGACGGAGTGCTGGGAATTTTTTTTACGCGGATGTAACTGCACGGCCTTTTTTTGTTAGCTCTCCATTCCACAGTTATCCTAATCTTCGATGGAGTGCGCTTACTCAGCTCGTGTTAAGAAGGAGAGAGAGGCAGATGAAGGAAAGGCAGGGAAGTTAACCAACACACAGCCCGATTGACTACTATATAGAGTGGAAGCTGAAAGGGCAAAGAGCGGATGGCCCATCTACGCTGGGGACGGAGTCGAAATGAAACGTTCACTGCTGCCTTACAGACGGTTACTCACTCGTTCGGGTAGACGTAAATACAAGAGCAGCGTTCTCGTGGACACGATCGACAAAGGACCGAAACAAGGCACAAACGGATACCTGCACAAAAAAAGTACTTACTAGCGCTCGCTTTGTTTTTCGACTGTCGAATATTTCTGGCCTATTCACGTATGCAGGGATGTTCAAGTAAATAAATATGTGTCTAAAGACGGTTCAAATGTGACGCTTGTTCTGTACTAGTAAATTTCACTGCGCACATTTCACAGGGTATGCTTGAAGTCAAGTACAGCTTCTACTAAGGCAGCTTTGGTGGGACGAAGTATTTTCCACCTTGTTTAGACAGCTGCACAGCTGATGCGTGAAGCTTTTAATGCTCTTAGCATTCTTTGGTAACTTCAACCACTTTGCGGTATGTATTTGTGTACGTGCGCGCCTAAACTCTTTCCCGCCAACTTGGTTCACTGGCTAGTCCATGGTCAAATGTTTAGAGCGCCAGGCAGTGTGCTGTGGGAACCGGGTTCAAAACCAATTAACCGAGGCTCAAATTTGGGTTACTGGGTGTGTAACTGTGGGTATGTGCCGCTCTTCAATCACCCTCTTTCACGCCAACTTGGGACGTTGGCTACGTGCCACAGGGTATGTGCATGCACTTCAATAAACCTTTTTAATGACAACTTGTGTCACGGTGTATGTGTCAATGGGCATGTTCCGCCGCTCATATTGTTCATTATATAAAACGTTTAATTAACATTTACCCATCAAACCTAAGACGGATTGCTAATATATAGTATTAAAGTCGCTAATCATCTCTAAAAGATGGGTGCACCGCCAATATTTTGTTTATTTCCTTCCAGTTTCCACTAAAAGCAGCGCTTCGGTACACAGTCGACTTTAAACGCATACAAGTGGGGTATAAAAAGGCTGAAACCCTATTCGTAAAGCTCATCCGTTGTGGCCGCCGGTTTAATCGTTTTAACGGAAGCGCCAAAACGCGGCGTCAATGTGACAGAACTGACCACCACGGTTGCCCTCAGCACTGAGCGGAATGTGGTGCCCCGTTCTGCCATTTTTGCCGCTGTGGATTTGCGCTGTAGTGAAAACAGCGCAATGCCATCGAGTCGAGTCCTCAACTCCTGTGAAACGAGCAGTTTAGGCACACCGCGCCTGACGGAGGTTCCACTAGACAAATAAACATTCTTCTTTTGTGATGCCGCCGAAATACGTCGCCGTTATATGCCGCCACAGAGCACCCTCCTTCTGCAGGGGAGTAATGGGTGTAAAGACACCTTTTGTTTTCGACGTTCAGCGCTGCTTCTGCAGCAGCCACGAGGGGCGTAGACGCCCCATTTTCCTTCCTGGCTTTTCTTTAGTGCGCACGGCTCCTGCAACGGCAGCTGCGCCCCCCTAGACGGCCCTCCTATATTTACTGTTTATTCTCGAGGAGATCACGGAGACACTCGAAGCAGAGCGGCCGTAAATAGCTCGACGCGGCTTTTGTCGGCCCACGCTGCCTACTCCTGAAAAACCTTCGCAGGTCTGGGACTCACTGAACGCGGCTTCTTGGATGTCTGCTTGCTTTTACAGTATAAATAGCTCGGGAACAGTAAGCAGACAACAAAGCGATACCGATGAGGTAAAGGATGCAAAACCGAGCGCGAACGTGAATTTCTACAGCTGGAAGAAATCGGGCCCAGTACAGAAAGAAAGAAAGGCTTCGTAATATGTTATACTCACGCAGTCTCCGGCCTTGTCCGAGCTGATTCCTTCTAATTTTTCTGGATATACCGTGCAAGACCCTTCGCTATTCTGATCCGCGGTAAAACAAACTGATACGAGCCGCCGCAGTTTTGTTACCGGCACAATGAGTGACGCGCCAAGTGACGTCAGCAGGGGCTCTACAAGAAGCGAGCACCTGCATGAGTGCAGCCAGACAGCATTCTGGCTGCCGCCCAATAAAGTACTACGCAGCCTTCTTCTTGCTTTCTGGAACCCGCAAACATCACACAAACTGTGCCAAATGTTAAGTGGGTTCATGTGTGGCATCGAAGTACATGATGTTACCGCCTCGTCTACATCTGCGTGCGTCCATTTCACAAAAGAAAGGCGACATGTTGTCACTCAGACACGTCAGCTAAAACAATTAGGGCGGAGAAATTTGTGCCTTCCCGTCAGTATGTACCACCTTTCATGGACTTTCCCAGATGAAAGGCACAACCGGGAGCCCTTGCTGAGAGGGTCCGGCCTCAGCAGTAACTGAAATGATGACTTCTACCACGTAGGTTCAAAAGGACACTCTTCCTGCAAAGCCCTGTTGAAGTTACAGTATGATTTGGGGGTGCATCCTTCCGTATAGTGTCTTTGTTTATATATATATGTAATTATATGCCTCAAGCCAGCCCACCTTGAATAATAGATTCATGCCATCAGTTATAGTTACACGTGGTCACGAGTTTGTCGGACTACCGAGCACGTTCATACTGCATTAAGGAAACAGATTTCCGTGGTGGTGGAACGACTGCAGTGTCAAATCAATCAATCAATCAATCAATCAATCAATCAATCAATCAATCAATCAATCAATCAATCAATCAATCAATCAATCAATCAGCTATAGCTTCGTTGCACGACGCCGAAAAAGAAATACGAAGATATTTGCACGAATAACCTTTTCATATTGCATCTGGTTCAACACATGAGATCCATTGTAAGTCAGCCACAAGCTAATCTTTACGGATACATGCATTTCTATAGAAGAAAGCAATACATAGGTGTTTCAGAAGAAATAATTCATTGAAGAGCAAAAGAGCCAGTCATGGTCTCAAGGAGAGGAGTCATGGCATTTGATTACAGCGATAGAAGCGTTTACAAGCAATTTAGAAGTTTCTGACAACCTTTAATTGAATGGACAGAAAATTCCAAGTCAATGCACCAAAAAACTCCAGTCGTTCTTCCCACGCGATTGAGGTAATATTTCAATTACCATTTCCTAGACAGAGAAAGAGAGAGAGAGAACATGTCTTTATTAAAAATCTTGGGGTGGAATATGGTGCCATCTTCTTGCATTTAGCACAGGTTTCCCTCAAGAAAGCTTGTACGGAACTTTAGAGTGGCATCCAGAGTACGGCCCTTGCAGGTTAGAAAATCACTGATTCCGCTTATAACCGATAACGGTCATTTAGAGAATAACCAATTACCAATTTCTTGAGGAGCATCTAGTTTTCGCGTGGCCAGGTTGCCGGCTGTGAGTCCAACCGGGACTTGCTAAAAACCCTAGAGGCCTTCTTGTCCATCTCGTATCTCAACTAATACGTCTACACAAAATCCTGATACAATGTTATAGCTGCCTAATGCGTATAATTGCTTTTTCTTTACATCTAAATTGAGAGGTTGTGTAACTCACTCCTCCCTCCACATTTTTCGGTAACGCAGACTTTACGAGGCTCATTCATGTTAAATTTTATTCATAACACGGAAGCGGCAAGCAGCAGACCACCACGAAAGCTTGTGCTTCTATGGCAAAACCCAGATAACGCGAAACCATACGACGAAAAAGACAACGAAGTTTGCTTTTTTGCAAAGTGTTTTCATCAAACATCGTCAAAGACAGAGTGCGTGCTCTCGGAAGCCGCACAAACAAAGCCTTCTCCGAGTGGACGACTTTGTTGTGGCCCGCTTTGTCCCTATTGTTGACGGCTGCAACAGTCCCTGTCTGCGCAGCCGCTCGCTCCTCCAGCAAGAAATAAAAAAAAAAGGGGGGGAGGGGGCCGGGTCGCGCGGTCTTCACCGCTTGGCGAAGATGCATTAGCGAACGAACTTCCATTACCGCGTTGACGTGGCTGCTGCAGGCTGCCGACGGACGCGCAAGGATGCGTCGGGAGACAACGTCGCTCGTCTTTGGGAAGAAGACGACCTCACGGAGAAGAGTCTTCGGTGGCCGCGGAGGCGATCCTTGCTTGCTTGCTTGCTTGCCTGCTTGTTTGCCATGCGCATGCATTCGGACGGGAACGGCAGTGTTGTGCGCTACCCTACTCTTTCCTTTCTTGAGGCATGGGAACAAGATGCGCGCCAGCGAATAGAAGAAAGAAAACAGAAGGAAGGGCGGAGGCTTTCGCGCGTGGCAGTTGCACGGCGAGATATGAGAGCATTCTGCGTGCTGCCGGAAGGCAGGCAGATGAGGTGGAGCACTTTATTTTTTTTTTGCTTTCCTGGCGAAAGCAGCCGGTTAGTGCCCCGTAGAAAAAAAAAAGCAGGAACCGCGAAAAACAAGAAAAAAGGCGCCCGTGAGCATTCTACAGACTGCCGCGAGTCTGTGAGAACTACCTCGAGACGTACGAGGCAGAAAGAAGCGCGGACTCCCGCGCCCGCCACGTCCGCACGCGTTGTCTCGGTTCGTTTCGTCGCTCAGCAGCGAGGGCCGAGCATTTTTCGTCGGTGAACGTAATCTCCGTGGTTAGGTTGGCGAATTGAAGGTATGCATGGTGTTGTCGCCACTCTTCGGCTTCTACCTCGCCTCCCCTTCCCGCGCCTCCTCCCCCGCCGCTGTGTGCTTTAGAGCTGCTCACAAAGGTCTACGTGTTTTTTTGCTTTCATGTAAACTGCAACTGCGTGTGCACGCTCGCGTGCTGGAGCGCTTACGTATTTCACCGCCTTGTTCTCGTGGGAAGCTTCATATATTAAGCAAACGAACCTCCGGCAATCAAGTGTCTGAGAGCGAGCCGAGGTTAGGGCTTGTATTGGGAGTTGGCGGTTCTCCGAGGAAGTCAGAAATGCAACGTATTGCTTGCCCTGCAGGGTTTTTATCAATTAGCTTTGGTTGTACGGGGAAGTAAGCGAAGAAAATTGAGACGTTCCGGCCGCTGGTCGCACCGTAACTGCGTAGTTCGACGCTGGTACCTCGGCCAGTGGACGGAAGGGGGTTAATGTCCTTGTACAGGTAATAGTATAGAAAAAAAAACATGCAGGACAGACAGATGAAACAAACAAAAGGAAGGGAATAACGCTGTCTACAAAAGTTGCGGTGCGAGCCGTGTAAAACTTTAGCTCACTGCTCAAATACAGCACTGAAGCGTCTTATCGCCACCTGAAATTGTTTGCACGTGTAGGAGTAGTTGGCTATTCAGGCCCGACTCATCCACGCTTGTGAGGTCAGTGGAGCTTCTGCCTCCCTTGCTGTGTCTGTTCTGGAGGAAATGTACGTATGTACGTTTGACAATGACAATAAATGCTGATGGCAAATTGGTCCACGTTTGGCGAACCGTTTAGCGGAGCACTTCGTGGCACGGTGCGAATAGCACGTCGTACAAAAGCTATTGATAACTGTCGAGGCATACGAGATATACGTCCGAGAAGTACCAATGGTTTGGTTCGTCGTGTATAGCACCGATCGCTGCAAATACAATGAAAGCAGGGCGATGAGCTTTCGCCCTAACTGCGATGACATGATCAGCAATGGTCTCCGTTCCACGTTACATATTACGGCGATCGATGCGTTTAAATTCTCCAACTGCATTAAATTAAACGACGCATTGTTCGCTCAGCCATAACGTTCTTTTGAATGTGCAATCACTAATACTCATATAAACACTTTATTCGATGTAGGATGTGGCAAAATTCGACCTTCCGCATTCTGCTTCATAGTTATTGCAGCAACAGATGTCGAGTCTCTTATAAGCTATAACAATTCAGCAGCAGCCGCGCCTGAATGGGATGTCGCACACACACGCCAGCTCCGAATAGCCTTCACTCAATTTTCATCTTCTTGCATAAGCGCACGTGCGTCTATGTCCCTAGTTCCCGCATCGACTCATCCACTTACTTACCTGGCGGGGGGCTGGAGGGGCGTGTGCATCATGCTGCATGCTTGTGCATCATGCTACAAAGAGCGCGAACTGGATCCGCTTTTCGAGCACGGTGCCTACTGGATCGCGCCGCAAATCAGTGCGTGCGTGTCTCCAATTGAACACGCTCTTAAAATCCTCTAAGTATTCCGAAACGCCTTTTGTATAGGAACCTTCTTGTCGCGAGGCGCACATGATCTTGTGTACCCCCTGCATCTCTCTTCCCAGCTGCAAGGATTGTCCGCATTTTTCTATCTGCCTTGACATTTCTTCGCGTCAGTGCTGTCTTGTACGCGAATCAAGATGCGATTCATGTAAACGCTCAGCCGCGACCCGACTCACTTAACAGGTTACCATATACACTCTAAGAAGAGAAGGAGGAAATGGGGTATTGAGGTTACTCCTTTAGGGGAGGAGCTGATCTACCACAACCATTTCTCCCTTTAGGGGGTAAGTAGGAGGGGATGAACTGTTACTCCCCATGACGTTACTCCCCCAAGGACTAACAGTTGCTCTTTTCCGATGCTCCTCAAGGGAATAACGGTCATTATTTCCGATGCTCCGCAAAGGTGGCATTAGTGAAATTAGGCATTTATAAACTGATAAAAAAAGATTACTGAGCTGGAGAAAAAGAAAGAAAAAGTTGCCCGAAAGTAGGACTCGAATTCACGTCCTCGCGCTCTCAAGTCAGGTACTCTAACCACTGCACCATCGCAGATTTTCTGTTTCTTTCATGGTATTTATTACAGTAGCATTGAACCCAAGATTCACCAGTTCTGCATAGTCAGAGAATGAAGGGCACAATGAAAGTCACACACAGAAAAGGCAGCGTTCATACTGTGAGTAGAAACGTTGGTTTCCCTTTAGAAGGGTGGTAAGAATAAGTACCTCACCAAAATAGGGTACCAGTCCGGTTGTATATCGAGTCCATCATAAACATGTTTTAGGTGCAGTGTCATTTAGATAAAATGTACCCTTGTAGGTACCACCGTTTCGGCGTTTCGGTCCATCATTCGCGTTTTCCACAAACTGTGCATTCCCATGAGAAAAAACATATTGAAAGGTGCACTATTATCAGAGGTTGGCAGCAGGTATCGCACAGTATGAGCGTTAATCTCAGTCTTTTTTTTAAGTCCTTTGGAGGACATCCCAAAATAGGATGGCGTCGGTGCAGCTAATAAAACAATGTTCAATTGTCTCTGGTACACCACAAAGGCGACAGATAACAGAAGAGACAAATATACCCCTTTTTTTTGTAGCCATGTTTTTACCGGTATGGTTTCGCTATGAAGTTTATAAAAGAATGTCTTGCAGCAAGGGGATAAATACATTTTGCGAACTCGCTTTAGTACATCGTGGCCTGACCATTTAATGTATAGCGATCGGTAAAATGGAGGCGGAAATAGCATGGACAGTAAACCTTTGTATAAAGTTTTACGCGACACAGAATACAAGTATTCAGTGGAAAACCAAACTGTCAGGAAACGAACACCTAAGTAAACTTCTTGCATGAACCCCCACAAGCACAAACGCGAAGAAATATTGGAAGAAACAACTAAATCAGGGAACGCATTAACAAGTGCGACTTGCATGTATGACCGAATTATAGGATGCGAAGTATCGCGAAAAAGGAAGAAGCGAGACACTATTTGCCGCACATAAAGATGTACTAAGCCCAGCCCACCTTCACTAACAGGCCTAAAAATATTGCCTCGTCTCACGGGCTCAAAAGTAGAAGACCATACGAAGGTTGCAAAGATTCGGTGAGAGCGTTGGATGTATAGCCTAGCACAATGAATAACTTGCAATACATACTAAATTTTTATTGCCAAGAACTTATTGCAGGCTTCGGATTTCCCAAAAATAGAAAGTCGTTGTGGAACGAATGTCTGGGCGTAACTTTGCAGGGCCGAAACCCGCTCTTTCCAATAGTGTGCGCTTAATTTATACTCGTCTAGCGGCACGCCAAGATACTTTGGCGGGACATCAGTCCACTTAACGCCTGCAAACTGTTCTGGTGTATAGCACCACGAGCCAAACCATAAGCCTAAACTTTTCGAGGAGTTCATTCGTGCTCCTGATACGCTGCCAAATTCTTCTATTGTCGATACTACCTTTTGCAGAAGAACGCTAGATCATCTGCATAAGTTAAGACTTTTACTTCATTACCCAGTATATTGAAGCCATGGATGTAACTCGACTGAATTACGCTTAAGCATAGCGGTTCAATGTAAAGGGCGAATAGTAGTGGCGACATCGGGCATCCTTGTTTTACTGATGAGCAGATAGAAACAGGTTCGGAGAGTTAGCCATTAATAACTAAACGAGTAGTACAACTGGTGCAGCAAAGCCTAACGCCTTTAAGCACAATTGAGCCAACATTGGCATGCTCCAGAAGAGAAAATAAATAGGAGTGACTGACATGATCAAAAGCTTTAGCAAGGTCTACCTGGAGCATTGCAAGCTGCTCAGTGGAACCACAACAATACTGAAGAAGTGTACGGGTGATATGTATGGTGGTTTGAATTGATCGGCCCCTAATTCCACACGTCTGATGGAAACCAATTAGAATTGACATCGCAAATTGCAATCTATTAGATAAACCTTTTACAAAATTTTTGTAATCCACGTTTGACAATGTGGTTCGTCTGTAGCTTTCAACAGAACGCAGTTTCTCTTTATCGGAACTTTTGGGAATTAAAACTGTGTGGGTTTTGCAAAAAGATTGCGGAAGGGCGTGCACCTCTAAACTTGTAATAAAAATGTCCAATAATATGGGACTGATAATTGATTTGAAAGCTGTGTAAAATTCACTTGAAAGTCCATCGGGGCCGGGTGTTTTCGAAAAAGGCAGCTGATCAATAGCTAGCTCAATTTCTCGGATCGTAAGGCTACCACTGATCAATGCACAGCCATCATCCTGTAACGGTTTTAACAAGAGATACAAAACTCTCTAAAACTTTTGCATCGTGATCGTCCGGAGGGGCACTAAACAACACAGTGTAGTAAGTTCCGAACTGAGAAATTATGTCATTCGTATTTGTTAGAAGACTACCTTTGGAGTATATTTTCGGAATTACTTTGGAAATAGCGTGATGTCGCTCGTCAAGTAAAGCTTGACGTGTTGGCTGCTCAGATTGCAGAGCACGCCTATTTCGAGATCGAATTCGCGCACCTCTGTAACGCAGTGCATCATACTTTTGTAAATCACATTTAAGATTTTGTATGTCATCAATGTAAGTGCCTGGCATTTCGCATTCCATGTCAAAAATGCTGCATAGGCTCTTAAGAAGTGTTTTTTCTTCATTCTTTCAATAGAATGATTTCATCGATCCGATTTCTATAGCCACTGTACGAACCTCTGGTTTAAAAGAGTTCTCAAGCAGCAAATAACGGCAAGTCAGTAGAAAGAGAACTTGTTAGGTCCATGCGCATGCGATTAATACATACCTAATCATTTGGGAGCTCAGAGTTAAGCTTCCAGAGTGCCCACTGTGGTCGGAAATTAGTTACAGATTTTTCACCAATCTTTGCGATAACAATACAATGATCAGAGAACGAAACTGGGATAGTAATACAGGACAGTCGTCGCGAGAGGAGTGACGAAGAAACATAAATCAAGGCGGGCGTAGGAGCGACCTTGAATTCATGTATAAGAGCGAGCTCCCTGTCCCGACGCTCCTATATCAATGAGTTTTGCATTTTATATTATGCTAGACAAAACTTCACCACTCCTGTCTCGCTGAGTGTTAATGCCGCTTCGATCGCTCGGATTACATACACAGTTGAAATCTCCCATTAAAACAATGCAACGATCACAATACAATAGACTAGACACAGTATAAAATAAAGGAATTCGTTTTGCAGCGTCATTAAACGCAGAGACGTTGACTATTCGCCATAGCACACCCTGCAACACAAAATTACAACATATATATCGACCGTCAGTGTCGACATGGATAATACTGAACAAAGTAGGCTCTTCTTCAGAAACAGGAAACAGCCCGCGGATAAACCAAGAGCGTGTGAAACGCAAACATTATACTCAGACAGAAAAGGTCGCAAAGCCCTTTCTGTCTCGTCCTCACTTTCGATATTCGCCTCCTGCACGTCGACGAAGTCTAGGCGCTCCTAGACAAAAGCCGGTGAAGCTGCGCCTATTTCTGCAAAGACTTAAGACATCGTACGTTCAAAGTTAAGAAGAGAAGTTGCTGGGACAGAGCCATTGTGACTACCAACTATTTGGACTTATGATCCATGTGATCGGTCCGAGAGGGCAACGGTGAGGCTCCCTCTGAATCCCCACCAGGCCTTCTGGACCGTGATCGTCGGCACTTTCCTGAGTGTTTCGATTTTTGCGGCGACGTGCTTTTCTTGTGGTACTGGCAATCTCGCTGTCCGTGCTTGATTCCGATCTGTTAGTCGCACGGCGCTTCGGAATTGAAGCATCCGCGTTACTTCGTCTGTCCTCTGCCAGCATAGCGCACGTGTTGAGATGCTTGGGTGTATCAGATGAGTCATCTGCGGCTCCCTCATTCGCTTGCTGGGCAGCAACTGGCTGCGTGGTAGCGGGTGCTTCTTTGGTTTATTGCTTGGATTGGTCATCTTTCTCTTCGCTACATTCCTTTTTCACGGGCAGTTCTGCGACGCCATTGTCTTTAACGTGTAGAGAGGCCTTACTGGCACGACTGGTCTCCGCAGAAGAGGGAACGTCTCCAGTCGCGTCGAGAACCTCCGTAATATCCATTATGTGATCTTGCAAGCTTTCATCCGGAGGCCTTGTTCTGCGTGGTAACTTATCGGCGTATGTTACGACACATTCTTCAGCTGTGTGGCCAAAGCGCCGGCAGGCTCCACAACATGGGGTTCTGCAATTTGGACGAATGTACCCCACCTTGTTACAGCGCAGACAAAGCGGTGACCGGCCTGGAACTAATACAAGGCTCTGCACTCCACAAACAGGTAGTAGATGTGGAACGTCCCCTACGCTGGCTCCATCCGCAAGAGTCAACACCACGTCACGATTTAGCGTACGCATTAGTTCCATCTCCGATACTATCCAGCTTTCTGTTGATATAGACTTCACTTTCCCGTAAGCCTGGAGCGCATCTCGAATGTAGTTGTCTTCCAAACGCTCAGGAAGCCATAAAAGCGTCATTCTAACTTCCATGGGCTCAGGATCAATAACTACGCAGCGTCTACCTTTAACTGATATTTCCCCGCATGTGACTAGCTTTGATTTTGTCATCCCTGATTTGCACGTCACCATCCACACGTGCGACATCTGAAATTGACCGATGGAACTTATTTTCTTCAGGTCAATAACGTTCCGAATGACGTCTCTGAAGTCTTGGGCTCTGTACGGTCGACCACTTAAGTCAGCATGCAGAAAAACGGAGTCCACAACCAGCTTACCGGTAGGAAGACGAGGTCGCACAACACGGTAGTCATTGCTGCTGGCTGAAGCCTGAGCAGCACCTCGGCCTGGGGCCGATAAATCCTTTGAAGCGGAGAACATGAAAAAAGCGACCGTTCGGAACGCCGTCGTCTTCTTTCTCCCTGCACCAATTTCTGTCTCAATTTCCTGTCCCGTAAACCGATCTGCACCATGGCAGATCGGTTGACGGGACAGGAAATTGAGACAGGTTAAGCATCGGAACGCAGGTGCGGCAATATAAAAGCGACTCGGCATTTTGTGTATGCTGTGCGGGGAGAGTGTAACGTTGAGTGTACTTGCAACCATAAGCGAGTGCGAAAAGAAATCTCCCCGAGTATTCTTAGGGGGATTTAAACTGGGGCATTACGCGATGTAAACGTGTTGCGAGCTTGAACGAGGCACCTACGACGACAGAGAAGGACAATTTCTCTGTCGCTTAGTGTGTCCCGTTTGAGCTACACATCGCTTCAGTTAAGTTCGTAATCTCCTTGGAACGGAAGGAACTTAGATAATGTTGAACAGCAAAATCTGGCAGTCTATCAATGACATGCGCGTTTAATGTGTATCGCTCACTTATTGTGTGCGCACGAAGGGCATGCATCTTCAGATTCCAGCTTTTAAATTTCACGCAATTTTATCACGAAGAGGCAAAGTGCTGCTTTGCATGTAGTTCAATAGACAGTGCACGAACTTCGAACTATTCACGATTTATAGACAATACTGTTTTTGCCGCATCGCTCCACGACACGGACGAAAACAGCGAAGTGCCTGGGGAGTAACTGTTGCCGTTCGTCCTCCCGTTGCTCTCTTTCCGACCAGGGACTAAACACTTTTACTCTCCGAAATTTGCACACGGCACGCACATTCATGCAGTTACTCCACTGAGGGACGAAAGCGCCCTTTTTAGAACTAACTGCCCAGTTACTCCCGTTTTCCCCGAGATTTTTTCTTAGAGTGTACAGATAGGAGGAGGAGCAGGAAAAGGAAGATGTTAGCTACAGGTTTATCTGGACACACCGGCGTTTGCTCAGCCTGAGCCTCTAGTTTTAACGTGCGTGGGCCTATAACTGCCAGTTTCAATGTGATAGGTGCGGCGTGAGCAGGTTACGTGTCACTAACGCTCTACCGAGAGATATCGACGAGCCAGGAAGAACGACATATAGGCCAAGTCAAGTACAGGTATGCCTCCGATCCGCAATGTTCACCTTGTACCCATGGACTCAACGATAGAGCGACTGGTGACGTTTAGCAAGTAAAACTAACCGTCACTCGTCGCCCAACAAACAGGCTCATACATAGTGGTAGTGGTATAGTCACTATATATAATGGTAGATTCTACTGGTTCCTACCACGCTCCGACACGATTTCAGAGGTGCGAGCCCTCTCAGGATTAGAGCCACAGAAAGTGTGCCTGAGACGAACGTTCAGTTCCACCTGAAGAGTTATCGGAGGAACCATGTGTCTATAGTTCTGTCAAATCTAGATTGCGCTCACAGGTGGTGAGAGCGCCTCAGAGCGCTCCGCGCTGGCGCTCGGCGCTCTTATTGTACCATGAGCTTGTGTTCAGAGCATTCGGTTTCGTCCTGTAGATTGCAGAGCGCTCTAGAGCCCTCGACAGCGACCACTAGAACGTATTATGAGAAAGTGGTTTGGGATGACTGTCAGAACGTACTATGAGAACGCTCTGCGTTTCAAGCCGTCAAAAGGATAGTTGCGCTCTTCGACGAACTTAGGCAAGCAGTACGTCACGCTACCATGGGTGTAACAAGGCAGGCACTTTGGTGGCTTGACTCGCCTCTGTCTCGGGCTTGGAATGGCCACCTGGCAAAGTACAAGTACCCCTGCCATATCGGACAGGCGTGCTATATACAATGCCAGGCTTCAGACGCGCAGTGACACGCCGACTGCGCGCGTCGCCGCGCATATTCACTATACAATTGATATTGCGCGAAAGGCCAGGAGCCTCGCTGCGCGTAATATTGCCTAGCTGTCTCTGTCACTGATTCACATTTCGGGTGAAACGGCAATTTTCTGGCCGGCTGTAGACTTTTGCAAAAGTTTCGAAGGCACTGAGCGCATGACTCTACCTCTTAGCGGACCGCCGTGCGAGCGCGCCTGTCGAACTCCCACTGCTCCAAAGCGCCAGAGAGAGAGAGAGAGAGAGAGAGAGAAAGATAGAGAGAGACGTGTAAAGAAGGAAAGGTAGGGAGGGTAACTATGGCCGCAGTCGGCTACCTTACACTTGGGGAAGGGCCAGGGGCTAAGCACGGTAAGAAAGACTCAAAAGATAGGAGCAATAGAGTTTATATATGCGCGTAGTGCGCGCCGATGGGCGCGTCACTGGTGACGGCTTTGCGCAGAACACTCGGGAAAGAAGCCAGCCGCGCGCCGTAGTTTGCTGCGTCGTTGATCGTGCTTCTCTGTCTTATTCACGTTTTCAGAGCAAAATAGGCAACACCCTTCGCATGTATGGGGTAGCCAATGCTCCAAGGAATGTCGAAGAAGAATTGCTGCACGGTGGGGGCTCATAAACCGGCAAAACCGTGCCGGCGATACGGTTCTAATGATTGCCAGCCAAGCTTCATCAGCGGGAGCAACGGTAGCGATGGATCGCCGCCGTTTGGCGGGCAATTTCTTGTTCTCATCCTTTCCTTTATCGTGTCGGTGTTTTTTCCGTTCGATCACATTTAGAAGAGTAAGCGAAGTAGTTCACCTGCAGTGCAGCATGCGGTTTAAAGGCATTACGCTAAAGTTCTGAATGCCGTTTGCCGCTTCTCCTGTTTGCCACTTCTTTACCGCGTTGCGTTAGCTAGGCAACACGACTGCACGAGCGTATTGTGTTCTGTTAAAGCTACTGAAGCTTGCAAGAAATGAAATTGTTAGTTTTATGCGGCCCGGTAAATCCTCGCACCAGCTGTCACGCACTTCATGTTTTTGAGTCGATTTTATGCGTGGTTTGCGCATGTTTAACTTTTGATATTGCTTAATCCATAACTGTTGATTTTTTGAGGTGCGAGGTTTTCACCCTGCCGCGTTTGTAAAGGGTCTAAATCACGTTGTGTCTTATCGGAATGATACCATGGCAAGTTCTTATTTAACAGCTTTATTCTTTTTGCCCGAGGGCATCTTAGATATTGGGTTCTTTTTGGGAAATGTGTTTAGAAAATGGGTAGTTCAAGGCGAGAATCGCTAATAGTTGCTGCATATGATATCTTTATTACTTCCATTTTCGCTTAAAAGTTCGCGTCACGTTCGGGAAGCTATCACACCTCGATGCTGTCTGAGCAGACTTATACTACACGCCGACTGATTTGTTTGGTTCACAACGTAGTCCCTTCTTGCATGTGAATTTCGTGCTCAACTGAATTCTTTCTTATTACGCTTACGCCGCAGAGGACTAAACCTGGCATTGCCGCCAGCGCCCATCTACTTTGACTGGTGCTGCTCTGCTTTAAATATATAATGTGGCATCTCTCTCTAGGAACACAAAAAAAAGTACTGAAAAGTTTATCAGACTTTGGCTATGTACGTTTCCTAGCAGTTCCCTTAGGGAACTTAAATTGCAAAAGCTTCAGCGGGAACGGCAGTTTATCGGCGTATGCAGCAGATTCGCATCGGCAGTACAGCGCTAACACGCATTCTTATTAACCCGTGCGTTTGCTGACTTCGTTGACTAGTGTACGCGTTTCCATCAATAAATTCGCAATTACTCTTCTTGAGGCGACTTTGACTGCACTTATTCGGCGATGTCAAACGTATTCATCGGCAGAAAGATCACAACGGCATGTGCAGACATCGCACCGTGCGTATTTGTTTGAGATATAAGACTGCACTAACGACGGGTGCTAATTATTGAGATACGGAAGCAGCATTACGGAAAGGGTAGATTAAAAAAAAGACGCTCGAGACTTCGGATTACTAAACGAAATTTAGCGGCTAGTTAACATGAGCTCTATGTCGTGTACATGGGGTTCATAGCGTTTGTCTGCGGGACGCACCTGGCACGTATGTGGACCGGGTTGTCCCAAACACCGTTAACATCGTGCTCATGCCCACTCCCACAGAGGCCAGCGTCTTCCCTATACAGATGTCAACGCAGAAGCAGTCTGGCACCCGAACAAAGGAGAAATCGCAGCCGCGAACTTCAGCCAGCGTTGCTGCAAAGAGTTGTCTGCTACTGCTCCCGTGCGCACTGTTCGAAGCGCCCGCTAGGTGGCTATCAGTGGTGCCTCTATAGGCGGTGCACTATGAAAGCGCACACGTTAATGATTAACTTTAGCGATCTTCATGCAGTACTTCGCTTACAGGGTAATTTGTGCGCCTTTTTAACCATCAACAACGCACAAGCGAGGGCTATAGACCTATCGACTGCTCCCATTAATTGATGTATGGCGGCATGCGCTCAGTTGAAGCTGTCTGGATGAATGTAAGAACATAATTCGAGTGTGACCTACGAGCCGGTGCGAGGTGCACTTTCGTTCATGGCTAGCATAGCCGAAACTGCCCTCACGCGGGATACTAAGCCCGACACTTACACCTGGCTGATCTTCCTGCTTTGGTTATTGTCTCCCTCTCTTCACAAGGGGCTGTCATTAACATTAATTAACCAAGTTGTCGGCACGGAAGACACGGCAGTACAAGTAAAGTAGCTGCTCAGCAGCTGCTCAGTAGCAACTGATCAGTAGCTGCTTAAGTATTTCCCACATTCAAGGCCAGATTTATTATTTCCAACACACTCATTTTCCCCTCTATTGTTTTTTTTTTTGTTTGCTACAGTGATTGCCTATTGAGATATCTTTAACCAATATAAGCAATCTGCTCTAACCGTTTTCCTCTGTAGGTAATAACGGTAGCATGTCCTGAGGCAGCTCGGCGGCTATTGCCGTCAGCACTCAATGTTTTTCATGTCAACAGTGCCCCATGAGCAGATGTGCAGCTCCCGTAAGTATTGCCGCACGCCTTCGGTCGCGTTAAGGCCGAACCCCATTCGTCGTGAAACCGACTGGTCGTCGCAAAATTTACAAGGAAGCAAGATGCGCTAGAACAGCTGGCGAAGCGGCACGACGACAGGAGCCCCACCCCACCCTTTAGCATTCAGGCTAATCACCTTCTCTTCCTAAGGCCAACTCTCACTCGCGCACAGCGTAGAGGGCAGGGTCCGTTTCTCTCATGCGAGACGCAAGTGACGCCACACCCAACGTGAGACACTGGACATACACACACGAGGCCCGTTCCTTATGACCTCACATTACACAGGGTGTTTAAGAGGCGCCTGCTATCGCAACACGCCTCTGCCGACGCTCGCTCATCGAGATTGGCTTGAGGCCTGATATCGCGAGGTGAACTCCCAAGGAGGTGAGAGTTGCATTTGTGTGAAGAGAGAGCCTTGCGCGAAGAACGCGCGGCCGGTTCCGCATCGAGGTGTACGCCTCGCGGCGCCGTTTTCATTTCTCCCAACTGTACGACCGGGCCGAGATATCGCGGTCATATCGCGGGCTCCGCTGCAGCGACGCAGAACGGCCTCCACGGTTCCACGAGTACAATGACTTCTCTGCCCGAGCGAGTGGGCGAGCGAAGCGCGCGGTTCCCCTCGAGCGAGCAAGATCGCCGGTTCGCCGCCTCCCGCTGTCGCCCCGCGGTGAAAGTGCCGCTCTTCAAGCGCCAGACCTCTCCGTCGTCGTCGTCGACGTCGTCGTATAGCGAGTATGCGTGTTCTCGCCGCGTTTAAACGCGCTCTGCTGTCGCGAAGCCGAGAGTTAACGTTATTTTTAGAGCGCACCGCGCGTATTGCGGAAGAAGAGAGACGGGTAGAGTCAGGTGCTTGAGGACAAGCATAATGCTCACGTGAACACCCCCCCCCCCCCCCCTCCCTCGTTCCCTCTGTGCGTCCCACAGAATTCGCACCTCCGAAAAACGTCGGCCTATTCTTTTGCGGCAGCGGCATCACCTCGAACAGGTGAAAAGAAAGCCTGGCTCTGTTCCCGGACACCAGCTCACCCCCTTGCAATGGCGGTCTCAACAATTCGTTCTTAATTTGGGCTTCCTTTGTTCGCGCCAGCGTGCCTCTTTCCAAACCCTGTGTTCCGTGCGCGAGCACGTCGCCCTTAGCGGCGGATAAGCTTGCGTGCCCACAAGCGGGCGGGCGAGTGCGCTGTCATGGACAACGACGCAGGGGCTGCACTGCGTTCGTCCCGCGTGTTAGCTGTGCCCACGGCTGCCATGGATTCTTTAACTTCCTACCGGCCGAAACTGTAGTGCTATATGCGATTTCTCGCACCCTAGCTGTCGTTTCAATCTATGAACACGCAAGTTCTTCTTTCAAAAAAAAAAAATATATGTGCCGGATATATGAGTTTGAAGTGCAGTCATTCACCAGCTCGGCAGAAGAGAAGTAAAGGTACCTGGAAATATTTGAAGAACACCCCCATACAATGCACGGACATTGATCACGTGAAACTCCACGCGATACCGCTAAGTTCGCGCGCACAAGAAAATGTTTGTGGCCGAAAATTATCCGTTAAGTGAGTCGGCCTCGTATGTTCTGCCACAATGCGAATCGCCGCATTGCAGTGTTAAAGAGCTTAACGCTGGGGCGCGTATCCAGTAAAGATCAAGACGAGATGCTGTGGATACATGCGTGAAGAGTAAGAATAGACGACTTGTGTTCACGCCACAATATCATATGTAGTTTGGCTGCGCAGTGGATAATTACGTTGATGTCTAACTGAGCACGGCGCCCAGTAACTATAATGGGGCAGCATTGCTTTCCTATATAGTATGACAGCTGTAGCGCGGCTTTACGCTATATGCTTCAGTGTTGCTCGGGAGGGTAACGGGTCTGCAGATGCGTCCCGCTCTGGACCGCCTACACCCTTCCTCGGGCCCAACTCCGATGCCACCTTTTCAAGTACATGTAAAATGCAGAAGCGCTTTTATGAGATAACCACTGCACCGATTTTAATGAAATCTGTTGCATTTGAGAGAGGAAGTTAAATTCTAGTGACTGTTAGAAGAGAAATTTCGATTTAGAGCCAGAATTGTTTTTAATGGAATGTTCAAAAATTGGTAGGTTTGAAAAAAGAAAGTTGAAGCACAAAGTCTACAAATTGGTAGCCCTTCACCCAGAACAGATATCGCAGTTATGTAAAAACTCCATCCATTGGAGCATCCAAAGCGGACAAATTTGATACGTCATATTATATTTTACGTGAATCTGTTACATCGTTTACAAGGGTTTTGCAAATGTTCTACTCACAACATGATGTTCTTTTTAAAGCCATATATAATATATCAATTTTGTCCGCTTTAAATGTACTATCTGGGGCCATTTACAGAAATGTGGTATCGTTTTTAATTGCTGAGTTATAAAGTTGCAAACTTCATATCATCGTTTTCTGAAAATTTACGATATTTACAAATTTTTATTAAAGTATTCACGACCTAAATCAAAAATCTCCACAAACAGTCACTAAATTTTTACTTTTTATTTTAAATGCAACAAACTTACTCAAATTTGGTACAGTGCTTGCCGAGGAAACCAATTTTTCCTTTCCCCTGTATTTAGATAAGAGACCCGCAGCTAAAGTTTCCTCTTAACACCACAATTACACACACCACGACATTCCACATTCATATCTTATTAAACTCACTAAATACTGACTGCACTAGCGTGTTTTCGGCTAAAATACTTCACGACAAAAGCCAACACGTTGTCACTAGCAGGTGTATCACGCTTGTACGCTTTTGGCCACTTTTCCAACGTAGTCGCCGCCATATAACGCTCGACGTACGACACTCGACACAAATTTGATAACAAGCGTCCCACGGATGTCAAAAGTCACGATTTCGTGAGTTGGGCATGTTTAGAACGTGAAGTGTTTGACCTACTGGTCTCTTGGCACCATTACATGTTGCGCATTTAAGTGAAGAAGATGTACAACCGTTCTCGCGGAGCAAGTTTCTTTTTTGTCGTTTGTCTATTTGTTAACCGTATTAAGAGCGTAAGGAGCATAAGCGTATGCAGCGTTATAAAAGTGATGAAAAGAACCCAGCTTGTCACGCACGTCGCCGTCTCTCCTTTAGGCATCTTGTAGTACAGTAGGTAACGCTCGTTGTTCGGCTTGTGGAAAAGAGGGATATGGTCGAGCTACAATGAATCGCTGTTGATGTTTATTCCCATGTTAAGTTTTTATTTCTTCCAACGAAGACGAAGTGCAGCCGTTGTGCGATATCTGTTTTTCTGTAATTCCTATAAGAGTGCCTGGATTGGCCCTCACCACATCACTGCTATAGATGTTCGTGGCGAAAACTGCACATATCAACCCTCTTTTCACTTTACTACGGTAGACCAAAATCGCTCAAAGGTTGTGTAAGGTCAGAGAGCCATGAGATGGATGGAAATGGCATCCTATTTTCATATTATGTGGCTGGACGGTCATTTTGACGTATGGTCATATAGGCCTGTATGACGTTCGAAGAAGAACAAGCGAAGTAGACGGACCAGTCAACGTGACATCTGTACTTGAAATCATTTATTTTGCCATCAAAATGAAGAAATGAAACGAAAGCTGCGGATGTTCTCAAGCGTGGGCACTATGTTCCAGTTGCGCATCGGCTCGACAACTTCCAAAATGAATGTTGTTATGTACAAACATCACACCACCAAACGTCCGAGGCGCTTGACAGTGTGGCTGGCAGAGCCACCAGCGGTGTATCTGCAAACATTCGTCGAGATGCAGCAACAGCACGGCGATTGACGGACAGTCTCTCGGTTACCTTAAGAGTCTGCACACGGCGACCAAAACAGGCGCGGTACTTCAGCGCATGAGCGACGCGCACTGTTTCACTCCTCTAGGTAGATTCTGTGCCGTCTCCTGCTCTCCGTGGCCCGATCTCCCTTCATGTCGACAGAGGAGGGGATCAGCATGATAGACCTTATCCACTTGGGGCGCTTCGTAGTGCCTCCAGACTGCTTGCCCTTCATGGACAAGTGTAGAACCACGGGTTTCATGCCGCGGTAGTTGCGGCCTCGGTGCTCCACATTGGCGGGCCACTTACCCGAGTTGGTGGCCACTCCTCTGTAATTCTGCCGCGGCTTCGACGACGGGAACACGCCGACCGTCTTCCACTTTGTCTTGGACGGGTCGCGACTGGCGTAAACACCCCTCAGCCGCTGGCTGCGCTGTTCTTGCTGCGGCCGCTGCTGCTGCTTGCCTTCCAGAGTCCTGATCAGTTCCAGCGGATCCTCGGCCTGCAACGCGGCGCTCAACTTCTCGATAGGGAAGCGCTTGATGGTGAACCGTGGCTTCTTTGTGACTCGAGCGCTAGTGTAGCGAGCGGCAGCGCGAGCGGAAGACTTGGCTTTGGGCTGCGGGCGGTATCCTCGGGTGCTTTTTCTTCCCGCCGACACCAGGCGCGCGTACCCAGCGGCTCTTGAGCCAGGGGGCGTCTCTTCGTACTCGGCGTCGTCCGTTCGGATGACGACGGGCGACCTGCCGTAGATGTCTCCTGGAGAGTCGAAGTCTTCGCCGATGTCCGGAGTTTCCGCCGCCGGTTCGGCGTAGTCGCCGCCATCGTCGTCGAAAGCGGGTGCTGCGGGGCCGCCTCCGTATCCTCCGGTTGGCCGAGAGGGCGGCCTGCGCGGAGACCCGTAGCTCGGCGGCGGCGGAGGCTCTTCGACCGGGGGAGGTGGTGGGGGTGGCGGGGGTGGCAGCGATGCCGGTGGAGGTGCGGGCCCTGGGGAAGGAGGCTCGACCTTGGCGACCTCCGGCGGCGACCCAGGTTCCAAGTTCACCAAGGTGCCGTCCTCGCCACCCTCGACGAGCACGTTGCCGTCGACGTCCGCAGTGCCGATTGTCTCGACAACGTCAATGACGTCGAACATGTTCATTCCCATTCCCATTCCCGGCGCGCCGCCGCCGCCGCCGCCGCCACCCATAGCGGGTGTAGGACCACTAATGATAAAAGTGGCAGTTCCACCCCCTCTTCCACCGCCCTTGCCACCGCCTCCAAAGAAAGTAGCGGAGCACGCAGCACAGGACAGCAGCAGGAGCAGGCACTGCCGCTGGTAATTCTGAAAAAGAAGATAAAAAAGTGCAGGGCGTTTCAGCCACCAAAGCTGCTTAATTGGGCATGATGAAACGCGCTCGCGGTGCAAAGCTAAAGGGCGTTAACAACGTTTAGCACAGAGTGGGCGCCGCTATTCATCGTTAATTTCTGACAAAAAGACGAGGCACTAGGCGCACACAGATTGCTCCTGGCTCCACTAGGTCCCCACACTTGGCGCCGACACCCCGCTGGTGTTGCTCGTTGCGTCTTCTCGAAAGCAGAAGCCACCAGAAGTGGCGGAGTTGCGCTATGCCTGAATACTCGGCACTTGAAGAGGACGGCAGATAAAGAGCTGCGTATCCAAGTGGTACCCGGCGGCTCATTGCACATCACTAAGCGACGAAAGCGCTGCGGCAGGCGAAAGTGTCGGTCGTCTGCGTCACAACGCAGTACCTACCGCTCCCATGGTGCCGAGAGATGCTGCTGCTGCTGAAGCTGCACCGAAGGATCAGCGACGAGTGACTCCCAGCAGGCTGCCGCAGGGTGCCTTATACGCGACCTAGGAATGCGGACGCCACTCCATAACAGTGCACGATCCGGCCGTGGCATTGGAGGCGCGCGCGGCGCCGTCGTGACGAGCCACATTTGACGCGGCCGCGCAGGAAAAATAAGCGCGCCCGCCGTCGCGTCGAAGCGCCGACGCTTCCAACTAGCGCGTGTTGCCTCGCACACCTCTAGCATTTTTTTTTTTTCTTCTCTGCAACGCGAAAGTGCAAAGTACATCGCGCCAGCGCGGCAAGGCCGAGCACCAAAGGAAAAAGGCGGCCGCCTCTTGTTCCTTTTGTTTTCTTTATAATCTGGCATCGCTCTATGCGTGAGCATACTGCTCGCTATAACCGCCTGCCGGGGTTAGCAAGGGTCGTCGGAAGAAAGGAGCGCTCGCTGGATCGTTCCCTCTCTCCCTCTCGCGCGCTCTGGGATAGAGGCTCCTTCCAGACGTCTTGAAAGCCGTTGTTACGGCTTGTTCGGGCGCTCTCGCGAGCCGGCAAGGCGCTCTAGGAATGCACCGCCGCGCGGCCCACCCGCTTCGACGTCGGATCACCGCCCCTATATATCCGCACGTCTGTCTTTGAGTTCCGTGCAGC
Organism: Dermacentor andersoni; assembly: GCF_023375885.2. NCBI lineage: Eukaryota > Metazoa > Arthropoda > Arachnida > Ixodida > Ixodidae > Dermacentor > Dermacentor andersoni. The sequence continues at coordinate 71,008,938 of NC_092817.1, forward strand.
CAAGCGAAAACCTGCAGCAACGGCGACACCACCTGCTGGAGCGTAAGAACTTGACCAGAATACCAATATCCATGCCTTTCTAGTCGATCTTTGAAGAGTCGTGTCAAGAACATCGACATAGCCTTGGCGTTTACAGCTAGAGACTTCGAGGGCTTTTTTTAATTTAGCCGCCTACAATGCGGCTACAAGGAGGCTGTTCTTTTCCGCCAAGACAGGGAGGATTCAGTGGCACAGGCATTCAGCTTCGCCAACACTGCGCGCAACCAACCAGCTTTTCTGACGCTGCTCGCGAGCGCTCGTGCATCCGGCGTTGTTTCCGAATGGTGCTTCGCGCGACGACGCGAGTCCGAGCCGCGCCGTCAACAGCAGAACTGGGTGGTCCCCCTTCTCTTCCCCCTGCACTTTCCTACAGGCCTCAGAGCAGAGAGGAAGCGGCACGTGGTACCATTATCTGGTTGGGAGGCGCGTCGGCGGAAAGACAGCACCGTCGCATGTTGTCATCGTTGAAATCGCCCGACTTTTACGTCTTTCTTCCAGGAGCGCTCCGCGGAACCTCTGAAGCAGTGCAGGAATGCGCGCGGAGTGAGTGGACGTGAACGCTTCGGCAGCCTGCGCCGGCGTGCTCGCAGGCAAGAACCGCCTCCCCAAGGTCGCCTTGAGCGCTTCATTGTTGTCCAACGAGGCAGAGAAAGTCGCGTGCTTTTCGAGACCACCACCGCGGCGAGCATTTGGGCGGGCGGACGACGGCGGGTCACCGAGCGGTCCTCCGCGTAAAAAAAGTGAGTCGAGTCAGGCTCGTCGTGGAACGCGCTGTACGGTCTGCTGAACTGAGCGGATGAAGACGTGCGCGCGGGCTGTGATTAACCCTCCCAACCGAGATGCGTGCTGTGCAACGTTCGATCTCGGTTACGGTTGTTCTGGGCAGTGCACGACCTACATCTAGCACCGGCTCTCTCTTTTCAGCAATACCGGCACTTTGGTGTGCCTCGACATCGAGAGTGACGTGTCTTTTTGTTTTTGTTTTGTTTTTGCAGAGCATGTGCAAAGATTGGAAGGGGGAGGGGAAATATACTGTGTTTCCAAATTTGCCAGGGCCCCACGTTGGGTGCCAAATGCCCGCGGGTAGTGCGTTACCGGGTCTGGGCTGCATATGACGTGCACGACGGCATCAAGGAACGCAAAACAACCTCATTGTTGTTTTGTAACGAGTCAATAATTCCCTAAAGAGTGTTGGTTATACCGACTCGGTGCGAGTGTTTTCTCACGCAGGCACATGCAGCATGCACGGCATGACAATGCGATGGTTTTAGCCATAAGCTAGCTCATTATCCGCGGCTTGTTTCTTTTTTTTTTTTATTCCCGGGTGGAACAATGACGATGCGGTCCCGGCACTCAAAAGTTTGACAGCGAAGACAAAGCATAACTGGAGCTTACGCAGAAAGAAGGAATGTCTATTACTACTTGAAGTGCACTCATCTTCTCTCAAATTTTCATTTTCACACAACAGTATAGGGAAGCGGCCACGCAGAGGTACCCTGCGACCGTGCCACAGTGAACTGTGCCAAAGTTGAAGATTAATTTCACGAAGCAAAGATAAGTTTCCGCGAGCAGATGCTGTGAAGGCATTCCCAGTGAAAATCAGTGCATTATTTCCGTCTTTTTTGCCTGCTTGGGCCTCAATTGTGCACGAATGTCGCGTGTATGGCTGTTCGCCTGGCATCGCCATTTCCTCCCGGCCGGCAGTGGCTTCGCGGACGCTGAGGTACTATCCTCTAAGAATGGAAACAACGCTGAAGGAAACGACCGTTGCTCTTTCTCTCCGCGCTGAGAGAGATTAAGCGAAACGAAGAAAGAAGAAAGGCGTCGATGGTGGCCCAAGGTTTTGGGAAGCTGTTTTTGCATGTAGAACCGATCCGTGTAAGCGGTGATCATGCCGACGTAATGGTCACGTGGCCATCAACGTGAATTCACTCAGCGAGGACGCATTTCTGTTCGATGCCGTGCGAAGGACAGAACTAGAGCACAGCGGTGGGATACTTTCGGACTATACAATAAAAGCGAACGTCTCTCGAAGTGTTTGGTGTTTCTTGTGCGCATATCTCGGGGGAGAGATGTAGAGGGCGCTACGCGCCATGCGTTCTGTATATATGGTTGTCCAATAAAGGTGTGTGCATTCGTTCGGTCAACTCGGCTCCGAGTCACTTGGGTAGACGCGGCTAGCGTCTGTCAGCACCCCACATCGTACAATTCACGGGTTCAGATAGCAAATCCCAAGAAACATACAAAATGTGACTTTCGCTCAATCACAATCACACACACACAGATTCACACACTCATAGAAAGGCCTTAGATAAATCAATTGACGGTTGTCGCCGACTTGCTTTCGGCTTTTCTTTCTCCTCTGAGTTCTCGCGCCTAGACGCATTATTCTGTGCTCTAACTTCCACATATGCTGTTCATTCTCTTGTCCCGGTCCCGACTGAAAGATCTAGCAATCATCTCCGCTCAAAGGTTCCTACGCGCACTCCGCTTGTGCCTCATATTCACTTAGTCGCGTTCGGAATGATTTACTCACACTTCTCCACACTCATTCCCATTGACGTCCACTCGCCCTGCCCAGCACTCGCTCGTTCGCTCGCTCACTCACTCACTCACTCACTCACTCACTCACTCACTCACTCACTCACTCACTCACTCACTCACTCACTCACTCACTCACTCACTCACTCACTCACTCACTCACTCACTCACTCACTCACTCACTCACTCACTCACTCACTCACTCACTCACTCACTCACTCACTCACTCACTCACTCACTCACTCACTCACTCACTCACTCACTCACTCACATTCTTGTCCACACTCACGTGCCGGCATCAACTAATATCTGTTCACAGTCGCACCAAGTGACACGAGCGTCCGCTCGGGTTTTTTGGCGGGAGCGGTTCTTTGCAGTACGTTCCAGCAGGCGGGCTTCCTTTCGCACCGCGCGCAGGGGTCCAACTTCCAGTGCGAGTAAACAACGTGTCATTTTTAGTGTACTTTGGTGGCGCCTCTGGGACATCCAAGAGGTAACGGGGACACAAAAGCTGGAACCCAGACTGGCCCGTGGATTGGGGGAGTATACCGAGGCCTACGGATTGCCCTAGTCCCAGCTTTGATAACCTCCCCCTCCCCCCGACCCCTCGCCGCCTGCTTTATCTTAGGTGATCTCCTAAGGCCTCCATTTGCCGGTATTAGTTAGAATCTGATCTGACAGGGCCAAATCACACAGCAAACGTAAATTGCTTCCCGCAGAAAGAAGCGAGCTGGAAAGAAGAGGCGGGCTCTTCGTAAGGACTGGCTGCTGGCACGGCCGGCTGGAACGTCCTGCAAAGGAATTCTCCCGTTTTCAGCGCTCTCTCACATTCAAACTGAAGTGTGCTCACAATGGCCGACAATAACCTGCTTTCAACGAACGGCTATGCGCACTCACGTTGTCTGGACTCTGTATGCAGCATCGACGAACGCTCACACGTCCACTTGCGCCAGTCAGAACACGCTCTTCACGCCCACTAACGCTTACTCGCCGTTCCCACTCCCGTTCAGTCAAACTGGCTGACACTTGCGAGCGTTAGCGCTCGCTTTCGCTCGAACTCACGGGCAATCATTGGTGCACTCATAATCTAACGTGCTGACCAACGATACCAGACGCTCGCTTGGAAATCGAAGTTGTCTTGCTCCGCAAAGCACAAGTGTTGCGAGGCGAAGCCAACAGCGAGAATTGCTTTATTGACAGAAGTGGTCGCTAGACGTGTTTACGTATGCGCTCTTTTCACAGCATAATTCACGACGAGGAAGCATGGAGACTTCATTCTTCCGCAGCGCTGATAAGTGCTAACTGAAACGCCAACATGAAATTACAACAAAGGCAGCGCAAAGGCCTGTTTCTGGACTAGGAAATTCCGCCTTGATGCGCGTTCTAGTTCTCAAACGAAAATCGCTTTAATCCCCGCCTCCCTTGAGACTTTTTCTAAACCCCTAGGTGGAAGACGAATCTCGCAAGTTATCAGCAATCCTCGGGTGTGACGGCGTTTTCGTTCGGCGAAAAAGAGCTGTCCGGAATGACGGGCATATTGCCATGTGAAACACTGCTACCACTACGTCTCCTGGCATCTTGCACGCAAAACACACAAGAACGACGTAAAGCCTGTACATATAATGTCTTCCCATAAGTATCTTCAAGGCATACAGACCTCTTAATGAAATAACCCGCGATAATCAATGTTTTTCTTTTATTTCTGAGAGAAGAATATTCGAAATTCTTTTTCGCAAAATAAGCCTGGAACTGAAAGTTACCGTTATCCTGTTATTTCGAGCTTCGACTCTCGGGCACAGCCACAGGGATGTGTGCGCCGCCGTCCAGGAATTTAATTACTGATTCGAAGCGATTGCCGAGTTAAATCTGCTTCCGTTATGATTATTAGTCCCAGTACATTTCAATTCAGGATACGTTATTACTTTCCTTGCATCTATCACGTTGGATTTATCAGTTCTCGCAAATTTGAAAGCGAACTTTAATTTCTGTTTTCATTAAGCCTTATTCATCTGATTCATAGTCAACCCTCCATAACGGGTATCAGCCATAATGTCAGCGGATAACGATAGCAGCAGACCCTGCCGAGTAAAAACGTGTTCGGAAGCTTACGTCACGGACCCTAGTTTATCACATTTTTTTGTGCCGAAACCTGTGAATCGTTCTTCCATGATCAGGACGACTTCGACGGAACGTCTTTGGAAGGCACGCGAGAACTTGCAAGGCCAGCGCCTCTCGGAATATTACGCTCCTGACAGAACTGCTGCAGAACTTCGATTCTTGGCAATCTTGTGCCGGCAGAACAAAGAGGAGGGTAAGCAGGACACACAGCTGAGCCCAAGATGCCTGAAGCAAGAACGCACTAAACGAAGGACCTTTTGTTGTTCTTGCGAATCAAGGTTGAGGTGCAGGAGGAAGGCAAGCAAGAGCTGTCGTCGTCGTACACTCGCCACTCGTGCAAGGGTTGAAGGTTGGGCGAGTTGCTAACGTTGCACCTTGAACGTGTTGCATCAGCCTCCGCAGTCACTCGACTACAGAGGCTGATGAGCTGAGCACAGTGTCACGATGTGCAACTAGCATTTCATCGGCGTCTTGAGCAGCGACAGAGTCAACGCAGCCGTGTAATCCAATTCTTGCTCCTTGCGCAACAGCAGCGCTCGCATCATCGCACAATGCACGGCCAACATGCTTGGAGAAGAGACATGAACCGGGCTGCGTAATGCACTCTGCTGCTACCTCTGCGGAACGGGGAATCATGTCGCTAACTTTTGCAGAGTTTCCCGTGCACAAGTGTCAACGTCAAAACTTTACAGTCATTCGCAAGCTGTCAAGCGCCGTCGCAAGGACCGTTACACCCAGCGCGACTGCGCGGCTTGCTGCGTCTTGGGCGACTCCAGCGACTACTATCACAGCGTCCACATGTGACGTAGGAGCAAGGTCTGTGCTGCTCTTGCTCCTACTGGTTCCGGATCAGTACTGCGGAATGTGGGCACCGAGGGCTCCTGGATCGCCTACTGCTATGGACAGCGGCATCCAGCATTTTTTCGTGCGTGAAGACGTTGCCAAGGCCCTGCATTGCCTAGCACTAGTTACCGAAGAGCTGTCATCAGTGGCCTTGGGAAATTCGAAGCCATGGCATCGGTAGTACTGTCAAAGAGTTTCAGTCGCAATGAAAGGCCAAAGTGACGACAGCACAGTCTCGTTGGAGGCTCCAGAAGTACGCGAGGTATGCTCCAATGACTAGTCCACTACTAGTCATTGCTAGCCGCTGGCCATCAAAGCTATATTACGCTGCTGATCTTGTCCGTCGAGGAACTTGGCTCCCGGACGACATAAGCGTTTTGATTGGAGCCGACATGCACTAGAAGGTAACAAGCGGGAGAGTAGACAGCATAGGTGCTAAACTTACCGTGGTGGAAAGCATTTTTGGGTGGAGGTTACAAGGGTCGATTGCACCCAACGAAATTACGCCAACTAATGTTTCACCCACAGAGGGAGAGTGCGAAGACAGTAAGAACTTGGTCTGTGTGAGTGTAATTGGCAAGCATATGAGATATGCAAGGGCGCCAACAATCTATAGATGCTGCCATAAGATCCAAAGGAAACAGCTTCCTGTCGCCCAGTAATGCAATAATAGCAATCCCTTGGATAGGCATGGCGGATTCAGAAGGCAGAGAGGTTGCAAAAACGTCTACAAATGAGCAGACCTGCTGCAGCCGGTGCAAGAAATTCTTTTGCGAAAGAGTTACAGTGCGACGTCTTCGGACTGGAGAAGTGAAATACTGCACATGGAATAAACACCAATCCACAGGTGACAGCAAGCTCCAGAGAGTGTCTCATAGTTTATGGAGAGCTGTCATTTAGTGGAAAAGTGACAGAAGTAATCGAAGCCTGTTGCAGATCCGTCTTCGAGAAATGCTTCTAACGAGGGACAATGAACACAAGTGAAACCCTTTCTATTTGACAGAAGACCGAACAGACGACTTGTCCATGCATCACTAGTAAAACACGCGAAGAAAAGGCTCGGATACTACGATAATATTTGGTCCACGATCGGCAGGACCAGCAGCGTTACGTGGAACTTTAGATGGCAAAGCGGAGTATGCAGCCCTGAATCCGTCGTTTATCGCGCGTTGTCTCGTCGTCATTGCCTCTTGGAAGATGTTGAAAATAGATGAATATACACTGCGACGCAGGATAACACAGGAATCTTGGAGTCGAAGAGGAAGACGAAGCAAAAACGCGGAACTAGCCCTTGTCGAGTGAACACGTGTTGAGTAGCTTAGGCCGCGGGTCCTCGTTTATTATACAGCGTAATATTAACTAATTCATTCATTAAGGCGAAAGCCTTATATGGCTCATGGATTGAAAAGTCCGTAGCCCCACGTTATCGAAAAATCGAAGTGCGCGCACCAATTTAAATATGTGTACATAAACCACAGCCTTTGTTAAAAATTTATTTGATTTCAATTTAAGCGCAAGAAATTGTGACGCGGTCCTCATATTCTATGTTGATATCATAATAATATCTGGTCAAATTTAATTAGAGGCATGATATGTGCAATGTGTCAGAGAGTGTTAACCTGTCTAGCTTAATTAAGCGTTTTGCAAATAATTACTGAACGCTCGTTTTTTACTGCGACAGCAGTTCAGTTAAAAGGGTAGTGGTATTGGCTAGTTGGTTTTTCATGACGTTAAGTGATTCAGCGCGAAGCAGGACAGAGAGACACGGAAAGAACTCTTTTCCATGTGCCTCTGTCCAGCTTCGCGCTGCACCACTTAAGGCTCACTCCCACTAGACCAACACGAAACAGATTTCGGTCTGCCGACTCGGTTTCGGGTTGGCCTAGTGTGAGTGTGCCTTTAGCTGTTATGTGCACGAAACTAGCTTTGCTTATTCGTCTGTCCCAACCGCCCGCCCATTCTGTTACGCTGACGAAGACTGCTGTCGTCATCGATGACACACAACACTATATTATGTTGCCAGGCCACCTTGCCATCCGCAACTTTGCCATTGCGACAGCGTGGAGGAAAATGAAATTTCTACACAACCACCTCTGCTGGGAATTGAGGGCATGCCAGTGAAGCAATGTGCATTTGGAAGTCTAATGCGCTGACCACTAAGCTATCGCGCCACAATTAATGGTGCTGGGCATTTAGCCAGTGCTGGGTCTTGCGCTTCACACAGATTCTTAGAGCAGTACTGGCATCCGTGCATGTATTTCGGAGGCCAGAACAAGCAATAATGTAGCTGACGAGGATTCCATTATGCGTATGTTATAGAAATTGGTATCGACAGGATGGCGGTGTATTTGCGTGCAAACCTTCGTTGTCACGCTCGTGAGAACAGCGTCGGCGGCATAAAGGAGTCGTACGTGACAATGATGATGCTAAACCTCAAACACGGTACATATCCATGTCGAGGGTGCATGCCATAAGGTTGTTCGTTGGTGTAAAACAACGTCGAAAGCATCGACAACGTCGATGCAAACAGCGGCATCGCAGCGACAGGGCCACGTAGTTTACACAGTATCTTATGGTATTCACAGACGCTCAGGGCCCTATATTGTGGTACTGCAAATGTACTGAGAAAATTACGTTGCTCAAAGCTTGTAAACGGCACAGCGCCATTTCGCTCGTGACATCAGTTGTAGTAGAAGTTTTGATCTCAAGGTATATTTGAAGGTTCCAGGTGGTACATTCAAAACGATTAATCGAGCCTTAAATCACGAGGCTTTTAACACAGCAACTCCCTCCTCACCTGAGGCATAAATATTGATTCACACAAAAAATTGAATTTGAGAAATCGTGCAATGAAACTTCATATTTGAAGGGTCATTTCAAATGCAATGCTGCAGCCACGTCGGGCAGGTGGGTGGTTTGAGGTTGTCCTACTGAACGACGAAGTCAAATAAATATTGCTGTTTACACAAGACAAACAAAAGTAAACATTACACATTAAGATTATCCGAATCAAATACGTTTAAATAGTAGAATGCTATGCCACCGCGAACAAAACAGCGAGAAAGCGAATACTTTTATTATTGAGCATATAGCACTCTGAACACAAAAATGCAACAAGAAGAAAGAAAGATTATCATAATCCTTTGGCTAAACAACTGCGAATAGAAGCTTCTATAAAGCTATACAGTTCACCTAAATAAATATAACCTATTTATACAGGGAAAATCAGAGAATGCTAAAGTTTGTCCATGTACGTAGTTCAAGTTTCGCAACATGCATTACTATGTTCACATAGTTTGTCACTAGGTTACCTACAGGCAAATCTAGCGCTGATGCGCTGTTGTATGCACGGGAATAAGGAGATATTGTGGCTTCGAATTGGCATCGTTCTCGGAGAGCCAGGACATCTTCAAGACGCGCATAGCTAGCACCGTTCCGTCTGTCACAATGGTTCCGTTCCTACTAAACCAGCTAGTAAAAAGCTGCTTTAAATCTATTATTACATAAAAGCCTCATTTATTTATTTATGAGGGCTTGCGATTGAATGTATATTTATATGAAAGGTAAAAGTATCGGCAAACCGCTAAAGTCGGAGGACAGACGACAAGGTTTGCGACAGCGTTTCGTTTGTTCTTGCTTTTCTTCGCTTGAGTATGCACTGCAAGTGAGTAAACTTCATTGAAAGATGTAATATGGGTGAATGAAAACATTCTACGAAGATTTCATTTCGAGAACGCATTATCTGTTCAGTCGTATTCACGCTTTAGACGAATCCTCGCACAACAGCCGACACAAGCCTCACACACCCATCTACATCTCACACACCCAGCTACCGGCAGATAGGGCCGGGCTTGCCCAAGAAAGGTCGACCGCTGGGAATGGATATGCTGACTTCGCATTTACAGCCCTAATTTGACTAAAAAGAAATAGGGGCAAATACTTTCTGATTCGCCCTACCCACATACACATGCGAAGTTTAACGGGTGTGGATAAATCACAGCCTTAAGAAAAAAATTCCTTCAGCAAGGGCATCAGATTCATGGCCAGTCCCCAATAGTGGGTATGACCCAACTATGTGAAAGCAAACCAATCAACCAAGAGCTCGAAAGCATTTTATATAAACTTCCGTTATTCTCAGCGTTTCTTTGCGTCCCAAGACAACTGTACGTGACACCAAGTTCACATTTGACGGAAATGAGAGCAATATCAGGGGTGATACACGTGGAATGGTTAACGTTTGTGGCTTTAGTGTGTTTAGTGTGTTTAGTGTGTTAAGACGCTCTGAACGAGAGGCATAGTGTTCCGTTTCGTGGAAATAGGGAGCATGTTCTAGGTGATGCGTAGGCAGAATTCAAGGTGTGTGGTTTAATTAAATCTCGCTATTTAGCCCGCTGATCTGCGAGAACTGTAAAAGCTTTCTCGAGATCGAGAGAGAGAGAGAGAGGGAGAGAGAGGGAGAGAGTGGGGGGAGAGAGAGAGGGAGAGAGCTCTACTGTGCGCAGACTTGCCTGTAACGATTTCCTTTCACTCAGAGCTCATATGCTCCTCGACGCAGATCAATCAGCTGATCAACTATAGTTTCCCAATGGCGACGGATTCAAGCAACCTGTATGTCCGCCCACCTAGCGACAAAAAAAAAATCGTGCTGCGACAAGTGCCCGCGCATGTCGAAATTACTCGGCATAGCCATTGCGCACTTCTTGGAGCTGGATCTTTTGTCACGTGCACATTATTAGAGTAAACGAAGACCAAACGACAAAGCACACTTTCCCGTGATTTCACAATCTGTCGTTGCCCTAAAGTAGACATGCACGTGAATTATCGCCCGTTTATCCATCTTGCTGTATAGAGCTTTTGCCCCCTTTACGATGCCTTGTGAAATACATTTAACTGGAAAGCCGAGCAAATAAACCACATGCACTGACCGTAGTCAACGAAGCATTTAGGAAAAAAGCTTTGCACTGCAGTCAAATCCGCGAGCTAACGCAAGAGTCAGTTTCACAAACAGCACAAGTACACTTGCAGCGAAGTCACCTGAAACAGTCTGCCTGTGTTTTGACAAGTCGATCGTTGCAAACACCTAGGCAATCCGCATTTCATTGGGCAGTGCCTAACCGAGCTAATCAGTACATTGAATCTGAGAACACATCTGAAAATTATCACCGCTTAAGAGTGACGTAATATAAAGAACAGTGCAACACTTGAGCAATTAACGGCGTCGCGAGGGAAATGACAGTCATGCGCACATAGAGGCAAAATGCTGTCTTTACTCCTAACGAGGGAAGCCCATGGCTCCAACGGTTATGTATAGGTTTCCACAAATAAATAGAGTTTGAACGATGAACACAATACAGTTACATAAAAGTGCCATCGTAATCAAAAATGCGCCACAACCACAAACACATCGAAGTGCTCAAAGCAGCTCGCATCGGTCCGAAGGGTTCATAGGCTCTCCTGGAGCGCAGTCGAAGGCTTCAGCGAACCGGGGCAACTGCTGCAACGGCAGATTGCACACAGCCTCGCCCTTTCCCACAGTCACGCTGCCATGGCACTGAACGTAACACAGAGCGATGAACACCAGCGGCAGTCCGCGATATTTCTCGAGCCCTTTCACAGCGTTGTCCAAGGCACGGCCGCTGCTTTTGTAAGCATCCACAAGAGCGTTGAGACCAATAGTTCGCGCTACAAAATAGTCGGCGTCTTCGACGTCGCTGTATTGGCTGGTTAGCAGGCAACGGTATAGGGATACAATTTGGGGAACTTTTCCGACGTCGTATATATAGGCGCTTAGAAGCAATTCGCCCAGCGCTACCATGACCTCGTATCCGAAGCCACCGTAGTTCACAGACGATGGCAGCGCTGAATCGAACAGAGGAAAGGACAGGGCATATGGCATCAGTTGGAAGTCCCTCTTCCCGTAGGAGTGGACGTAGTAACGTCGGCGAATCATGGAGAACAGCATCTGATCCACTTCAGGTGTGTTTCTGACTACTGCCGAATGTTGCCAGTTGCTCACCAACGAATCCGCCATGTCCGGCAGCTGGCCTCGGACAACGGTTTCGTTCTCTTCGCTGTGCTTCTCGAAGTTGTGGAACGCTGTCGTAAGAGAGCTCCAGTCGGCTACCACGGTTACGTTCTCGTCGAAAAAGGTCGAGTTGGAAAGACGGCGAAAGAAGGCAAGCCGTACCGACAGCGCCAGTTCTCTCGCAATGGGCCCTGCCTTGCCCCGTAAAACATCGGCGTTGTATCTCGCGAACAGTGCCTGCCTAGAAAAGAACATGGCTCTGGTGGCACAGAAGATGCCATAGTGCACCTTAGCCACTTTGTAGTTATCATCGTAATAATTGTAAATGAGCTCCCTGTTTGCGAAAAGAGCTGCCACTTGAACCGTGGACCAAGAGACTAGTGTATGGAACGAGGCCGAGCCATTCGACCTCCAGAGATCCAGCAATGCGTTCACATAAGCGACATTCGTCGTCGTCAGCAAGGGATCTTCGGCCAGGCTCATGTTAAGCTTCCGGAGAGTTGCCGTCCACTTCGCTTCGGTCAGGCCTATGTCCGACGCATTCAGAATTAAGCTTTCGACGCTGCCTGTGCGCATCGCCCCAGCGTACAAGAGCTTTTTCAGCGCACGGTCCTCTAAATACTGCGTCTGACTGTACGTTAAGGTGACCGTATTGTTGCGCTGAAAGCGCTCCTTGAGAAATTCGAAATTCGCCTCGCCCTCACCATTGAAGCGCAGGCGAATGTGTTTGTCGTACAGGAATGAAAACAGCCTGCCCGGACCTGCGATCAGCTCAACCGCACTGCGGCTGCGGCTGCTGTTCACCACGATGTCGAAATCGAGCAGCACGTCCCAGCCCAGTTTCAGGGAGCAGTACATGAGCGTGTAGAGGACGTCGACGTCCGTGGACGGATGCGGCCACTCGATGCCGGCGTCATCGAGCGCCTTCCGGACGGCCGGCAGATCGTCCCTGCCGCCATCGAAAAGCGACACGCAGCTACGGTACACGGCGGCTGCCCGTTGCTCCTCGTTTTGCCCGGACGGCGGAACGGTGATGTCCTTCAGCGAGTCCGTAAGCTTGTCAAGCACGTAACGGAACTCTTCCTTCAACACGGTGTCTCTGTGCTCCTTCTTCCAGCCGTCGCAAACGAAACGCGTGAAGCTCTTGCACGGGTTCGCCGATTCGTTGATGGAGGCGCGGAGCCGTCTCGAGTAGGCGAGGCAGGCATGCGTCTCGCACGCGTTCGATAATGGCGCTGGCGTATGCCAGGAAGCCTTCAAGATCGCCACTGTCACGAGCGTCGCAAGCACAACCATTGTTAGTGCGCACAGAGTGACGCACAGAGGTCCAGAGGCCTGCAGTAAACAAAGAACGAAAGAAGAACGTTCACCTTATTGGCAGGCAACGAATTAGCGGCACAAGATCGACAGCAGGTTCACCGTGTTACATAACAACGAGTTGTGTGCGCCAAAATTGCAAGCAACTTCGCAGCCTTGATAATCGCGCGCTCTATATACGCGCCGTGGGACAGAGCCAAATACAATACCTTTATTGCGGTAGGGATTATATGAACACCCCAGGCACATTTTGCCGTCGCCGTGATGTTCCATATAAACTTGAAGGGCGATAACACCGTCGCCGCGCGCCGTATGCTGTATTTGTGAGTGAAAGCATGCGGGGGAAGCCGACAATCGGCGCTCAATTTGGCCATCGTCGGCTTCTCTCGTGTTTTCACTCGCACGTACAGCATAGGACGCGCGGCAACGGTGTTGTCACCCTTGGAGTTGATACGAGGCATCACGGCGACGCCGATGGCAAAATGAATCTGCGAGTATCCGCATAATTGCTATCGCAATAAACGATTCGTTAATAGCGGAAAATTTGGCATACATAAAAAATGCTATTTCGCCTGTGCGTGCAGCCATATGCAAAAGATTTCCATTGTATGGTCGGACGCTGGTGGAAATTGCTATTTAAATTCTGAAAGATAATACAGCGAAGCTATTAGTGCGAACAGAAGCGCTCAAAAAGTTACGCACCTGTTCTCACGGTTCTCAAGAGAGAGAGAGAGAAAACTGCATCGCTCAGGAAGCTTTTCATTTGGGGAAATGTGGGAAATATTCGGGAGGATAGGCAGGCATATTGTTATAGGGAGATCAACAGAAAAGGCGATTTGTTTACACTATGTATACAAGGAGACTAACTATGGCGCAATAACAAGATGGCGGACGACAGACCTCCCTTCGTCCGCCTTTTGTCCGCTCTACACTTCAGCATTTTCTTCTATATCCGCAGGACAACTGGCTCATAACACTACCCTCCGGCGACGAAAGCAGCGACTCGGTGGAGGTGAATAAATCTACCTGAAAGAACTAGCACACAAGGTATATTATGATGCCTCCGGGGCACGATACGGCTTGAGACGGACAACGTGGACAATGTCCGTGCGGGGATGAGCAGATGATGATGAAGGCAGCAGCGGAGCTATTTCATAAGTGACATCAATCACTTGGCGGCACACGCGATATGGACCGGCATACTGGAAAAGCAGTTTTTCGGATAGTCCGACACGTCGTGCTGGTGACCAAAGTGTGACGAGCGATCCAAAAAAAAAGTGGGTGCTCCTGTCGTAGCGAGACTGCTGGTGGATTTGGGACTAAAAAAAGATCGAGTGCGAGCAACTTGACGTGCATGGTCGGCACGGGATATAATAGTCTCCCGAGCATATTCAGTGGGTGGGCACCCAGAAGAAGGCACCAGGGTGTCCATGGGTAATGTAGCGTTGCGACCCTATAAGAGAAAAAACGGCGAATAACCAGCGGTCTCATGCTTGGATGTGTTGTACGCGAATGTCACAAAGGGTATTGCAGCGTCCCAGTCATGGTAGTCGTCAGACACATACATGGTCAACATATCAGTAAGTGTTCGAATCAGGATTTCTGTCAAGCCATTCGTGTGTGGATGGCAATTTATGTTGCGTCGTGCAGGATTTTTCATCAATCGCCTTCGACAGAAACTGTCTACCCCGGTCAGTTAGCAGTTGCCGAGGAGCGCCGTGATAGAGTATGGCATTATGCAGCAAGAAGTCGGCAACGTTAGTGGCACAGCTAGTGGGAAGTACATGTGTAATGACAAACCGCGTCGCATAATCTGTGGCAACGGCGTCCCACTCGTTTCCAGAGGCGGATAGGGGAAACGGCCAGAGTAAATTGAGGCCGACGCGGTGCAATGGCTTGTGCGGAATGTCCAGAGGCTGAAGATGGCCTGCAGGCGGCAGTGTCGACCTTTTCTGGCGCTAGCAAAGGCCGCACGAGCCCACGGTCGTATGTCGTGACACGCCGAGATGGCCCGCCGTTGCGTCGTGCAGCTGCGCCAGGACAGTGGAAGTGAGGTGAGCTGAGATGACAAGCAACAGGTCAGGACCATAAGGGAGTAAACTGCGACTGTGTAACGTGTCATTTTGGAGTACAAAAAGGAGGAAAGAATGATCAGGAACGTGGAAGTACACGTTTTTGATTATCTTGCATAAAGATGCGTCAAGGCGATGTTCGGCAGCGATGTTGAAGAGTTGAGATGGAAAGAACGCAAGGGCTGGAGTCGAAGTGTCCGGTGGATCTACTGGGTATCTGGAGAGGCAGTCGGCAGGCTGGTGCAAGTGGTAAGATTTATAAACGACGATATATGAGTATTCTTGAAGCCTCAGTGCCCAACGACCTAGGCGACCAGTGGGCTCTTTGAGAGAAGACAGCCAGCAGAGAGCATGGTGGTCAGTAATGACGGTGAAGGGCCAGCCGCAGAAGTAAGGGCGAGATATGGTGATGGCCCAAACAAGAGCGAGACACACTCTCTGTGTGATCGAATAGTTTCGCTCAGCAGATGGTAGAAGGCGGCTTTCATAAGCAATAACGCAGTCCTGACCATGCTGGCGTTGGGCTAGAACTGCGCCGATGCCGTGGCCACTGGCGTCGGTACGAATTTGCGCAGCGGCAGATTCGTCCAAGTGAACTAACACTGGTGGTGATTTTAGTAGTGCAATCAGCTGTGACAAGGCGGCCGTTTGTTCAGGATCCCAGGAAAAAGTCGCGTCATTCTTAAGAAGGCAGGTTAGGGGCCGTACTAGTTCTATAATATCTTTTACCAACCACCGAAAATAAGAACAAAGGCCAAAAAAGGAACGGACGTCCTGAGAAGAACGAGGTGTCGGAAAAGTGGTAACGGTGCTGACTTTGACAGGGTCCGGCCGTACACCTGTATCATCGACAAGACGGCCAACTACAGTGATCTCTCGGCCGCCGAAGCCGCATTTGACAGAGTGAAGTTGAAAACCTGCATTGAGAAGGAAGCGCAGAATAGCCGAGAGTCTATGTAGATGACTGGAGAACGTAGGCGAGAAAATTACGACGCCATCGAGATAGCACCGGTAAGTAGACCACTTGAAACCGCGAAGAAGGGATTCCATCATTCGTTCAAATGTTGCTGGGGCACTGCACAAGCCAAATGGCATACCTTCAACCTGGTAGCCCATAGGGTGTTATAAAGGCGGTCTTGTTCCTGTCTTTTTCGTCAACAGCGATTTGCCAGAAGCCGGACCGAAGGTCCATAGAAGAAAAGTACTATGCATTATGCAGAGAGTCGAGGGCGGCGACAATTAGCGACAAAGGTTACACGTCCTTCTTAATTTTCTTCTTTAGATGCCGATGGTCAACGCAAAACCGTTAGGTCTTGTCGGTTTTTCTGACAAGCACCGCAGGGGACCCCCATGGACGCGTAGATGGTTGGATGATGTCCTTGGTAAGCATTTTCTTGACCTCCGTTTGTATTACGCGGCGTTCAGTCGTGTACACTCGGTAAGGACGCCTATGGATGGGACTAGCATTCCCAGTGTCAATAGGACGAATCAAAACTTTTGTCTGGCTCATGTGGGGCGAAGCAAAATCGACAACGTCGCTGTAAGCAGCTAGCAAGCGACGATGGCCGTCAGACTAAGCACTCGAAAGGTCTGGGGCAATTATTGCGTCCAAACGGGCGTCATATGAAATGCTGGTGTTAGGGCTTCCGCAAGACTGCGGGGCATCGATAGTAAGGGCAAGAGGGTCGTGCGCATCTAAAGGCGCTATGCTGTCCAGCGTGATACCTTCGAGACGCAATTGTGTTGTGCGTCCATAGTTCAGATTAGGGATACATGCGCGGTTCTCAGAAACAGTCACGACGGAGTGAGGGAGGGCTACAAGCCTTGTCAAAAGAGCGTCTATATAGGGAAGGAGAGAACGTAGTCGCCGTCACAAACCGCGGGATCCGAGGTCAGTGCGACATACGCCGCGGTAAATGGTGGAAGGCGAAAAAAACTCGGCGACACATAAATGCGATGGTGACTCGGTGGTGAGGTCGGGCACACAAGGGAGTTCCAACTGTAGAAGGGCAGAAGAGCAGTCGATGAGAGCAGAATGGGTACTCGAGAAGTCATGGCCAAGGATGACTTCATGTGGACACTGGTGCAGAACGGCGAATAGAACTGAGGTCTGGTGGCTAGCGAAGCTCACACGCGCAGTATACATGCCAAAGACGCAAGATATACCGCCATCGGCAACACAACGACAGGCGACGCCGCGGGCGTCAGTACCTTGCGGAGACGACAAGAAACGCGAGCTCTCATAACCGTTCAATTGCACCCCCGTTTCTATGAACGCCGAAAGAGGCACGCCGTCTACTTGTACGTCCAAAAGAGTTTGTCGGGTGGCCAGGGTCAGCAGAGGATTTCCAGGTCGGTTGGCCAAGGCATCATCACATCCAGGAGCTACACTGGTCAGTTTACTGAAGAGGGACGGCGAGGGTATGGCGACGGCGAGCGACGGGCAGTCTGTGAGCGAGAAGGCCGATTCTGTGGGGACGGCGAGCGGTAGACGTAGCGTAATCAGAGCAACAACATTATAGTGCAGTGGGTCATTGCGGGTGAGAGAGGGCGACGACCATCTCTCTTCCGGGCGGTAAGTGTACGCGGGACGAAGATATGAAAGCAGACCGTAGTGGCAATAGCAGGAAATGTGACCTATCTCATTGCAGTTAAAGCATATCGGCTTGTCGTCATGTGTGCACCACTGGTTTGGGTCGCGGTATCCGAGATAGGTCGATTGTGGGCGGGGAGGTCTAACGAAATTGCTGACCGTAGGGCTACTTGTAGCACAGATGGGACGGATGCCTGCGCTCGCCATCTCTTCGCGTACCACAGCTTGAATAAAAGATACCGCCGGGCGGGACTCGTCTTATTATTATTACGTCATGCAGCCAGCCTCGGCAAGCGAACGCTCCGTGAAGCCACAGCAGTGGCCAAACACGCGACCTGTTGGGTCGAGACCACGGAGGAAGAATCGAGATTTGCTGAGACGTTCGGTTCCCAGTAGCTATGCCAGTAGTTTTTATTCGGTGCTTGTACAGCTGCACTACCGTGGCTCTGCCTGCAGAGCGGGAACATTAAAACCAAACGCGAATTTTGACGTGCGATCACGTGTATTGGGCCATCAGGTTGGCTTCAATCGCGTTGCAGTATGCTCCCTCCTATAGTTTTCCTTCCTCCATGCAAAACTCCCTTCGACTGGCGACAGACGGAAGCCAACCGCTGTGCTACGGTCCGATTGGTTCACGCTCACTGCCGGCCGCGACAGCTTCCAGGGGCGGTGGTTCGCTAGGCGGCGAATATCTGTAAAGAGTGGATCGGCGGCGAACAACAAGTTTTTGCACGTCGGGCGGCGGGCTGCCGTCGCCGAGCGGCGGCCACCGAAAGTTCGTCGCTTTTTCGCTACATGGACGTTGGTCTTCACGCTCCGTTGTGATTTTGCGGCTTAGTTCAGGTTGATGCGAGCAGCAGCACGAAAGTTAATACGCTCGCTGCTGTTGCCGCGTTTCCTCACTGCAGCGTTTTGACAGAGTTTCCGTGGTCATAGACTGAGATGTGTTCATGTTTGCTTGTGCGCACGTGACACCATGCATGTTAACTTAGTATATATACATTTACAGGTTTATACAGCCGATAAGTCTACTATCCTTACTTCGTAATTTGCTACCCCAATAGATGCTTCGGCTATAAGGCGAAATTGCTACTTTTTCGAAAGTTAACGGAGTCCCTGTAAAGGAGTACCTATATATACTCACAGGATCAAGATTAAATCGCCCTGTGAACAATGCGAGATGGCAAGCTACCTTTACGAAGGTTATAATACAAAAAGCCACAAGATCGGCTGAAATGATAAGAATGTTAGAGACATATTTCGCAGCCGGCTTCTCGTGCAACAGCGGATTAAGCAATGACAAAGCACACGAACACTTGTACGAAATGTTTGCGTAATATAATCTTTGCAGTGACGAAAATGACGCAACATCGTGGACACAATTGCCATAATTGTCGATGCCACGTCGCGGATACTTCGCGGCATCCCTCATTTTTGTGATACCTTCCAATTATCTCCAGCATATATCTTGCCATGCTGTGGGACTATGGAATCACTGACACCTCATGCAACCGTCCTGCAGGGTAGACACCTTCACGGCGCTGGAGTCGCCCGAGTTTTGGGCAGTGGAAAACCGTGTGTGGGAGTCTGGTGCATACTCCGTGGAGCTTATACATTCATGGCATGCAGAAAAATGCCTGCCACCACCTGCAGCCTAGAACAACATTGCGGCGTCGATCCATCCAGCTTTTTGCGAAATGGTGCATAATCATAGTCGAAGAGCTTACCTGGTACGGCTTTGGCGTCACCTGGCAGAACGGATCTTGGGGCAACTGGGGCGGTCTGAAGACAGGTTGTCTGAGGAAGGCTGCGGAGCTCGCAAGCGAACCAGGAGAACCAGATACGCTCCAAACTTGCGACATAGAGCTGCACGGGCTCGATGGGAGCAATGGTGGGTTCTGCGCACCATCCAGGTACCCTTCCTGCGACATCGGCGACACACGCAGGCTGCCCACGGCGGCGGCCGGGTCTTTGCCCGAACCACCGGATGCATGGTGCGATCCCGTCGGTGGCACTCCGTCCGTGGGTGCCTCGGGGCGAAGGCCTTTGTCCTTGAGGTTGAACGGACAGCGGGAGGTGTGAACTCTGACTCCTGCATCTGAGAAAGAAAATGTTACGTCACAGAAAGGATTCCACCGGAACAGACATAGTTAGTCGCTGTCTTTCCTGTACTCTAACAATCCGCGATATATGCGGGTGGCTAGCGAAATGGTTTCGCTAAGCGACAAATACGTACGTCCTATACATTGTCCTGACTATCATGCACCAAGATTTAAATATATGCGAATGCCACGTAGCTGGACTGAACCATTGCGAGCTAATATTCGCGATCGCTTGGAGATACGCATATTATTTTTTTACATTCCCCCTAATTACATGATTCGTTTTATGTAATTAATCAACTTCTCAAACATCATAATTAGATTAAAAGTGTCGATGAGAAAATTGCAGGGCAACATGAAAAACGCGCGATGCAGTTTTCCGTTGCTCAATACGTGCTACATCAAAAAAAAAAAAAAATGGAGGACGCTTAAGCTTTGCCTTCAAGAGTGGAACGCCACCACAGGGCCTCCCCACCTTCGATAAATGTAGACAACCCAATGGCCGCCTACAAAGTCGGAAACGCGATGATCTAAGATAGAAATGCAAAATTCAACGCATACCAGCTCATTAGCGTTGGCAGCCAAAACCACGCGTTAACGTGCTCGTTAACGTGTGCTCGTTAACGTGCTCGTTAACGTTACCGTGTCGGTAACGTTAACGTTACCGACACGGCACGTTAAGCCTAACCGTGCAGGGCGGCAGCTCAAAAGCGCGCTATACCTTGCGCCCGTCCTTGCCAGGGAGCTCGCCGTCCCGCTTGAGGGCTTCGGCTACGATCCGGTGGACACATGTCGAAGTCGTCTCGCTCCTTGGGGACTCGCCTCTTCGGGCCACGGCGCTCGGCGGAACCAGACTTGGATGTTTTGGATCGCGCCTTCTTGCGTTCCTCATCCTTAGCCTGGGGCACCTGCGCTCCGGAGGTGGGCGATACATCCTCGATTGGCTGCATCGTTGAGCACTGTATATGCGCGCTTGTTGAGGACGAGTAGATCGATGAAGCTGCTGCTGCTGCTCTCTGTTACCAAGAGGCCTAGGATCGTCTTCTTCGATCGCGCTCAGAGGATGCCGCGTGAGTACCTGAACAGCGCGTGAGCGCGTACGCTTGGATTGATTGTTGTCCTTCCACTTGTGTGGTACGTGCCCACTGGAGGGCACGGCAAAGAATTGCGCGGTGTGCACGAAAAGTTGGATTTCGCATTGAAAAAAATAAGGAAGATTGGTTTTGATTTACACGATGACTTCTACAGAGATCCCTACACTTGTGCCCTGGCCTAAAATTTTAGAAAGGCATAAAACAAAGCCTAAAAAACTGATTTAATTGGATGCGAACGTTTGTTTTCCCGCTTTATAGCTTATCGGTAGCGCAAATTCGTTATCTACAGAGACAGCTTCGAAACCTTTATGAAGGGACGAGCTACACTTCCACTGGTTTATGTCAGCGTGTCTACAACGGCATGGCATAACAAGAGCATCGCCGCATGTTTCCAATGCGCGTTCGCTTTATTCGTCGATGTGAGAGCTACACACCGTCAGCTCTGTTTTAGCCCAAGTTGAACGTGCGACGCGACACGCGACATCCTGCAGTACGTTCTTAGACCGTGGGGGACGCTACAAGCGTATGAGAGCAGTGAGGACCAGATCGCATCACGCTCCGTGTTTTAAATGTTATCGTGGGGAAATCTTGCCGAACACTACCAAAATATTATGTCGTCGTGTCCGTAAAGTCATAAGGTTTCCGAGGATATCGAATCTGTTGGACCTACGACGACTTTACGAAGAACTATCGTCACCAGAAGATTCGAAGCACATGTGGAAGTGTTAACACTAACGTCGACTTCGGCCGGCGACGCGGCGCGGGAAGACTCTTGTACGTGCCGGATGCGGTGCGTGTGTGTGCTCACAGGACTCCTATAAACCTTTTATGGACTCTACGAACTTTTCCTAATGCCAAGAAAGCCGAAGGTGAGCCGTTCCCGCCTCTTTTCAGACTTTTGAGTGGGAAAGGACTCACGTTCTGACGGAAAATCCCAAGCCTAGGATTAGGTTTAGCGCTGCGGACGGCCGCGGCCGATCCTTTTCCTTTGGCCACCGAACATGCCGGACGGGGCTTAACAATTACTCAAGGCCATATGGACGTGGATGAGCCGATTCCGGACCCCTCTCGGGTGTCAGACCTTCCACCAAATGAAGCGGGGGACATCCTGCATCATGTAACGTCAAATAATGAGGCGCGGGGAAATAACGACGCGTCTGTCGAAAACGCCGCGGATATCTCAGCGTCTCAAACATGGACGGAGGACGGGTGGCACATCATTCTATCGTGTCGAAAGAAAAAGAACAGTCAGGAAAGCGAAAACGAACCCGAAGAGGAAACCGAAAGGAATATCAAGAAATCCGAGGGCGACTCGACAAAAAATAGAGAGAGCCAGGCTAACAGCGACTTCCGACGTAGGAAACGCCGTGGACCGCCGCCTCTCCCGAAGGATAACATCAAGGTAATTTTGAGGCCACACAAGGGCCTCATGGTTAAAGATCTGCTTGGATCGGAACTCTCTATGGCAGTGATAGAGGCCTGCCAGAATACTTTTGGAGGCAGCAGTTTTTTGCTGCGGATTCATCCCGGATCCAATATTGTCATATTATCCACACCACACGAACAAGTGGCGGGAAGGCTGCGAGAAATTAGTCAACTAAAAATCAGAGGGCAGCTTCACCCCTTTAACGCATATGTGGCAGACCCAGAAGATGTTCTGCAAGGGAACGGCTGTTCACGGCTTACCACCCGGAACACCTTAGGTGGAACTAATGGAGAACCTGCGGATCCTCACTCAGGGTGTGAAGATTGAAAGAGCTCGCATGCTGGGATCGTCCAAATTGGCGATAGTGACTTTCACCGGAAAGCTGCTTCCAAGGTGTGTGTACTTCATGGCAGCGGAAGCGATCTGCTACCCATACAAACCCACAATCCAGGTTTGCAAAATATTCCGTTCAACGGGTCATCGTACCGATGTGTGCCCAACACCAGATATCAGCATGTGTTCCAAATGTGGAGCAACTGAACCCAATCAGGGGCACGAGTGCTCGCCAAAGTGTGCCATCTGTGGCGACGAACACACGACGGGCGACAGTTCATGCAGAAAGTAGCTAAAGAACATCGCCGCCCGAACTTCTCGAATCGAGCAGCCTCGACGGAAATCGGAGTGGATTAATTCGAAAAAGGACTTCCCCGAAATCGAGCAACAGAGACACCCCCGATGGTTCAGCTCGGAACGGGAGGAATCGATGAATCGAAGGAAGTCCCGATCAAGATCACCATCAGGATCAAGACCACCATCGAGGGCACGCCAAACCAAAGCAAAAAAACCCGAGGACACCCATTGGAAACTGAACCTCAAGAACACCTCGGCCAACAAAAACGACATGAAGACACCCCCTTCCCCCCAGACCGGAACCGGAGCAGAAGGAGAAGCTTCCAACCGACGAAACAATCAGGTGAGCTGGCAGGGGTCGTGTCTCCCAGTGCTCCAACAACAGACAATCAGCAATACACAAAAATCATAGATGAAAACAAAAAAACTAACGCAAGAATTTAAACAGCTTAAGGTCCAAATGCAGTCAGAGCGTCAAGAATTCCAATTGGCAATCTCCTCATTGCAAAAAAAGTTCAAAAACACAGTTAAAACGCTGCAGGCCTCTGGCTCGGCGGTCAACACTAACGGACACGAGACACAAATACATCCCACCCAAGAAAGGGAAGTGGAAGTAGGCGAGGTAAGAGGTGATGAACTTCTTGGCATCCCCACGCACACGCACAACCTTATAAAACAGATCCAGAACCAAGTCCAAGAATATAGGAGTAGCATTGCGAATCTCCTCGATCTTTTAACGAATTTCATGTCAGACATAAAATCACTCATCGGCGAGGAATTAAGAATCCAGAAACAATATGTAAACGAGACTGTGGGAGGCTTGCAGAGAGCAATTAATAAGCGTCCTCTTGCTACCCCAATCACGCATAAACCATCGAAGGCGGGTCCGGACGACGCGGAGGCTCTCGTACATCATGGTTCAAACTAAATTGAAAAGTGCGGTACAATTAGAGATTTGGCAATGGAATTGCCGCACTTTTCAGAAGCGCGCAGCCGCGTTCCAAAACTATATGAACGGTGCACCAATCCGACCAGATGTAATATGTCTGCAGGAAATTGGCCCCAAAGTGGTCAAGCTGCAGGGATATTACACCCTGCAAAATTCAAATTACCCCGCGTTGCCACCTTGGTGAGCAGGACTATCGCGGCCAAAGCAGAACAGATAGAAAATCTTCAGATCAATCATCAGATATTAAGCTTATTCCCACTAAAGAGAGGCAAGGCAAGAACTGTAATAGTAAATTTGTACAGTCTCCACCCCCCCCCCCCCCCAAAAAAAAAAAAACAGGAATGAATATTTTAGCAAACTCCTTGCGGAGGCTCTTAAAATCTCGGGTACCAAGGACCGCGTCGTGGTGCTGGGAGATTTCAACGCTCCCAACACCGCATGGGGCGACCCAAAAGACGCACCCAAGGGAACACGTCTCGAACACGCTGCATCCAGGCTGGGGCTGAGCCTGATCACGCTCCCCACCATGCCCACCAGGATGGGCAACAGCGTGAGTAGAGACACGTTCCCGGACCTCACTTTCACACGCAACATCAGGGACGCCACCTGGACCAACCTAGACGAAAATCTAGGAAGTGATCCCTTCCTCATCAGCATTTCCCTATCGACTCCCAAACTACGCTGGGTGGCGGGGGAAACTACACTGTCAAACTGGACAAAATTCCGGCTACACAACCCTGCACCCAATGCCGAACCGGATTCCATGGGGGAATGGTCCGATTTCATTAAATCAGCACACGGGCGGGCATCTAAAAAGATTACGCGGACGGTGGAAACGCCGGCGGTGGACAGCCATCTCCTAAGCTTGTGGGAAAGCAGGCGTAAGCTGCTAAAAATGTGGCGAAAACAACGCCTGAACAGAAACCTTCTGCGCAGGATCGCAGCTCTGGCAGAGGAAGGAAATCAATTTGCCAGTAAATTGGCAACTGAGGGCTGCATCCAGTTTTGCAGTTCGCTACAAGACACACTGAGAACTGCAAGAATTTGGGCCATCCTGAGGAATATCCTAGATCCGGAAAAGTCCAAATCCGCGACCAGCAGAACATTGCAAAGGATCGCGGAGGAATTTCCAGGCACGAATGAAGCATCAATAGATGCTCTCAAGGAAAGATATGTCGGAGGGAGCGCGATACAATCAACAGGCCAAATTAACTATACTGGCATCGAAAATGTGAACCTAGACGCCCCAATATCCACGGAAGAGGTTTTTTACGGCAGCCCAGGTGGCCAAGAAGAATACAGCCCCTGGCACCGATCAGATTACCAATGCTATGATTAGAAACCTTAACGATAAAATCATAGAAGCTATCACAAGGCAATTTAATGAAAACTATTGGCTTAAGGGAGAGATCCCCGAAGAGTGAAAAACTGCAAGAAATTATTACAATACCAAAACCCGGAAAGAAGCCATCCCTGCAGGCGCTAAGACCCATTTCACTGACGTCTTGCATGGGAAGGCTCTTTGAACGGGTCATACACACGAGGCTTCAAAATTTCATTGAAGACAGGGGCTTGTTCCCGGCCACCATGTTGGGCTTCCACAACGGCCTCTCAACACAAGACGCGTTCCTCCTGTTGTAGGAAGAGGTACTCAAAGGCGTACCCAAGGGTGGGGAGCACCTATTGTTAGCTCTTGACCTGAAGGGCGCCTTTGACAATATATCACATGAATCGATAGTTTCTGAGCCTAATATAATTGGCTGCGGAGAAAATGTCTTTAATTACATTAGAGCATTCCTCACGGGGAGGAAAGCTACGATAGGAAAATCACATGTCAAATCCGATCCGTTTCAAATGCCCAACAAAGGTACGCCTCAAGGTGCGATCATCTCTCCTCTACTTTTTAACATCGCCATGTGTAGACTTGCGCGTACTCTAGACGGTGTCCCGCTACTGGGTTATACAATTTACGCGGACGACATCACCCGCTGAGCCACGAGCGGGTCCCTAGCAGAAAAGGAGCAGACCCTCCAAGAGGCGGCCACTGTAGTTTAAAACTTTGCCAGGGCCAGCGGTCTCAGCTGTGCTCCCGAAAAATCGGAGATAATACGCATCCACAGGAAACGATATAAAAGTAATGGGGACATAGAAATTGCAATCGAAATTCAGCAAATCAAAGAGGTCACTGTTGCTCAGATCTTGGGATTTCTGGGTTCAGAGCAATGGCAGGGCCAGCCACACCATCAATTTACTAAAGTCGGCAACAAAACAAGTGGCAAGGGTGATTTAAAGAATCAGCTTCCACAACCAAGGCATGAAGGAAAGAGACACTGTCCGTTTAGTACAGGCGCTCGTTATCAGCAAACCAACATAAAGCCTCCCTTTTCACACACCCAACAAGAGTGAGGAGGAGCTGGTTGACACGTACTATTATAAGAGGCGCCTACAAGGTGGCCTTGCGCTTACCGGTAGGCATCCCGACAGACAAGCTCCTTGGCGTTGGTGTATACAACACACGCCGAGCTCAAGGCGGCGACTTTAATTTCACAGAAAAGCCGACTTAGCCAGACGAGATCGGGCAGAGAGATCCTAGTGAGGGCGGGTATTCCACCACACCCCCAAAACTTGGACGAGGTACTGGTGGATATTCCCGGTCCCGTCCGAAGCAAGATCTCAGTCCCGAGAAATATGCCCAAAGACAGAAACAAAACGCGAAGAGAAGAGAGGGTGAAATGGCTAGGAAAACTAGTCAGAAATAATTAGAATACCGTTTATCTTGACGCCTCTCAGAACAACTGGAAGCGTGCGATAGTCACTGTCATAGGCAACGACAAGACTAGTCTAATCTCAAGCGCCTCCCTGATCACGTCCTCTATTTCCAAGGCAGAATGCTTCGCAATCGCCTTGGCAATCAAAGACCGGGAACAGACGGCGCCGTCGTACACCACCATCATCTCAGACTCTCAGGAGGCGTACGGCTTCTTTATCAACGGCCGTCTCCCTTTCAAGGTTAGCCACCTACTGCGAAAAGAACTCAAGAATACATACAGACTGGTCTGGTGTCCGGGACATGCAGGCCTGGAGGGGAATGAGAGGGATGACGCTATAGCTCGAGAGCTCCCGAACCGAGCGGAGCAACCATCGCCTCCCTATTCACAACCCGCCACTTCACAGGAAAGCCGTCGCGAGGAGGAGGATAACGATCTGGCACGTATGGCACCACGCGATATTCTTGTCCACCAACGCGGCTTGCGGCAAAGATACGGCGCCCCCCCCCCCCCCCACGTCTTTGCAAGGGGAAGACGCAATAGATCTCCACAGGATTCAAACGGGTGTCTACCCAAATTTATTAAGATTGAGCAAAATTTTCCCAACTATGTACGGGCGTGCCTGTCCGTGGTGTAGCGACTCACCACCGTCTTTGTACCACATCTCATAGGGATGCCAAAATAGACCGCCGAAGTTAAATGCCTACTTAGCTAGGTATAATTTAACCAACACACTGGAGCAATGGGAGGCACAACTCGCCAGCTCAGATCCGAAGGTGCAGAAGGCTCTTCTTGGTCACGTTCGGCTAGCGGCAGAAGCCAGTGGAGTCTTGGCGCCACCCATCAAGCTCCTAATCCCCTATCCCCCTTTCCCCAATTCAATAAAGTTATTCTCTCTCTCTCTCTTAGACCGTATCTTTGTTTTCGGATATGAACTGTGCTACACTAGAGCGCGTATAGCGTTCCTGTAGTCTTACAGATCTCAATGAAACTTTTGTGTTACAGTGCACATTGCGCACGCGTCCACGTGTGCTTTCCTTTTGTTTTTATCAAACTCCCTTTCTGTCATCCCTCAGCTGGTGCAGCGTACCAACCCTGTCTATGGGCTATATAGCCTCTCCAAATAATTAAAATTTCTCTGTCTCCCTCCCTTTCTGGCACCTTCACGTTCCGGCCTTACGTAGAGAGTTGCCCGTGATACATATCCCTTCGGCGACTCGTCATCGCGTTTCAGCACTTCTCGAACATTTATTTTCTTTGATCGCATGCTTGAAGAACGCGATCAGCGTTTAAGCTTTTGTGCCGCAGTCGGGACGGCGCATTGCGGCTCTCGATTACTTGCTGTGGTCGGCGCTCGTCTGGTGCCATTCGCTTCCGCCTCCATCGGTAGATCGTAGACTCCCTCTCTGACCATATCCACTCTCGTTGCACGCTTATGCTTGTATATCCACGGTCCCGAGACGAACGGCGGGCGCCCAGGAATGGGTCACCACGTGCCAGATACATACATACATACATACATACATACATACATACATACATACATACATACATACATACATACATACATACATACATACATATATACATACATACATACATACATACATACATACATACATACATACTTGCATACATACATACATACATACATACATACATACATACATACATACATACATACATACATACATACATACATACATACATACATACATACATACAAGGCGTGTATGTAGTATGTATGTAGGAAGTGAGTGAGTGAGTGAGTGAGTGAGTGAGTGAGTGAGTGAGTGAAGAAACCTTGTTGCAGGAACAGCGTCGGTGGCACAAAGGAGTCGTACGTGACAATGATGATGCTAAGCTTCGAACATGGTATACACCCATGTTGATGGTCTGTGCCATAAGGTTGTTCGTTGGCGGAAAACAACGTCGAAAGCGTCGACAACGTCGATACCAACAGCGACGTCGCAGCGATAGGGCCACGTAGTTTACACAGTATGTCAGAGTACTCACAGACGCTCAGTGCCCTATATAGTGGTACTGCAAATGTACAGAGGAGATTACATTGCTCAAAGCTCGTAAATGGCACAGCGCCATTTCCCTCGTGACATCATTTGTAGTAGAAGTTTTGTCTTCAATGTGTGAAGGTTCCAGGGGAACATTGAAAACGAATCATCAAACCTTAAAAGCGTGAAGTCATTAACACATCAACTGCCTCCTGATCAGTGGTTTAAGTATTGATTTACACAAAAATTGCATCTAGGAAATCGTGCAACAAGACTTCATATATGAAGCTGCGGTCACGTCGGGCAGGTAAGTGCTTGGACGTTGTCCTACTGTGTGATGGAACAAAGAAATATTGTTCTTTTACACAAGACAAACAAAAATAAACATTACACGCTAAAATTATCCGAATCAATGATATTTGAATGGTAAAATGATATGGGCAAAAGGTAAGGGTAAACTTATTGAGCATACAGGACCCTGAACGAAAAAAAATGCAATAAGAAAAAAAAATATTATCATAAACCTTTGGCTAATAACTGTGAATAAGAGGTTTTATGAAGGTATGCATTTTAACTAAATAAATATAACCTATTTAGACAAGGAAAATATGAGAATGCTAAAGTTTGTCTATGTACGTATAGTTCAAATTTCTCAACAAGCATTACTATGTCCATATAGTTTTTCACTATATTACCTACAGGGAAATCCAACGCTGCTGCGCTGTTGTATGCACCGGAATGAAGGAATATGGTGGCTTCGGATTGGCATCGTTCTCGGACATAGCGGAATGGATGCAGCACCTTCGGGACGCCCACATCCAAGCCACTAAAACCATCCAGCGCACGGTCGAGACGCCCGAAGTCGACCGCCGGCTCTTACATCTGTGGGAAGCCCTTGAGGGCCTCCTCAAACGGTGGAAGCGACAGCGGTTAAACCGGAAACTACGTCTACGAATCGAGAAAATAACAGACGAAGCCAGAAATTACGCAAACGAGCTGACGCAGCAAAATTGGGTACAGTTTTGCACCTCGCTCAAGGGCACCCTGAATACGGCGCATACGTGGGCCATCCTACGTTGCCTGATCGAGCCCGACAAGGCGAAATCGACAACCAGTCGGACGCTTCTAGAAATCGCTCACAAGTTCCCCGGAAACGACTGATTGACACCCTAAAAACCAGATACCTGGGTAGCGACCCCATACGACCCTGCCTCCTAAAATACGAAGGAGAACCAAGACCAGAACTGGACGCTCCCATCACGGAGGAAGAGGTGTATGCCACGGCACGAGCCTCACAGCGCAACACTGCTCCCGAAGTTGACAAAATCACCAATGCCATGATTAGAAACCTGAGCCCGATGCACATCCAGGACTTGACCGAATACCTAAATGAGGAACTCTGGAGCAAGGGCCACGTACCGAACGAGTGGAAACACGCGGAAATCGTGACCATTCCCTAACCCGGCAAGAAGCCCGCGATCGACGCCGTGCGTCCAATGTCGCTGACTTCGTGCCTCGGCAAGCTGTACGAGAGGGTCATCGAAACCCGCCTCCAACTGTACATAGAGGACGGTGACCTTTTCCCGCACACCATGCTTCGCTTCAGGCCGGGACTGTCTGCGCAAGATGCTTTTCTAATCTTAAGGGAAGAAGTTCTCAAGGGCATCCCGAAGGGAGGAGAACACCTACTGCTCACACTCGACCTAAGGGGGGCCTTCGATAACATCTCTCACGAGGCCATTCTCAAGGGACTGAACGACATCAGCTGCGGGGAGCGCATCTTTAATTACGTTAAATCGTTCCTGACTGGCCGGACGGCAACAATCGGAATAGGCCAGACTCGATTGGATACGATCGACGTGCCGAACAAAGGAACACCACAAGGGGCGATAGTCTGCCCGATCCTCTTCAACTTCGCAATGCTAGCGCTGGCCAAAGAGCTGCGGAAGATCCCCGACCTAGGTTACGCCCTGTACGCAGACGACATCACGCTCTGGGCCACCAAGGGCTCCCTAGCGCGAAAAGAGGCGACCCTTCAAGAGGCCGCGACGGCCGTGGAAAGATTTACGGCAGCGAGCGGGATGCGTTGCGCGCTCGAGAAGTCGGAGGAGATCCGGGTGCACGGAGGAGGAATCTACAAGTCGCCCGGCCCTATCAACCTCTATCTTGAGGACCAGAAGATCACGGAAGGCAATAAGACTAGGATTCTGGGTTTTTGGATCCAAAGCAACCTGAAAGCTTCCCACACCATCCAAACCCTAAGGTCTGCCACCAACCAGATCTCGCGGATTATCAAACGAATTACAAGCAGCCGCAAGGGCATGCGAGAAGAGGACACGCTTTGCCTCGTCCAGGCTCTGGTGATCAGCAGAATAACGTATAGCATGCCGTATCACTACCACTCGCTAAACAAACGCGACCAAGAACAAGTCGCGTACAAAACGGCCCTGCGTCTCCCTGTCACCACCTCAAACGAGAAGTTAGCGGCTCTCGGGATCCACAACACCTTCGCTGAGCTGTCGGACGCGGTTATGGCTTCGCAACAGGCCTGCCGTAACTTTACCAACGGACGAACACCGCTGCTGGCAGCTCAGATTCTAGGCCCGAGGCTGCAAGAATACCATCAAATCCCCTGGACGCCGGGCCACGCGGGTCTGGAGGGGAACGAAAGGGCGAACGCCCTATAGCTCGAGCGCTAATCAACCGAGCGGGGCAAGACCAATAGTCTCATCAATCCCCACCCTTTACCTTCGTGCCCCTGCCATCCAATTAATGCGACCGACTCGAGATCCAGCGACTCAACCGCAGGATTTATCCTCCGCCTCACAGAAAGCTCAGCACTGAAGATGTAGTAGCTCTCCGACTTATTCAGACACATTTCCATACCTACACTGATACAGTAAAATGCTCCCACATACATATCGCGGCATCTGCCCCTGGTGCGGCGACACACGCCCTACACTCTTTCACATCTCGTGGGGGTGCGGGGGCAAACCTCAGCACTTAAAGACGCCCAGCACGTCATTTGAGCGGTGGGAGGTACAGCTGACCGGCGATACCCTGGCGGGACAAGAAGCTCTCGTCCAGCAAGTACGTGGAGCAGCCATGACGAGTGGAATCCTGGAGTGAGGACACCACCCACTCGACCTCAAGAGCAACCACCTCGATGGTCCGAATAAATGTTCTCTCTCTCTCTCTCTCTCTCTCTCTCTCTCGGAGAGCCAGGACACCTTGAAGACGCGCCTGGCTAGCACCGTTCCGTCTGTCACAATGGTTCCGTTCTTACTGAAGCAGCTAGTAAAAAACTGCTTTAACTCTATTATTACATAAAAATATAATTTATTTAATCATGAGGGCTTGTGCTTGGATGTACAATTATATTAAACGTAAAAAATATCGGCAGGCCACTAAATTTGGAGGACAGACGACAAAGTTTGCGACAGCGTTTCGTTTGTTCTTGCTTTTCTTCGCTTGAGTAGGTACTGCAAGTAGGTAAACTTCATTGAAAGATGTAATATGGGTGAATGAAAACATTCTATCAAGATTTTATTTCGAGATCGCATTATCTGTCCAGCCATATTTATGCTTTAGACGAATCCTCGCACAAGATCCAACACAAGCCTCACACACCCATCTATATATACCGTCATTCCCATGACGGCACAGCGCCCGTTAGGAAATTCCCATGAACGGCGGTGCCGCATTTCCCTCTATAGGCAATATAGTAAGAAACCCAACGACTATGTCATACATATAGGAAGTTGCGTACATCACAAAGAAGAAACGGTCGAAATTTATCTCATCTACAGTGCTCTTTATGTATACTATTACACAAAAATCTATCGAATGTTATAATAAATGCATATCTTTATTTGTTATCTTTAATTGAGTTTATAAGCGACCACACCGTGCCCTTCTAACAAACCGACCTATAACCGCTCGGTTCTTGTCCGGGCCCGCTGTAAGAAACAGGCAACCAAAACAAACAAACAAACAAACAAACAAACAAACAAACAAACAAACAAACAAACAAACAAACGAAAAAGCAAACAAATTAGATGGTTGTCTTCACTGTGGGAGAATGTTGCTGTCGCAGTAAATGAGTTCAGAGACGAAGGAATCGCTGTAGTCTGCTGTCCTTTTTCCTCGCCCTATTTTCACGCGTTGTACGAGGCGGCCGCGTCGTCCTCTGTGTAGTAAACAATTCGCCTCCTTTATGCTTCGTGGATATAGGGGATACAAAAAGATTGACGTTTATTAATTAAAAGAAGATATCGTACATATATTAAAAGGCAAACCCAGTGGTGTGTCTGGGCGAGGTCTCCAGATAACGCGAATTGTGTCGCTCCTTAATAGGCAGAGCAGTGAGCTGTCGTATTACAGCTTTGCCGTGTTGAGGGGTCCCTCATGGAAGGAACCAGTCGTTTTGTGCAACGACTGAGCGCTGTAGACCAGCAAGGCAGATTCTTCGCAGTGAGGACAGGCCAGGACATGTCCATAGCAGATGGTGTGCTGTGGCTGGCTCACCCGTGTCGCAAGCTCCACAGGTTGGGTCACGCGACTTGTCAAGCTATTGGGTTTTCAACGAAGGCGGGACTGTCGTGCAGGTGCGCAGCCGGCGGAATGCTGCAGAGCGTTCCCGCCGTGGATGAATGTGGTTCGCTGTCTTGCTGGCCTGCATGTAAGGCTGCTCTCGTGTAGACGCCATGAACATTGACGATGTTGAATTCGCGTTTCTCCAAGCATTTATAAGTGCTCGGCCACGCGCTGTGTCTATTTGGTATCCCCACTAGGTAATTGGCACAGCAATTTGAACAATCTCGCGGTGGGGTGCGCACAAATCTTGAATGTCGACGTGAACTTGCGGAAGGCGTATGTCAACGAACACGCCAGCTAAGGCTCGAGCAGTGACGTTTGAGGTCACATCGCAGCCCTTCAGCTTCCGTGGTACACTAGGTTGCAGGTACTTGTTGTAGCCAGATAACTGCAGTGTTGGTGGGGCATCCGTTTCTTGAAGGAGGATCGCACGAATTCGGTTACATTGTAGACGTAGGGAGAGTTCTGCACGCGTGAGAGTAAAGTTCCGACAATTCCAGTGAAACAAATGCGTTGGGTGATAAATGGTATCACGGGGCTGATTCATGTTGAAGCTTGTACTGTGGCTGGAAGATAACTTTACCTGGGAGCCGCTAACCCTGGTTCACCTCCTGTTTCTTCGAGACTCGCCGCAGTAAGCATGCAGGGTTTGTCTGTCTCTCAAGCGCTACAAAACGGGCTGTCAGTTGGCTCATGGTTTGCTGCAAAGTCATGATAGCGCGGTACTTGGAGCCGCTGCCACTGAATATCGAATGAGTCGCGTAACCCAGCTTCACGTTGTTAAATTAGCTTCGGTTACATCTCTCACTAGCTGCGATACGGTGGCAGTGGGCTTCTTATTGTCAGACCACGTGTGTTGTCGCTCTTTCCTACGGTGCTCTTGGTCGAAAGTTCTCTTTATCCCTGGTGTATCAATCATGCCATGAGATTTGTCCTCAGTATATTTTCTTCTCAGCTGTGCCATGGTGCCTTTGGGCAAAGGTTGCCTTGCAGAGGCTTTTTGCGTGCCAGCGCATAACGACGTTCCTCTGGTAATTTCTGAACATCTGTCTTATCTTCGCTCTCTGGTTCCACGACATTCTATGATAAATATTTCTTAACGGGCGTATCAGTCTTAGGTTTTGGCAATTTCCTGCCGGCGTGTGAGCGACGGCTGCGTAGCTTGTTTGCGACAGATGAGAAGCTCGCACTTGCAGCGTTCGCAGCTTGGAGCGGCCATAGCATATTCGCCTTGGCAATGTAGGCATCGTGGTTTCATAACAGTGCCAATTTCGCCTGCAGTGTGTGTTCCTCCGCATCTTCCACAACGTGATTCGTGTAGGCAAATGTTCGTCTTGTGAGCAATCTTTTGACAGTGGGAACACAAGATAGGCGTCGGCCTAAAAGGTTTCACTTGATGCGCAGTGTGTACTCTGTATGTACGTACATGACGCGGGAGCTTATTTCCCGCAAACACCATGAGAACAGTGTGATTTCTTTTAAATTATGGGGTTTTACGTGCCAAAACCACTTTCTGATTATGAGGCACACCGTAGCGGGGGACTCCGGAAATCTAGACCGCCTGGCGTTCTTTAACGTGAACTTAAAGCTAAGTACACGTCAGCAGGTTGGCATTCAGAAATCTTGGCCTCCCTTGCAGGGTGCGAATTCTAGCTCGAATGTCTTCGTCAGTCAATTATGTACTTAGGCCATATATTACGCCTTCGATCGCGTCCCTCGGTGGAGCGACGTAGGCTTGCCGTGGAATAGGGCCGAGTTTCTCTATCTTTAGAAATGGTTGCGTTTCTACGTCTGCCGGAACGTCCACGGCAGTGACATTTGCGCGAAGCTCCTTGCGGATGGTGGCCGGTGTTTCGTTATCGAGGCAGTCATTCAACATATTCCTAGGGGTGGACAGCGCAACCCGGACGAAGGACAAAAGGTAGTGAACGATACGAGCGCAGACTAACAATTGGTTAATTTTTTTTCAACCAAGTTGTTTGAGTCAGGCGTTTAGAACTGTTTCTGGAATGGACAGAATAGACGCGGCGGTTTTCTTGTGTCTGACTATTATATCGACTATTATATTATAGGTGGTGATATCCAGGGTGCCTGGTCGATGTCCCCTTAGGGGCACAGATAATCTCCTTAGGTGTCTCTAGACTTCCGGTGGCTGTTTCGAAGGTTCCTCTGAGTCCCGATTCCTTGCCTTGTCGGAAATTTAAAAGAAAACGTAGCTGAATTTTTGCTCATGCAAATTGTTTGGCTAACATTCTTCGTTCCATCACTCCTTGCGCAGTCCTTAGCATGTCCTCGAGCTTTGTCAGCCTCCAAATTTCTGCCCCATATGCTAGCGCCAGTAGAATGCATTCATTGTACACCTTTCTTTTCAATGATAGTTGTAAGCTTCCAGTCAGGATCTGGCGATGTCTGCCGTACACATTCCAACCCATTTTTATCCTTCTGTAAGTTTCATTTCATGATCAGGGTCCCCTGTGAATAAGTGCCCTAGATAAACGTATTCCTTCACAGTCTCTAGAGGCTGGCTTGCGATTTTGAACTCTTGTTTCGTTGTCAGGCTATTAAGCATTATCTTTGTCTTCTGCGTATTAATCTTCAACCCCACTCTTACATTTTCTCTTTTAAGGTCCTCAATAATTTGTTGCAATTCGTCCCCAATGTTGCCGAACAGAACAATGTCATCTTTAAATCGGAGGTTGCTGAGATATTCGCCGTTGATCCTCACTCCTAAGCCTTCCCAGTTTAATACCATGAATACTTCTTCCAAGCATGCAATGAATAACATTGGAGAGATTGCGTCTCCTTGTCCGACCCATCTCTTTATAGGTATCTTTCTACTTTTCTTGTGGACACTCAAGGTAGCTGTGGAATCATTGTAGATATTGACACAAGATGATTTAGAATTACATGTGCCAGCCGCTTCCTGCGTCCGTCCAGCTGTTTACTGCTACCTGCGAAACATAGCGGCAGTGAAGCGGGCAACACGGGCTCGCAAGGCACGCGCAATCGGAGCAGCGTGCCGTGAGCGCGGGACACGAGGGAAGAAGAAGAAGTGCGGGACTGCAGCGAAAGAGACTGTGGACGTTTTAGCGAGGCTCTCGCTTAGCTGTTTGTCGGGCACAAGTTCGCCCAACGTAAAGTTATTAAAGTAGCGTCACTCAACTGTGCGTTACAATATTTTCCAAGATATTCACGTATGCCTCCTGTGCTCTTTGATTACGTAATGCCTCTATGACTACTGGACAGGAAGGGAGCGCTGTGGATCAGAGAGCAAATAAGGAGAGCCGATGTTCTAATTGACATTAAGAGAATAAAATGGAGCTGGGCAGACCATGTAATGCGTAGCATAGAGGGAGAGAGAGAGAGAGAGATTCAAATGAGAGAAAGACAGGGAGGGTAACCAGAGTTAAAGCCTCCGATTTGCAACCCTGCACTAGGGGAAGGGAAGGAGAAGTAAAGACGGAAAGAAGAGCGGAGACAAAAAGAAAGGCGTGAAAAAAAGGGGGGGAACGGGATCATTATAGTCTTTCTAATAGGTCACTGCCACGTAAAAAGGTCAACAAAGCCTTGACCGACTTTCGGTGCGACGACAGTTCATGTCGGCATTCCAAGACTTTCTGTTCTGAAAGTGGCCTGTCGTCAAGGCGTGCCAACTCGGTCGCTAGCGACAGCCGGTGCGCGCTGTATCGAGGACAGTGGCAAAGTACGTGTTCTATGTTGTTGCGAGAGGAAAAGGCAATCAGTCATTTCCAAGCGAACGGCCATTTGATGATGATGATGATGATGATGATGATGATGATGTCCTTGATGAGATTGGCGCTTACCCACTCGCGGGGATTGGCCTAGAGTCGGGCAGACTTTGCTTATGTGTTCAGAAAATGGGGGTAAGGATCTAAAATTTTGTTACATGAATTTAGGCGAGGGAAAGTCGAAACGGTTCAGTAGATTGTCATGCTACGTAGAGGGAAAAAATAATTATCTATAATATATCAATGAGGCAATAGAGGAGGAATGAATAGAATAATACGGTCATCAATGAAATCGGTTTGGTTCAATAATAAATTTTTCTAAGGCGAAGCACACATTCCTGTGTGAGTGCCCAAGCACAGACGCTCCGAAAGACAGTAGTACCGGAGTGTTCAATGGCAGGCCAAGCTGTCGCACTGTTTTCTAATGTCATTTTTCTCATGGAGGAGAAACGCCGGCATTCCAGTAGGTAGTGCTCAATCGTCTCTAATGCATTGCAAAAATGGCACAATGGGGATATTGCCAGACCAGATCGGTGCATGTAAAAATTTAGAGATGGGACTCGACAACGTAGTCTCGTTAATGTAACTACAGTTTGTCTTGTTTTGCAAAACTTCCTGCTCCAAGGGAATTGTAAGTGGCGTAGTTCCAAGGATGATTTGAGGTTCGATTGAGATGTTAAAAGGATGTATCTTCTGAACCTGGCGGACGTGATAAAGCCCATCGTTGGAAGAAGGGGAAGCACTGGGCCGCTGATAGAAGCCTCGGCCATTTACTGTTCGTTTCTGCAGCAGCTACCACGCACACTTCTTCATCCTCGGCTTCTAGCGTAACTAGCGCGTGCAATTACCCCTCCCTCCAAAAAAAAGAAGTAACAAGAGAGACTACCTCTCCATGCGACTAGACAAATTCTAGCCCCCCTTCAAAGAAAAATTTGGGGAGATGTTAAATGCCACAAGGAGAAAATAAAAGAAATGATAAAGACAACGGACGTGACGACAGGGGCCGCACCACAAAGTTTGTGGATGAGAGTCAGCGCGAGTGGTAGGACTTCATCCTGGTAACGTGAACAGTGTCAGAGGAATGTGGTCTACGGGAGTGGTGCGAAGTTTCGGCTGGAATAACTTCGTAGTTGACAGGACTTAGACGATGCAAAGATATGTAGGGTCCAAAGTATCGGCGCAATAATTTTTCTGAGCGGCCTCCTTGACATATAGGGTTCCAAACCCATACGAGATCTCCCGGGTTGTAAGTGACGTCTCGATGGCGTATGTTGTATCGACGAGCACCTTGACTTTGTCGGTATAGAATTCGTTGCCGTGCAAGGTGCCGCGCTGCTTCGGCACGCTGAACGAAGGCGCCTGTATCTGGTGTGGTAAGTTGAGACGAAGTTGGTAGGAGCATCACTTCGAGCATAGTGGTGACGTCGCGTTGGTAGGTCAGACGAAAAGGAGGAAACCCGATGGTTTCTTGAAGCGCAGTGTTATACGCGAATGTCACATACAGGAGCAGTTCATACCAATTTTTACGATCCGTGGCGACATACATAGAAAGCATATCCGCAATTGTTTTGTTGAGGCGCTCATTTAACCCGTTAGTCTGCGGGTGATACGCAGTCGTCGTACGTTGCGTTGTTCCACTTAGCTGCAGAATATCTCGGACCAACTGGGCGGTGAAGGCTGTACCACGGTATGTGATGATGACAGCGGGAGCACCATTTCGAAGGACGATATTTTTGACAAAGAAGTTGGCTACATCTGAGGCAGTTGCTCGCTAAAGGGCTTGTGTTTCGCAGTATCGAGTGAGGTAATCGGTGGCGACAACGATCCAAGCGGTTATCAGCCGAAGACTTGAGAAATGGGCCAAGTAAATCCATCCCGACTTGTTCAAGCGGTGAGCAAGGAGGTCGTACAGGCTGAAGCAGACCGGATAGTTTCAGTGGTGGAACTTTGCGACGCTGGCAATCTCGACAACTTCTGACGTACTGCTTCAAGGATTTTGTGAGTTTTCGCCAGTAGAACTTCTGCTTGATCCTTGCCAGAGTACGCGTGAAACCAAGATGCCCGGACGTTGGTTCGTCGTGGCATGCACGCAGAACGTCGTCGCGGAGAGGAGCGGGAACAACGAGCAGGAAAACGGTTGCCGTAGGGTGAAAGTTCCGCTTGTATATGATGTCGCCGCGCATGCAGAAAAAGAACAAGTGACGCGCGAACTTCCGCGGGGGTTGTGGGCGGCTTCCTTCAATGTATTCAATCAAGGGCTGGAGCTCGGAATCTTGGCGTTGCTGTTGAGCTAGGTATAAAGACGGAAGAGTACAAAGAAAACCAGAGTCGTCGTCAATATCTAGTGGTGTGGGTTCGACGGGGGCGCGGGACAGACAGTCGGCGACAGTAGTGGTCGCTGACGACGCGGAACGGGCGTCCGTACAAGTTTGGCCGGAACTTCTGGATAGCCCATACGACTGCCAGACATTCCTTTTCAGTTTCTGAGTAGTTCTTTTCAGCAGCAGACAACGTTCGGCTGGCATACGCAATAACACGTTCAACACCAGCTTGAACCTGTACGAGTGTCGCTCCGAGACCAACGTTACTAGCATCAGTATGCACTTCTGTGTCGGCCTCGGTGTCAAAGTCACCAAAGATCGGTGGTGTCTGTAGACGTCGCTGAAGGTCGTGGAAGGCGTCGGATTGTGCCGGGCCCCAAACAAATGTGACGTCCTTCTTGATGAGTCGTTGCAAAGGTGTGGCAATCTCGCAAAAATTGGGCACAAAACGGCGGTAATACGCACAAAGCCCTGAAAATCGGCGGACATCGTGCTTTGTCTTTGGTATCGGGAACAGAGCAACTGCTTTGTCAGGGTCAGGGCGCACACCGGTTCTGCTGAATATGACCTAGAAATTTAAGCTCCTCGTAGCCAAAGTGATATTTTTCGGGCTTCAGAGATAGGCCGGCGGTGCGGATGGCTTGAAGAACCTCCTCAAGTCGCTGGATGTGTTGTTCAAACGTGGTGAAAAAACAGCTACATCGTCTAAGTAGACTAAACACGAGTGCCACTTCAGGTCAGGTAAAACTGTGTCCATCATACGTTGAAATGTGGCCAGAGCGGAACACAATCCAAAAGGGAGGACCTTAAATTGATAGAGACCATCAGGTGTTATAAACGCCGTTTTTTCTTGGTCCCGTTCGTCAACTTCAATCTGCCAGTACCCACTACGCAGATACATTGAAGAAACGTAACGGGCATGTCGCAGGCGATCCAAAGAGTCGTCAATCCGAGGAAGTGGGTAAATGTCTTCTTTCGTGACCTTGT
Organism: Dermacentor andersoni; assembly: GCF_023375885.2. NCBI lineage: Eukaryota > Metazoa > Arthropoda > Arachnida > Ixodida > Ixodidae > Dermacentor > Dermacentor andersoni. The sequence continues at coordinate 71,049,117 of NC_092817.1, forward strand.
TCAGTTTGCGATAACCGACACAGAATCGTAGTGAACCGTCTTTTTTCTTAATTAATACAATAGGTGAAGCCCAATGACTTGTCGATGGTTGAATGACATCATCGTCTAGCATTTGTTTAACTTGATGACGAATAGCATCCTGTTCTTTCTGCGACACGCGATAAGCGTATTGGCGAACAGGTTAGACGGTCGGTTCAGTGATGATTCTGTGTTCGGTTAAAGGAGTCTGTTTGACCTTCGACGTGGTGGCGAAACAGTCGCGAAATGACGATAGCAGAGTGAGGAGCCTCCCCTTTTCGGGTTGGTCTAACTGTGGGCTGACGTTGATGTGACTGGTCAAGTCCACATCGCTGGGTTCCGCAATCGAGAATGTCGTTACCGAAGCACAGGCGTTAGACTCAGCCACCGTTTCAAAGTAGGCCATGGTGGTATGCCTCGCTAAGCACTTTTATTCGCCGCTGAAGTTGGTAACTAGGATCGTAGTTTGCCCAGTTTGGAGCTCTACGAGACCTCGTGCGACGCCGACTTCTCGATGCAGCAAAATGCTGAGGTTACTTTCGGCGATGCCTATTCCTAGTTGGTCTTGGGGGCATTCAACGAGGACGAAGATGCTACTTCGAGGCGGTCATCGACCACGCGTAAAGCCGCGTGGTGATGTTCATCCTCCACACTCGAATCCGAAGAAACAGAGTTAGGGAAAGACACGAACCAGTCCTGCAGGTTAATGATCTCCCCATATTCCTGGAGAAAATACATGCCCAGTATAACAAGCCGAGAACACTTGGACAGCACAAGGAAAGACGCTACGAATGTCGAAGTAGAAATTGCAAGTCTGGCGGTGCATCGTCCAATGGGTGACACAAGGTGTCCTCCAGCCATAATCAGATGTGGGCCGTCCTACGCTGTCAGCACCTTGCGTAGCCGAGTGGCCAGTTAGGCACTCATAACCGAGTAATCAGCTCCCGCATCGACAAGTGCAGTAGCCGGATAACAATCGATGGAAACAGTAATAGCAGCGGAAGTTCTTTTGGCAGTTTCGAATGAAGGTGTCAACGGTACGTCGCGAGGGGGTGGCGTCGGCGGAGGATATTCGACGGTTCGCCTGACAGCGGCCTCACCCCCGCGGGCTTCCACCGTTGACTACAGCAGAATCAAAAGCGGGTCGAGCGCGGTTTGGTGACGCGTACCGACGAGGTGATGGTGACCATGACTGTCTTCGCTGCGTGGCAGGAGTAAGCCGGTTACTTTCTAAGTATTCCTCGATTTCGGGAGGGAGTTCGCCATAGCGCGGGCAACGGGCGTCCAGATGGTATCCCCGCAGACCAATCCGTCGGCACTGGCAGTCGCGATACAAGTGACCAGCCTCCCTACAGTGGTAGCACAACTGACTGTTGTCGGGAGCGCGCCATACTGTAGACATGCGCGGACCAGGATGAAAGGCTGCTTGCAGATTCGTGCGGTGGATTGAACTTGGGAAGCGTCGAGGAATCCCAGCAGGCGGCTGCGTGAAACGGCCTGTCGACGGCGCGCAAACCCGAAATGCATCAGCGTACGAGAACGTGGGGGGTTCGGTACGTGTTGGTGGCGAGAGATGAACCACTTTGCCGATTTCCTCCCGAATGACGTCCGTAAGAGCCGCGGCACTCGGAGGTGCCGGAGCCGATGCATAAGACTAGTGCAGTTGAACAATCTGCCGTATTCGTTCGGTAAGGGACTCCCTGTCATCGTTTGCAGGCACGAGAGAGCTGGCAGCAGTCATGGTGGTGTGGCGTTCATACCGCGAGAGCCGCTGCCGAAACATACGTTCCATGACTGTTGCCTTACGAACGAACTGAGACACTGTTGTGGGAGGATTGCGCACGAGGCCCACGAAAAGCTGTTCTTTTACGCCTCGCATTAACAGACGCACCTTCTTCTCTTCTGGCATTAGTGGGTCGGCCCAACGGAACAATCGCGTCATGTCTTCGACGAACATAGTGACGGTTTCGTCCGGCATTTGGAACCTCGAAGACAGTGCCTGTTCGGCTGTTTCTTTTCTTTCGGAGGTGCTGAAGGCGTCGCGAAGCAGTCGGTAAAACTCCTTCCAGCTGGTCAATGAGGCTTCGTGGTTCTCGTACCATACTCTTGCCGCGTCTAAAAGGGAAAAGTAGACGGTCTTCAACTTACACCGATCGTCCCAGTCGTTAAAGGCGGCGACCCGGTCGAAATGGTCAAACCAGTTTTCAACGTCCTCAAAGGCGTCGCCATGGAACGGGTTAGGCGTGCGAGACGCGTTGACAATGCATGGTACAGCAGCATGTGGGATACCTTCGGTTTGGCTTGCGGTTGTTGTTGACATCTTCCTCATGGAGCTTGCCAGGGGACTTTATTGCGGTGGAAGACCTTGGAGGCGATGGCTGCTTCGATGGATGTCTGCCGTCCCCGAGGTACTGGTGTCGGTAGCTTCTGGTTCAGGACCAGTAGGCATACGGTGGATGCGTACCCCGCACCTCCACCAGTTTTTCGCGATAGGAAAAGGCAAGCAGTCAGTTCCAAGCGAACGGCCGTTTACTGTTCGTTTCTGCAACAGCTACCACGCACACTTCTTCATGCTCAGCTTCTAGCTTAACTAGCGCGTGCCAATATTCTCCTCGCCGCCGCAGTGACTGCCAGTCGTGCTCTCGTCTATACCGACTCGGAAGGCAAAAGATCTTGTGGAAACGACACCAAGCCATAGTCGGCAAAGTACTGTTGTCTCAGGTCGAGAGAGTCCAGATGGGGCTCGTAGTCGAAGGGACGGGTCCAGTAGGTGCAGACGTGTGCGCTTAAAGCTTGGCGTGTTTCATAAAGATATTATGGCTTCATTTGCAAGTACACGAATTTTCATTGCTGCGTCTGTTCTTGAGAATGGTATGGAATCTTGCAAGCCCTCCTCATGTGCAGATCGTGTTGCTGCATCCGCATGTTCATTGCCCATTATGCCACAGTGGCTTGGAATCCACTGTAACGTGATGTCGTGTCCTTACTCGATGAGGTGGTAGTAGTTCTCATTTCTAGAACTAGTTGTTTGTGGGATCCGCGGCATAAGGCAGAAACCAAACAATGAAGAGCATAGATAACCAGTGGACGATTAGGGTTACAGAATGAGTGCCAGGAGAAGGGAAGCACAGTCGAGCACGGCAGACGACTAGGTGGAGTGATGAAATTAGGAAATTCGCAGGCGCCAAATGAATTAGGTTGGCAAGGACAGGGGTAATTGGAGATCGTAGCACTGAACATAAAATAAGGCAATGATGATGATGGTGATGATGATGATGATGATGAAACTATTTGGCCTGGCTTCTAAAGAAAATGAAATAAGACAGAGCCCCGATGCTGGGGCGCAACTATGGGCTGTCCAGAGGGCATGGCCTAACTGTCCCAACGAGGGAGCGGCCCGCAGGACGTTCATTAAAGTTTTGCATCCACCCATCCATACTAAATTGCGGCTAAAATGACCTTTTCTATGGCCCGCGTGCACTGCGGGGAAGAAGTTATGGGGAGATTTGCAGGCAAAAGTCGAAGTGCGTCAGGTAAATGCGGCATTTGCAGTATATTATAACTATGCAAGCGATCCTCAGCTTTATAAATGTGTTTTACGAAGGTGCACAGTTCAGCCCACTGCGCTGGGAGTCATCTGCCTACTGCGCTGGGAGTTAATTGTCACCAAGAACAAAGCTTACAAAATGAGGGGAAGGGGAGGGAGGAGGTAGGTGTACTAACGCCGATGAGCGTGCGTAGTTAACGCGTGTGGATAAATTACAGGCAAAAGTCAAAAGTCAGGCCAGCCGACTTTTGGCGGCGGGATTCCCCTATTCGGTCTTGACTGCTGTGTCTGAGACCCTCCTTCAAAGGCTAAAACTAGGAACACGAAGAAAAGATGACCGTCGGAAGAATGACAAGCCTTTGGTTGTGCCGTACGTGCACAAGACCCTGCACAATCTCAAGGTGGCTAACAGGCATGGGGTGACCACTGTTTTTTCGGCACCCAACAAGCTGGCACAGTTATGCCCACGCATCTGCAACTCTAAAAGAAGAGGTTGTTAGCTAAAACATGACATGCCGTTCGTCAAGTGTTCCGCAGGAGTGGTCTACGCCCTTCCCTTGAAGTTTGGAAAGGTTTATGTCGGTCAAACCGGCCGCTGCATTAATGAACGCTTGGGGAAACATGCCCCAAATTTAAGTAACTTAAATGACTAGTACGCTCATTCGGTCGCGCACGTAATTAAATGCACAGGTTGCGAGGCTCGATTGGGAGAGACAAAGATTCTCGGTAAGAGTGCCGACACGACGGCGCGCGTCAGTTTAGAAGCGTTCCACATACAGAAATATGGCAGCAAGTGCATAAGCACCCCCTCTGCATCGCTTTTTGCTGCAGAGCTTCAATTTTTGGAAGCAACCGCTTACTGATTTGATTGTACGTTAGTATCCCTCGCCTTTCTTCTAGTTTTTTTTTTTTTTTTGTTTTTCAGTGTCTGTTTCCGTTGACTGCCGGCACGTTCGTTCATCGATGTGCAATGTCATTTTTTCCCGATTGTATCACTCGCTTCTGCCTTCACTTCTGCCTTTCCTCTTATATAAAGTATCCCTCTTACGTCAATAAAATTTAGTTGACAGTACAGCGCTTGTGTCTCGTCCTTGTTACTTTGTGGCTGCATGTGGTTGCGCTGTTACAATTCTTAGGTCAAGGATAAATTACAGCTTTCAGAAATCCCGAGCTCACCTTTACGATAGGAATATCCAAGGCCAAATGGACCCGACTGGAAGAAAATCTCGGCAGCGATCACCACATCCTTCAGCTTGAAATCCTGCATTCCTAAGAAGCCGAGCAGAACAGGAACGGCAAGGCTGACGGACTGGAAGGCCCTCCGAGAACATAACGTAGAAGAAAACATAAAAAATATTGAAGAGTGGCTCACCGAAGTGGTCAAGACGGCGGAGAAGCAGACTAAAGTAATCGAACTCACAATGGACACGCCGGTCGTAGACTCTCACCTCCTACATCTTTGGTATGCCAGAAGAGGACCGCTGAGGTGGTGGAAAAAGATGAAACTTAACCGCATACTGCGGAAACGGATCGCTCACATAACAAAGCAAGCAGAAGAATACGGAGATCAACCCAGCAGTCAGAACTGGTATGAGCTGTGCGACCAACTTCAAGGCACACTCATCACGAAGAAGACCTGGCATATACTACGAGCCCTTCTAGCTACCACTTAAACCAAGACCCAACAAAGAAATGACCTCAAGAAAATCATTCACTCCCATACAGGAACTAGGAAACAAATTTTGGAAGAAATCAAGCGTAAACTAGTAGGAGACAATGCCCCCAAGGTCACCGATCCCCGACCGTACAAAGGCGAACAAAACCTCACCCTCGAAAGCCCTTTTACGCTTCCTGAACTCCACGTCGGCCTTGCCAAATTGACCCGTAACACATCGTCAGGAAATGACAAGGTGACCAACAAGATCCTACGAAACGTCCCAGAGAAGGCCCTAATGGAATCCTCAACTACACGGATAACCGCTGGGAAAAAGGTGAGCTACCGGCAGAATGGAAGCACGCAGAAGTCATTATGACCCCAAAACCCAACAAGCACTACAAATCAGCAACCTACGGCCAATCACCCTTGCTTCCTGCGCTGGAAAGCTTCTCAAACACATGGTTCACGATCACCTCACCACATACCTCTAAAACTCAGGACTCATGCCTGACACAACAAAAAGTTCTCTATTTTAGGAATAGATGTAAAAGGAGCCTTCGATAATGTGAAGCATGAAGCAATCCTCCAGAATCTCCAAGACACAAACTACGGAATTCGGACCTGCCAATATGTACACGACTTTCTCAAAGATTGCACGGCTACGGTGGGTATCGGCCACATCCGAAGCAATAAATTCGAAACGACCAACAAAGGAACTCCACAAGGGTCAGTCATTTCACCTTTGCTGTTCAATCTCGCCATGATTAAGCGCCCGCAACAACTCGATGGCGTCGAATGTTTAAGCCATGCAATATACGTACGCCGACGATATAACATTATGGACAAAAGCGTCCACAACCGGCCAGCAGCAAACTACCCGCCAAGAGACAATCGATCAGATAGAACAGTACCTTTCAAGGTGCGGTCTCTAGTGCGCCCCCGAAAAATCAGAGCTATTTATAGTCAAGGCAAGGACCCGGGGAAGACCACCAGCCTACATCGCCCCAGATCCCAACGTCAGACTCAATGGAATCGATATCCTTCAAGTTGGCTCCCTCCGCGTCCTTGGCCTAACAATACATAAAGACGGTTATGGTGCAGCTACACTTACGAAGCTTCAGAAGACCATCACAAGTAACTCATCTCATTCGGCATATAACCACCCAAAGAAGAGGACTTAAAGAGCAAGAAACCATCCAATTAATTCAAGCACTCATTATAAGCCGGATCACATTTGGCACCCCTTATCTACTCTTCAAGAAAGCTGAAATTGAAAAACTCAACATCGTCATCAAAAAACCAATCAAGAGCGCACTAGGACTTTTCAGTACGACCTCAACCACGACACTCCTCAAACTTGGCCTCCGTAACACCTGGTAAGAAATGAGTGAAGCGCACAGAACCAGCCAGCAGGAACGCATTAACCTGACTCAAACAGGCCCAGCAGTACTTCGCAAACTCGCATACAGCAAAAACTTCATAGCAGACTCAGACGCTAAAGCCCGATTGCCGCCACTTCTTCGTGAGTCTATCTCAGTCGCTCTAATACCTCGCAACATGCATGAAACACACCACAAAGACAAGCAAGAGATAGAGCGTTAAGCAAGGAATATTCAAAAAAACCCAACACGAGATATACAGATGCGGCAGAATACCCAGTAGAAGAGCATACGCAATTACCGTGACCAATAATCAAGGGAATGAGCTAGTCGCGGCCACAATACCGGCCAGAAATCCAGAAACAGCGGAGGAAGTGGCAATCGTCCTCGGCATCGCCAAATGCAAAGACACAGGAATCATCTTGAACGACTCGCAAACGGCATGTAGAAACCTACAAAAAGGCCGAATTTCTGCCGCAGCAGTGAAGATTCTAAAGGAGATAACAAGACGCCAAGAACTACCCGAAACCTACGTCTAATGGACCCCAGGCCACGAACACCTGGCAGGAAACGAAGCAACACATGCTGTCGCCTGAGAGTATACCAGCTGGGATTTCCTGCCGCATGGTCTCCGCAAAGCGACAAGGGTGGAGGACATTCCCATCAACTACGTCGTAATATTTCAACATTACCGACTGGACAGAAAACAATATCCTCTACCACATCCAAAAGTAAGCAAGGAAGGAACCTCCGCCCTCCGCAGACTACAAACGAATACGTTTGTCACTGGAATTATCATGCACCGGATTGGCCCCACCAAATTCTCATACCTATGCCGATATTGTGATGTACCAGACACCCTCCAAGACATGGTGTTTGTGTGCCCCCACCGCGAGAAAAACAGTCAAGATTATGCCTCAGAACAGCTACAAGCCATCGAAGAAACGTGGGAGGCAATGTTACAGGCACAGAGCCTCGAAGATCAGCGAAGTCTTGTGGACCGGGCCCGGGCTGCGGCATTAGCCAACAGCTTTCTGGACTAGGAGAGCCGCCCACCTAGGGCGAAGAACACTTTCTCACTGTTTCTCACAATAAAAATTCCTTCCTCCTCCTCCTCAGCAAGGGCATCCGATTCATGGCCAGTCCCCAACAGTATGAGCCAACTATAAAAGCAAGTTATTCAACCTAAGTGCTCGAAAGCGTTATATATACGGCCGTTATCCTCAATGTTTCTTTGCATCCCAAGACAACTGTAAGTCACACCGAGTTCACATTTGACAGAAATGGGAGCAATGTTAGAGGCGATACACTGGGAATGGTTATCATTTGTGCCTTTAATATGATCGTTGCACATAATAAATGAAAATTTTGTTTCAATATTCATATGGTACACCGCATACAAGGCGCTCTGAACGAGTGCCATTGTTTGTTTCGTGGAAATAGGGGGCATGAGTTAGGTGATGCGTAGGCAGAGTTCAACCTCGGTGCTTCAATTAAATCTCGCAATTTAGCCCGCTGATCTGCGAGAACAACCTCCCCCCCCCCCGAGATCAAATGGGGCTGGAAAGAAAGGAAAGAAAAACCTCTACTGTGCACACTTTTTTGTGTGTGTGTTTGGTTTGCGACGCGGTTAACGTCATAATCGGGCTATATATAAGCATGCAGGCTGGTTTCATGGAGTTACTGCATCAATAACTTATCTGTAGCGATTCACTTTAGCTCATAGCGCCGAGCGCATATGCTCCTCGACGGAGATGAATGTGGTAATCAACTTACTATTGTCACGTAACTACAACGTGACAATGGTCTCCTTATGGCGACGGTTTGAAACATTTATTTCTCGCCATCTAGTTAATCAAAAACAAAAAATACGAAGAAAAAAATACAGAATATGAGTGCCGCGCGAAATGACCGTGCATGTCGAGACTACTCGGCATAGCAATCACGCAATTATTGGAGCTCGTTATAATATGTTCTTCATTAGAGAAAACGAAGGACAAACGAAAATGCGCATTTTCTATGGTTTCACCGTCTTTCATGGAGCTAATTCATAGATGTATGCGAGCTTTTATCCATCTTGCTGTATTGAGTTATGGCGTCCTTTACGGTGCTTTCTGAAAACACATTTAACAAGAAAATCGAGCAAATAAACCACATGCACCAACCAGAGCCAGTGCAGCAATAATAAAAAAAAATGCCTTACACTGATGTCAAATCCATGAGCTGCCGCAACAGCGACAGTTTCGCAAGAAGCACAACTACATTTGCAGCGAAGTCACCTGAAACTGTTTGCCGCGGTTTCGACATGTGGAGCCTCGCAAGTCGATCGTTGCAGAGCACCTGGATAACTCGATTTTATACACGTTTTCATTGGGCAGTGCCTAACCGAGCTCACCAGTACAAACAATGAATTCTTAGAACACATCTGAAAAAATCTCACAAACACGTAAGAGTGACGTAAATTAAAGAACAGCGTATAACTTCACCGATTACCGGCCCCGCAATGGCAATGACAGTCACTGCGCACATAAAGGCAAAATGCTCCCTGCATTCGTTACGAGGGATGCTGGCTCTGACAGTTATGCGTATGTTTGTACAAGTAAGTCTTGTGTGAACGACTAACACAATCAGTATCATAAAAGAGCCATCATAATCAACGGTGCGCAGCAACCACACATACACCGAAGTGTTCAGAACAGCTCGCATCGGTTCGCAGGGTTCATAGGCTCTCCTGGAGCGCAGTCAAAGGCTTCAGCGAACCGGGGCAACTGCTGCAGCGGTAGATTGCACGCAGCCTCGCTGTTTCCCACAGTGATGTCGCCATCGCACAGAATGTAACACATAGCGATGAACACCAGCGGCAGTCCCTGATACTTCTCGAGCCCTTTCACAGCGTTGTCCAGGGCACGGCCACTACTTTCGTAAGCATCGACAAGAGCGTTGAGGCCAATTGTCTGCGCTGCATAATATCTGGCAATAGCGCCTTCGCCGAACTGGCTGGCTTGCAGGCAATCGTATAAGGAGAGAATTTGTGGGACTTTTCGGGCGTCGTAGACGTTTAGAAGCAAGTCGCCCAGCGCTACGGTGACGCCGAATCCGAAGCCACCGTAGTTCACAGAAGATGGCAGCGTTGAATCGAACAGAGGAAAGGACAGGGCATACGGCATTAGCTGGAAGTCCCTCTTCCCGTAGGAGTGTACGTAGTAACGTAGGCGAATCATGGAGAGCAGCATCTGTTCCACTTCAGGCGTATTTCTGACTATTGCCGAATGTTGCCAGTTGCTCACCAACGAATCCGTCATGTCTGGTAGCTGGCCTCGGACAACGGTTTCGTTCTCTTCGCTGTGCTTCTCGAAGTTGTGGAACGCTGTCGTAAGAGAGCTCCAGTCGGCTACCACGGTTACGTTCTCGTCGAAGTAGGTCCAGTTGGAAAGACGGCGCCAGAAGGCAAGCCGCACCGACAGCGCCAGTTCTCTCGCAACGGGCCCTGCCTTGCCCTGGAAAACATCGGCGTTGTATCTACCAAACAGTGCCTGCCTAGAAAAGAACATGGCTCTGGTGGCACAGAAGATGCCATAGTGCACCTGAGCCATTTTGTAGTCAGCATCGTAATAATTGTAAATGAGCTCTCTGTTGGCGAAAAGTGCTGCCACTTGAACCGTGGACCAAGAGACTAGCGTGTGGAACGAGTCGGAGCCATTTGATCTCCAGAAATCCAGCAATGCGTTCACATAAGCGACGTGCGTCGTCGTCAGCAAGGGACCTGCGGCCAGACTCATGTTAAGCTTCCGGAGGGTTGCCGTCCACTTAGCTTCGGTCAGGCCTATGTCCGACGCATCCGGCATTAAACTTTTGACGCTGGCTTTGCGCATCGCCCCGGCGTAGAAAAGCTTTTTCAGCACAAGGTCCTCGAAACCTTCCGTCTGACTGTACATTAAGGTGACCGTGTTGTTCCGCTGAAAGCGCTCCTTGAGAAATTCGAAGTTCGCCTCGCCCTCATCATTCACGTACAGGCGCAGGTGTTTCTCGTACAGGAATGAAAACAGCCTGCCCGGACGTGCGTTCAGCTCAACCGCACTGCGGCTGCGGCTGCTGTTCGCCACGATGTCAAAATTGAGCAGCACGTCCCAGCCCAGTTTGAGGGAGCAGTACATGAGCGTGTAGAGGACGTCGGCGTCCGTGGACGGATGCGGCCATACGATGCCGGCGTCATCGAGCGCCTTCCGGACGGCCGGCAGATCGTCCCTGCCGCCATCGAACAGCGACACGCAGCTGCGGTACACGGCGGCGGCCCGTTGCTCCTCGTTTTGTCCGGACGGCGGAACGGTGATATCCTTCAGCGAGGTGGTAAGCTTGTCGAGCACGTAACGGAACTGTTCCTCCCACACGGTGTCGCTGTGCTCACGCCGCCAGCCGTCGCAAACGAAGCGCGTGAAGCTCTTGCACGGGTTCGCCGATTCGTTGATGGAGGAGCGGAGCCGCCTCGAGTAGGCGAGGCAGGCATGCGTCTCGCACGCGCTCGATAATGGCGCTGGCGTATGCCAGGCAGCCTTCACGATCGCCACTGTCGCCAGCGTCGCAAGCACAACCGTCGTCAATAGACACAGTGTGAGGCACAGAGGTCCAAAACTCTGCAATAAAGAAAGATCGAAATAAGAACGTTCACCTTTTTGGCAGGCAACGAATTCGGGGCGCAAAAGTGGAAGCAGGTTCAGCTTGTTAACTGTAAAAACGAGTTTTGTGCGCCAAGAGTGCCAGCAACTTGGCAGCGTTGATAACCGCTCGCGTTATATATATATACGCTCAGTGACAGAGCCTAATGAAGAACCTTTTTAGCAATATGATATTGCGCTTTTGTTTCCCCGAAGATCGTGCTCAAACAGCTGCATATAGTTGCGTTGCGCGCTAATCCGTGATCCGAGCAATGTCAGACGCCTGCACTCGAACCCACCTTGCTAAGCAAAAGACGTGGCGCTTGCTGCGGCAGACCTGAAGGAATATTGCGTATTCCGTCGGCTGTCAAAGCTCTAGGATGGGGTAAGTGTTCATAAAAAGATTGCCGGAGGTATCTATGTCTGGCGCCATAGTCGAGGCTTATGGAGGGTACCGTATTTTGCTTAAGTTCGTCACAGGAAACGCTGCGAATGCAGTCCGCGGCTTCTCACATTCTGTACTCAGATATCAAAACTGTCAATGTGAAAAAAGGCTGGCTTAACAGCGCAAATTTGACGACCAGAAAATGCAGTTATTACGCCTATGTGTGCCGCTATGTGCACTACATTTTCAGTATGTCGACGGACGCTGGTGAACATTACTACTTACATTCTGAACGATTCTACAGCGAAGCTGTTAGTTCGACTAGAAGCGCTCAAAAACGTTACATGCCTGTTTTCACGGTTCTTAAGCGAGAGAGAGAAGTTCATTGCGCCCGAATGTTATCATTTGGAAAATATAGGAAATATTCGGGTGGATAGGCAAGCAAATTTTAAACTGTGTAGGTCATTTGGGGTCTAAATAAAAATGTCTAAACTCTTGTATTAGGCTTCTTAGAGGCGTTATATGAAACGCTTACAGAGTTTCCCCGTTGCACCAGGAGGAGCAAAGACTGCAGAGATTTCATACTAAGGGAAAATGGGGGGTAAAGCCGTATGTGCCACGTACCGAAAGTTTGAAGCTGTACGTTAATGATCTCCAAAGTTCCACGCGTTATTATGAGGCGTGAAATCCCTTTTCCTGATCCCAGGCAAGGTTTCAAGCGAGCCATTGTGGACGACGTCTTAAAGCGCGCGTGTGTGTGCGTGTGCGTATGCGCGTTTGCGTGTGTGTGTAAAAACTTAAATTCTTATTGTGATGTTTAGTGTAATATCTTATTGTATCCTTATAATACAAAAACCCACAGGATCTTCCGAAATGATAATGTTAGAGATATATTTCTCAGCCGGCTTCTCACGCAACAGCGCATAAAGCAATAGCACCACCCTCGTATGCTTGTACGAAATGTATGCGTAATATTTCCCTTCGATAATCTTTGTATTAGACTATATGCATAATAGCAGTGCTTGGTGAGCCACATCTCGAAAATATGGGACCATCGTCGGCGCAAGCGACAAGTGCCACATATACAATTTCACGTCCAGGCATACATCGTGGCATACATCGAGGCATACATCGTGTAAGTGACATCTCACGCCAACGTCCCGTGGACACCTTCACGGCGCTGGAGTCGCCCGAGTTTTGGGCCGTGGACAACCGTGTGTGGGAGTCTGGTGCATACTCCGTGGAGCTTATGTATATAGCGACGTCGATCCACTGAACTTTCTGCGAAATGGCGCATAATCGTCCTAGTCAAAGAACTCACCCGGCGCGGCTTCGGCGTCACCTCGGAGAACGTATCTTGGGGCAACGGGGGCGGTCTGAAGGACGGCTGTCCGAGGAAGGCTGCGGAGCTCGCAAGCGCATCGGCTGAACTAGGGTTACACACTTGCGATGTGGAGCTGATGGGGCGTGATGGGAACGACGCTGGGCTTTGTGCACCGTCCAGGAGCCCTTCCTGCGACATTTGTGACATAGGTAGGCTCCCCATAGCGGCGGTCGGATCGTTGCCGGAAGCACCGGATGGACCGCGATAGTGCGGTCCCGTCGGTGACAGGGCACCGTCCGCTGGTTTCGCCTGGTAAAAGCCCCTGCTCTTGCGATTGAACGGTAAGCGCGCGGTGACAACTCTGACTCCTGCATCTGACAAAGAAATTCATGTTAGGTCACAGAAGACATTCTACGGGATCGGACATGCTAAGTCGCTCTCTTTCTTGTACTCTAGTGTGCTAAGCGACAGATACGTACGTCCTATACGGGGTGTCCCAACTATCATGCACCAAGGTTTAAACATATGCGAACGCCACGTAGCTGGACAGGACCATTTCGAGGTAATACTATAATACGGGTAATACAACGCCAGAGAGTTAGCGGATGGCCTAATAGAGTGCACACCCTGCAGCTAGGCGAGTGGTGTGCCGTACCGCCGGGCTTGCATCACCACAGGGGTCCTCTCCGCCTTCGATAAACGTAGACAACTCAACGGCCGCCTACAATGTCGGAAACGCGATGATGTAAGATAGAAATCCAAAATTCAACATACACCAGCTCATTAGCGTTGGCAGCCAAAACCACGCGTTGGAGCTCGTGACCGACGCGGCACGTTAAGCCTAACCGTACAGGTCGGCAGCTCGAAAGCGCGCTATACCTTGCGACCGTCCTTGCCGGGGAGCTCGCCGTCCCGCTCGAGGGCTTCGACTACGATCCGGTGGACGCATGTCGAAGTCGTCTCGCTCCTTGGGGACTCGCCTCTTCAGGCCACGGCGCTCGGGGGAACCGGGCTTGGATGTTTTGGATCGCGCCTTCTTGCGTTCCTCGTCCTTAGCCTGGGGCACCTGCGCTCCGAAGGTGGGCGGGACATCCTCTGTTGTTGGCTGCATCGTTGAGCACTGTATATACGCGTTTGTTGAGACGAGTAGATCGATGAAGCTACTGGTGCTGCTGCTCTCTGTTACCAAGAGGCTTAGGATCGTCTTCTTCGATCGCGCTCAGAGGATGCCGCGTGGGCACCTGAACAGCGCGTGAGCGCGTACGCTTGGACAGATTGTTGTCCTTCCCCTCGCGTAGTACGTACCAACTGGAAGACGGGGCAAAGAATTATGCGGAGTGCACGAAAAGTGTTAGATTTCGTTGTTACAAAAAAAAGCAGAATATTTTTATTTATACGCTGACTTCTTTTACAGAGATCCGTATACGTGTGCCCTGGCCTACGCGTTCGCTTTATTCGTCGATGTGAGAGCTACACACTGTCAGCTGTGTTTTATCCCAAGTTTAACATGCGACGCGACACGCGACATCCTGCTGTACCTTCTTAGACCGTATCATAGTTTTCGGATATGAACTGTGCTACACTAAAGCGCGTATAGCCTTCCTGTGGTATTACAGATCTCAGTAAAACTCTGTCAATAAACTTTTGCGTTATAGGGCACATTGAGCGCGCGTCTACGTGTGCTTTTCTTTTGTTTTTATCAAACTCCCTTTCTGTCATCCCTCAGCTGGTGCAGCGTACCAACCCTGTCGATGGGCTATATAGCCTCTCCAAATATAATTAAAATTTCTCTGTCTCCCTCTTTTTCTTGCACCTTCACGTTCTGGCCTTACGTAGAGAGTTGCCCGCGATACATATCGCTTCGGCGACCCGTAATCGCGTTTTAGTACTTCTCGAACCTTTGTTTTCTTTGCTCGTATGCATGAAGCACGTGATAGCGTTTAAGCTTTTGTGCCGCAGTTGGGACGGCGCATTGCGGCTCTCGATTACTTGCTGTGCATGGTCGGCGCTCGTCTGGCGCCATTCGCTTCCGCCTCCATCGGTTGATCGTAGACTCCCTCTCTGACCATATCCACTCTCGTTGCACGCTTATGCTTGTTAATCTACTTTCACGAGACGAAGGGCGGGCGCCCAGGAATGGGCTAGCGCGTGCCGGGCATATATATATATCTCTCTCTCTCTATATATATATATATATATATATATATATATATATATATGTGTGTGTGTGTGTGTGTGTGTGTGTGTGTGTGTGTGTGTGTGTGTGTGTGTGTGTGTGTACAAGGTGTCCCAGCTAACCTTGAACAAGATTTTAAATCTACTCAAGAGCTCCAGAGAAATCGTACCGACTGCATAGTAGCCATAGTCGTATGTACTTACGGCCAGTATTTTGTTTCATCACGAAGTATTACTCAATTAATTACTTTTAACTAGTGAACATTTAATTGTTGATTGAATCGCAAGCATATCAATGACGAAGTTGTTGGGCACCTCAAATAACCTCCGAATCAAGCATTTGTTTAGTGCTCAGCTTTGCCTCGTTGGTTTCCGGCTTCTTTAGTGCCTTCAAGTTCATGGCTGCCCTTAGTGCTGCTAAACCTTCACTCTATACAACCTTGACGTACTCAAACTTCCGTCAACGGTTTAAAGAAAAATCACTGCTATGTACTTTCCAAAAAATACGTAAAAGCCAAGTGATATCTCAGTGAAGAAAAGCCGTGCACTCACCATATGCAGTCATGATCCAGACACCTTCCTTCTGAACGTTGTTGCCAGGACGAAGAGGCTACGATCTCGTAGTTGTCGTCCAAGTTGGGGTCTCCAGGATTCCGTATCGCAATCGCTGCCAGCCAGTTTGTTGCACTTCAGGGGCGATCCCACCGCTAGCAACCTGTTTGTTGCGTTAGTAGGCGATCCCACCGCTGCCACCAGTTTGTTGCACTTCAGGGGCGATCCCACCGCTAGCAACCTGTTTGTTGCGTTAGTAGGCGATCCCACCGCTAGCAACCTGTTTCTTGCGTACTCCAGGGTAGCGTACCGTACTGCTGCCGAGAAGTAGCGGCGCCTGCCTATCGAAGCTCGACCGACATTACTTATTGGGTAGCGTAGCGTTGTCGGCGGGCTGCAGGCATCCGGTAGACCATGGCGACCGAGCAAGGGCGAGACGATTTGCTAGTGCGAAACTTGCACTGTTTATTCAAAGGTAGTTGAAAGAAAATAAGAAGAGCATGAAGTATGAAGTCTGAAGTATATCAAAAGTACATTTCGGAGCCCCTTAAATAGGCTCTCTACAAGTGTGGGCGGGATCTTGCTTCCGTCGATGACACGTGACAGGCACAGAGAGAGGGCCCCTCCTCCTGCAATACCGAGCACGGGAAGGAGAAGGCGATCCTCTTTTCGACGAATCCGGGGAGAAGGTCGGGTGAATGACCTCTTCGGCGCCGTGGGGTCCGGCCAAGTAGAAGGTAAGGGGATGACGTATCGCCCTTGGCGTCCGACCAAGTAGAAGGTAGGGGGATGACGTATCGCCCTTGGCGTCCGACCAAGTAGAAGGTAAGGGGATGACGTATCGCCCTTGGCGTCCGACCAAGTAGAAGGTAGGGGGATGACGTATCGCCCTTGGCGTCCGGCCAAGTAGGAGGTAGGGGGATGACGTATCGCCCTTGGCGTCCGGCCATACCTAACAACGTCGAGCCCGAGTTGCTGAGCAAAAGCACAATTGAGCACACCATGGTAGAGGTGGTTACCGGGAAAAAGCAGAAGGAAAGCACTTTTCTGATAAACGTGTCACACGGAAAGCAGAAATTCAAAGCACTGTTACACAAAGCGTGCAACGTCGCGGGGCCCGACAGCAGGCTGGTAATCTGCGGGGACTTTAACGCGCCGAATCAAACCTACGGTCACCCCAAAACATTGGCACAGTCAGGTCATTTAATGCAAGATGCTACCGACTTGGGTCTAAATCTAATCACCGACCCAGCATACCCTACAAGAATCGGCAACTCGATCACCAGACACAACGCCCGATCTCACTTTCATCAGGGGTAACGGCGACGGTACGGCGGACTTAGAATGGCGAAACAGGGGGCACGAGTTGGGCAGCAACCATTACATTGTGGAGGTCGCTGTCCCGCTCGGTGGCAATGAAGAAGTCGGCAGAAGCTTTCGGAAACATAGACTTACGGATTGGGACGCGTTTCGAGGGTTGTTACCCGAGGAGCCGACCGAAATTAGACATTGAGGAGTGGTCGACCGAGATTGTAAACAATGTAAAAGTAGCCACCAAGGAAGTCGAGACGGACGAGCGTGTCCACAGGGTCGACAGCCTCCTGGCCCACCTCATCGCGGCCAAGCAGTCAATCACGTCGAGGTGGAAGACGCAGCGGACAAACAAAGCTACGCAAGCAGGTTGCCTAACTCAAACACAAGATCGAGTCTCACAGCAGAGTGCTATGCACTCAGCAATGGAATGAGGTTTGTGACGCAGCGGACGGCCAGATGCACTGCGACAAGACGTGGAGTATGCTGAGGCACCTTTTGAATACTACCACGCCCAAGTATCACCAGCACCACAACCTGGCCAAGATCGTCCACAGGGCGCTGACCGAGCACGGGGAAGACGAAATGAAGAGACGCCTCGACGACAAGTACCTGCCGGTCACTTCCACAGAAACGCACCCGGAATACCAAGGCGAAGCAAACGAGTGGCTAGACCGAGACATTGAAGTATGGGAAGTAAGGGTTGCCTTGCAAGATCTCAACCGCAAGTCCGCCGATGGTCCCGACCGCGTTACGAACAGAGTGCTGAAAAATCTTAACGAAGCGGCCATCGAGAAC
This sequence comes from Dermacentor andersoni, assembly GCF_023375885.2. Taxonomy (NCBI): domain Eukaryota; kingdom Metazoa; phylum Arthropoda; class Arachnida; order Ixodida; family Ixodidae; genus Dermacentor; species Dermacentor andersoni. The sequence goes on from NC_092817.1 coordinate 71,066,915, forward strand.
CTCACGGCATACTTCAACAATTGCTGGCGAGCTGGGTCACTACCCCTACAGTGGAAAGCAGCCAAGGTCATATTGATTCCCAAGTCGGGCAAGCCACCCAACATTGAGAACCTCCGGCCGATCTCGCTTATGTCCTGTATGGGCAAAGCGTTGGAGCATGTGCTCATGAACAGGTGGCAGAGGTACCTGGAAGATTCGGGTCTTTACCCAAACACCGTCATCGGGTTTCGAAAGAAGCTCGGAACTCAGTACGCCATGCTACAACTGAAAAATGAAATCCTCGACGACACTACTAACACGAAAGGCAAGCGAGCTATCTTGGGTTTGGACCTGCAGAGCACTTTTGATAAAGTGAGACACTCTGCGATCCCGGCCCAGGTGTCACGGCTAAACATGGGGAAGAAAACATATGCGTACATCAAGGATTTTTTGACGGAGCGCGGACCTCCGAGATCATCGCCGGTGACCCGTGGCTCCAAAAGAAAATGCTCAGCAGTGTTGGGACCCCCCAGGGTTCGGTCATCTCGCCATTACTTTTCAACCTTGTAATGATAGGTGTGGCCGAGCGCCTCTCGCGAGTCGCGGGGATCCGATACACCATCTATGCCGACGGCATAACGCTCTGGGTCCCAGGAGGAAGCGACGGACACGTCGAGAGTACACTGCAAAAGGTGATTGACGCTATCGAGGAGCAGCTGGACGGGTCTGGGCTCGTCTGCTCCCCAAGCAAGTCTGAGCTGTTGGTGATTCCACCGGAAGGAGCATCTAAGGAAGACGAAATGCAACGAACCTGCGAGAGAGCAAGACACAATAAAGATCTAGACGAGCGGCGGTCACACGACCCCGAATGTCGAGAAGATCCGACTGCTGCGGATGCTGATTGAGCGCGAAACGAGTGAACCGCGAGACGGTCAACCGTCTCGCGGCCAAAGTGACCATGGCCATTCGCCTCATCAAGAGGGTGTTACACAGAACAGCAGACATGAAGGAAGAAAGTCTCCCCCGCCTAGTGGAATCCTTCGCTATAAGCCACATTCCCTACGTTGCTGCTTTCCACAACTGGAGGCAGTGCGAGCGAAATAAGATCAATGCGGTCATACGCAAAGCGTACAAGGCAGCCGCGCGACCGGGGCGGTCCTCTGCACCTCGGCGATTTCTTCCAGGGTGTCATACACTCCCAAGGCCAGGAACTTCTCGGTGCTTGTGCAGTCGAGAAGTTCAGTCGATAGCCGCAGTCGATAGTTGTGCAGTCGATAGCCGCGCGACCGCCCCGGTCGCGCGGCTATCGGAAACAAGAACGGGCAGACAAGTGCTGCGTGACCTAGGCTTGGGGCCAAAGGAAAGGGGACCCGGAAATACAGAAGTGCCTGTACCGGACGCAATTAGTAGACGGTTACGGGTATGTCTGGTGCCAAGAAACTTGAACCCCGAATTCTACAAAGAGGGGCGGGCGGCGAGGGCCAAGGCGCTCATCGATCTCCATGCCAAAGACAGTGGTACCGTGTTCGTGGACGCGGCAGAGTATCCAGATGACAGAAAGGCATTCGCCGCAGCAGTCGTCGGGGCATCGAACGGTGCAACGAGAACGGCGGCGAGTGTGCGGACTCGAGGGGCGCATCGAGCCGCTGTTGTGTTTGCCGAAAGGAAAGAGCCACTGTAGCTCACATCCTTCGGGACTGTGCCAATAATCCGCACGAAGCTACGACGATGACAACGATCCCACCGCGGCTCGATGCCGCAACGAGGTGCTACGATCAAGAGGTCCAAGCCCAGGCCATCCAGCAGATCTCGGCGGCCCTCGAAAGGCAACGACCGAGCGAAACCGGACGGAGGCTGCCACCCCAAAAGAGGGGCAGGCGCGGTCGACCAAAGGTAGTAGTGCGGCCACGGCCGAAGTAGAGGCGCCACACGCCGGGAAGACGTAATGGCCGCGTCACGGTGACGCCTACCTTACAGGGGAAGGCTAATCGTTCTGCAGGCACTCCTAATAAAGTTGCTTCACTCACTCACTCCGAACAAGTTCTTTGAGTGAGACGTTTAGTACTGTTTAGCACTCATCTGTAACGATTCACTTTCAGAGCGCATGCTCCTCGACGCAGATCCATTTGGTAATCAACTTACTATTGTTACATCACTACAGCGTGATAATGGTCTCCTCATGGCGACAGATTGAAACATGTATTTCTCGCCATCTAGCGAATAAAAAAAAAGGAAGAATGCAGAACATGAGTGCCGCCCGAAATGACCGCGCATGTCGAGATTACTCGACATAGGAATCGCGCAATTATTGGAGCTCGAGCTTTCATAACGTGTTCATTAGGGCAAACGAAGACCAAACGACAAAGCACGTTTTCTCATGGTTTCAGTCTTTCGTTGCACTAAAATATACAAGCATCTGTGCTATAGCCAGGTTATCCATCTTGCTGTATTGAGTTTTGGCACCCTTTACGATGCTTTGTGAAATACATTTAACTGGAAAATCAAGCAAATAATCCACATGCCCCGACCATAGCTAGCGACGCAACAAATAAAAAAAAAAGAGTCTCACACTGCAGTCAAATCCGTGAGCTGCAGCAAGAGCCCCAGTTTCGCAAGCAGCACAACTACACTTGCAGCAAAGTCACCTGAAACTGTTTCCCGCTGTTTTTACATGTGGAGCCTCGCAAGTCGATCGTTGCAGAGCACCTAGATAACTCGATTTTATAGAGGTTTGCATTGGGCAGTGCCTAACCGAGCTCACCAGTACAAACAATGAATTCTTAGAACACACCTGAAAAAATATCACAACCGCGTAAGAGTGATTTAACTTAAAGAAGAGCGCATAACTTGAGCCAATAAAGGCGCCGCAATGGCAATGGTAGTCAGTGCGCACATAGAGGCAAGATGCTGCCTGCATTCCTAACGAGGGGTGCTGGCTCTGACAGTTATGCGTAAGTTTGTACAAGGAAGTCTTGAACGACGAACACAATAAGTATAAAGCGCCATCATAATCAACGGTGCACCACAACCGCACATACACCGAAGTGTTCAAAGCAGCTCGCATCGGTTCGCAGGGTTCATAGGCTCTCCTGGAGCGCAGTCGAAGGCTTCAGCGAACCGGGGCAACTGCTGCAGCGGCAAATTGCAAGCAGCCTCGCCGTTTCCCACAGTGGTGCCACCATCGCAGTGAACGTAACACATAGCGATGAACACCAGCGGCAGACCGCGATACTTCTCGAGCCCTTTCACAGCGTTGTCCAGGGCACGGCCGCTACTTTCGTAAGCATCGACGAGAGCATTGAGGCCAATAGTCTGCGCTGCATAAACTCTTGCAATAGCGCCGTCGCCGAACTGGCTGGCTAGCAGGCAATGGTATAGGGATAGAATTTGTGGGACTTTACCCATGTCGTAGGCGCTTAGAAGCAAGTCGCCCAGCGCTGCGGTGACCTCGAATCCGAAGCCACCGTAGTTCACAGAAGATGGCAGCGTTGAATCGAACAGAGGAAAGGACAGGGCATACGGCATCAGCTGGAAGTCCCTCTTCCCGTAGGAGTGGACGTAGTAACGTAGGCGAAGCATGGAGAGCAGCATCTGTTCCACTTCAGGCGTGTTTCTGACTATTGCCGAATGCTGCCAGTTGCTCACCAACGAATCCGTCATGTCTGGTAGCTGGCCTCGGACAACGGTTTCGTTCTCTTCGCTGTGCTTCTCGAAGTTGTGGAACGCTGTCGTAAGAGAGCTCCAGTCGGCTACCACGGTTACGTTCTCGTCTAAGTAGGTCCAGTTGGAAAGACGGCGCCAGAAGGCAAGCCGCACCGACAGCGCCAGTTCTCTCGCAACGGGCCCTGCCTTGCCCTGGAAAACATCGGCGTTGTATCTCGCAAACAGTGCCTGCCTGGAAAAAAACATGGCTCTGGTGGCACAGAAGATGCCATAGTGCACCTGAGCCACTTTGTAGTCATCATTATAATAATTGTAAATGAGCTCACTGTTTGCGAAAAGAGCTGCCACTTGAACCGTGGACCAAGAGACTAGTGTGTGGAACGAGTCCGAACCATTCGACCTCCAGAGATCCAGCAATGCGTTCACATAAGCGACATTCGTCGTCGTCAGCAAGGGACCTTCGGCCAGACTCATGTTAAGCTTCCGGAGAGTTGCCGTCCACTTAGCTTCGGTCAGGCCTATGTCGAACGCATCCGAAATTAACCTTTCGACGCTGCCTGTGCGCATAGCCCCGGCGTCAAAGAGCTTTTGCAGCGCAAGGTACGCTGAACCTTGCGTTTGACTGTACGTTAAGGTGACCGAATTGTTGCGCTGAAAGCGCTCCTTGAGAAATTCGAAGTTCGCCTCGCCCTCACCATTCACGTACAGGCGCAGGTGTTTCTCGTACAGGAATGAAAACAGCCTGCCCGGACCTGCGATCAGCTCAACCACACTGCGGCTGCGGCTGCTGTTCGCCACGATGTCAAAATTGAGCAGCACGTCCCAGCCCAGTTTGAGGGAGCAGTACATGAGCGTGTAGAGGACGTCGGCGTCCGTGGACGGATGCGGCCATACGATGCCGGCGTCATCGAGCGCCTTCCGGACGGCCGGCAGATCGTCCCTGCCGCCATCGAACAGCGAGACGCAGCTGCGGTACACGGCGGCCGCCCGTTGCTCCTCGTTTTGTCCGGACGGCGGAACGGTGATGTCCTTCAGCGAGGCGGTAAGCTTGTCGAGCACGTAACGGAACTGTTCCTCCCACACGGTGTCACGGTGCTCACGCCGCCAGCCGTCGCAAACAAAGCGCGTGAAGCTCTTGCACGGGTTCGCCGATTCGTTGATGGAGGAGCGGAGCCGCCTCGAGTAGGCGAGGCAGGCGTGCGTCTCGCACGCGCGCGACAGTGGCGCCGCCGAACGCCAGACAGCCTTCACGATCACCACTGTCGCAAGCACAACCGTCGTCAGTACGCACAGAGTGAGGCACAGAGGTCCAAAAGTCTGCAATAAACAAGGATCGAAAGAAGAACGATCACTTTTTTGGCAAGCAACGAATAATCGGCGCAAAACTGGAAGCAGGTTCAGCTTATTAAATATAACAACGAGTTTTGTGCGCCAAGAGTGAAAGCAACTTGGCAGCGTCGATAACCGCGCGCACTGTATATATACGCTCAGTGACAGAGCTTAACGCAGAACCTTTTTAGCAATATGATATTGCTGTTGTGTTTCCACGAAGATCGTGTTCAAACAGCCGCATATATTCGCGTCGCGCGCTAATCCGTGATCCGCGAGCAATGTCAGACGCCTGCGCTCGAGCCCCATGCACGTTGCGAAGCAAAAGATGTGGCGCTTGCTGTGGCAGACCTGAAGGAATATTACGTATCCCGTCGGCTGTGAAAGCTCTAGGATGGCGTAAGTGTTCATAAAAAGATTGCCGGCGGTATCTATGTCTGGCGCCGTAGTCGTTAAAAGGTCACGAGGCTTATGGAGGGTACCGTATTTAAGCTCGTCACATGATGCGCAGTCCACGGCTTCTCAGATTCTGTGCCCATATATCGAAACTGTCAATGTAGAAAAAGCTGGCGTAACAGCGCAAATTTGACGCCCAGAAAGAAGGCAGTTTATTACGCCTATGTGTGCCGCTATGTGCACTACATTTTCAGTATGTCGACGGACGCTGGTGAACATTACTATTTACATTCTAAACAATACCACAGCAAAGCTGTTAGTTCGACTAGAAGCGCTAAAAGCGTTTCACGCCTGTTTTCACGGTTCTCAAGCGAGAGACAGAGAGAAGTCCATCGCGCCCGAATGTTATCATTTGGAAAATGTGGGAAATATTCGTGTGGATACGCAAGCAAATTTTGAACTGTGTAGGTAATTTGGGGGCTAAATGAAAATTTCTAAACTCTTGTATTACGCTTTTTAGAGGCGTTATAAGAAACTCTTACAAAGTTTCCCCGTTGCACCAGGAGGTGCAAAGACTGCAGAGATTTCATACTAAGAGAAAATGAAGGGTCATGCCGTATGTGCCGCGTACCGAAAGTTTGAATCTGGACGTTAATGATGTGCTTTGAAAATGTTTACTGAATACTCGTTTTCTCCAAATTTCCACGCGTTATATATGAGGCGTGAAATTGGTTTTCCCACTCCCAAGCAAGGTTTCAAGCGAGCCATTGTGGACGACGTCTTAAAACGTGTGTGTGTGTATGCGCGTGTGCTTGTGCGTGTAAAAACCTAAATTATTATTGTAATGTTTATTGTAATGTCTTATTGTAAGCTTACAATACTAAAACCCACAGGATCTTCCAAAATGATAAGAATGTTAGAGATATATTTCACAGCCGGCTTCTCATGCAACAGCGGATAAAGCAATAGCCCCACACACGTATCCTTGTACGAAATATATCCGTAATATTTCGATTCGATCACCTTTGCATTATAGACTATATGCATAATAGCAGTGCTTGGTGAAAAAAATCTCGAAAATATGGGAACATCGTCGACACAAGTGACAAGTGCCACATGAACGATGTCACGTCCAGGCATACGTCGCGGCCTCCCCGTCTTCTTGGGATACCTTCTCCAGCTCATAGCTTGCCGTGCTGTCGGACTATCGAGTAAGTGACATCTCACGCCAACGTCCTATAGACACCTTCACGGCGCTAGAGTCGCCCGAGTTTTGGGCAGTGGACAACCGTGTGTGGGAGTCTGGTGCATACTCCGTGGAGCCTATGTATACAGCGGCGTTGATCCATCGAACTTTCTGCGAAATGGCGCATCATCGTCCTAGTCAAAGAACTCACCCAGCGCGGCTTCGGCGTCACCTCGGAGAACGTATCTTGGGGAAACGGGGGCGGTCTGAAGGGCGGCTGTCCGAGGAAGGCTGTGGAGCTCGCAAGCGCATCGGGCGAACTAGGGTTCCATACTTGCGACGTGGAGCTGAAGGGGCTTGATGGGAACGACGCTGGGCTCTGTGCACCGTCCAGGTACCCTTCCTGCGACATCTGCGACATAGGCAGGCTCCCCATAGCGGCGGTCGGGTCGTTGCCGGAAGCACCGGATAGACCGCGATGGTGCGCAGCCGTCGGTGACAGGGCACTGTCCTCGGGTTTCGCCTGGCGAAGGCCCCTGCCCTTGCGATTGAACGGTAAGCGGGCGGTGTGAACTCTGACTCCTGCATCTGACAAAGAAATTCATGTTAGGTCACAGAAGACATTCCACGGGATCGGACATCCTAAGTCGCTCTCTTTCCCGTACTCTAACAATTCGCGATATATGCTGGTGGCTAGCGAAAGGTTTCGCTAAGCGACAAATACTTACAACCGTGAGCAAAAGCATACGGACCAGGGATCGCGCGATAAAACTGATTTTCTCATTTGCCTGTGAGTGTAACTTGAAATTAAGGACTGCAGTCCAAACTTGGCATTTTCTAGTGCACTCGTCAGTTTCCGTTTATGCCTGTTAATTACGAAGAAATTCAGTTTTTTTGGTGACCCTGTGGTCCGTATACTTTTGCTCACGGTTGTACGTCCCATACAGGGTGTCACAACTATCATCCACCAAGATTTAAATATATGGGAACGCCACGTAGCTGGACAGAACCATTAACGTTGCGTTGGCTTGGCTTAATGATGTTCGCGGTGGCTTGGAGATACGCAGATTTTTTACATTCCCCCTGACTGCATAATTAGTTTTAATTAATTAATCAGCTTTTCAAACATCATAATTAGATGAAAAGTGTGAATCATGGAAATTGCAGGGCAACATGAAAAACTCCAGATACATCTTTCTGTTGCTGAATCCATACTACATAAAAGCGTTTTTCCGAGAGTCAAAGAAGCCCGCGAATACACGCAAAGTGCTTCGAGCGGCTAGTCGCGCGGCAATTTTGCGAGAATTCGCGGGTTTCTTTCACGTTCGAAAGAACACCTTTATGTTGCCCGTATTGAGCTACAGAAAGCTGTATCGCGAGTTTTTCATGTTGCTCTACGATTTTCAAATTGACGCTTTTCATATATAGTTATACTAGAGAAGTTGATTAATTAAGACAAATTATGTAATTAGGCAGAATAAAAAAAAAGAATCTCAATATCTCCAAAAGACGGCAAACAATATTTCCTTGGTTCTGTCCAGCTACGTGGCATTTGCATACTTTTAAATCTTGGCGCATGATAGTTGCGCCACCGTGTATATATACGGTATTAATTACTTCCTTTTGCAAGCAGGTCCCATGCGAATCGGTTAATAATCCCACTGCTGGGATACAACGCCAGAGAGTTAGCGGATGGCCTAATAGAGTGAACACCCTGCAGCTAGGTGCGTGGTATGCCGTACCGCCGGGCTTGCATAACCACAGGGGCCCTCTCCGCCTTCGATAAACGTAGACAACCCAACGGCAGCCTACAAAGTCAGAAACGCGATGACCTAAGATAGAAACCCAAAATTCAACATACACCAGCTCATTAGCGTTGGCAGCCAAAACCACGCGTTGGAGCTCGCGACCGACGCGGCACGTTAAGCCTAACCGTGCAGGTCGGCAACTCGAAAGCGCGCTATACCTTGCGCCCGTCCTTGCCGGGACGCTCGCCGTCCCGCTCGAGGGCTTCGACTACGATCCGGTGGACGCATGTCGAAGTCGTCTCGCTCCTTGGGGACTCGCCTCTTCAGGCCACGGCGCTCGGGGGAACCGGGCTTGGATGTTCTGGATCGCGCCTTCTTGCGTTCGTCGTCCTTAGCCTGGGGCACCTGCGCTCCGGAAATGGGCGAGACATACTCGGTTGGCTGCATCATTGAGCACTGTATATACGCGCTTGTTGAGGACGGTAGACCGATGAAGCTACTGCTGCTACTGCTCTCTGTTAGCAAGAGGCCTAGGATCGTCTTCTTGAATCGCGCTCAGGGGATGCCGCGTGAGCACCTGAACAGCGCGTGGGCACGTACACGCTTGGATTGATTGTTGCCCTTCCACTCGTGTGGTACGAACCCACTGGAGGGCACGAAATGTTTTGGATTTCCCAGTTTAAAAAAATAAAGAAGGGTAATTAATGATTTATGCCTTGAATTCTTCTACAGGGATCCGTACACGTGTGCCTTGGTCTAAAATTTTAGAAATGCATGAAACAAAGCCTCAAACAAAACGGATTTAGTTGGATGCGAACGTTTGTTTCCCCACTTTATAGCTTATCGGTAGCGTAAATTCGTTATTTACAGAGAGGGCTTACGAGCTACACCTCCACTGGTTTATGTCAGCGTGTCTAGAACGGCATGGCGTACCAAGAGCATCGCCGTCATGTTTCCAATACGCGTTCGCTTTATTCGTCGGTGTGAGAGCTACACACTGAGCTCTTTTATCTGTAGTTGAATATGCGGCGCGACACTCGACATCACCCGCGGCGCGTTCTTAGACCGTATCATTGTCATGGGATCTGAACTGTGCCTCACTAAAGCACTTACATACCGTAAATACTCGTGCAATGGCCGCACTCATGTAAAAGCCGCACACAGAACTTTGTAAAAGAAAAATCCCCCCAACAAATATATTTAAAGATTACCCCTGTATAGGCCGCACCCTTGATTTTTGAGAAGGTTGGCAGTGTTGTCTGTTGTGCAGTGCGTGAGTTCCGAAGCTTTCCTTTGCTTTAATGTGTGGCAAAACAGGGCAGCCGTGCCGAGTTTTCGGCACCTATAGGTAGCAAAAGCACAGCCTCGGAGATTTCGCGGCTGCCTCCGAGACGCTGCCGTCGCTAGTATGTGGGGAGCGTAGGGATACACTGTAGTGGGGAGTCACTGTTTATTCCATCCGGCATGTGACGTGCTACGGGAATAGCCAAGAATAGCCAGTAGAAGCGAGTACTGCAGTTCAATAGAAGCAAGTATACCGCCGGTGGATGGAAACAACTTTATATTCCGGGCTCAGGTCACCACCGAAACCGAAAATATTGAGGAAAAATAAATATTGTGTCTTTTTCTACGTGTAATGGCCGCACAACCAATTTTCACCGCAAATCTTAGCGAAAATAAAAAAAAAACTGCAGCCATTCCACGAGTAGATACGGTATATAGCTTTCACGTAGTGTTACAGATCTCAATGAGACTATGTAAATAAACCTTTGTGTCGGTGCACATTGCGCACGCGTCTACGTGAGCTTTGCTTTTGTTTTTATCAAACCCCCCTTGCTTTCACCCCTCACCACCTCACCTGGTGTAGCGCTCCAACCCTGTCAATAAGCTATAAAGCCTCTTCCCCAAATATAATTAAAAATTTTCTCTCGCGTGCTGGCCTTACGTGTGGGCTGGCCGGTGATATATATCCCTTCGGCGGCTCGTCATCAGACTTTCGCACTTCTAGCACATTTATCTTTACTCGCATTCGTGAAGTGCACATACGATCAGCTTTCGTCATTTTTTTGAAAGAAGATGGTACACCAGCTGAAACAAACAGCCCGCAAATACACGCGAAGTGCCTCCAGCGGCCAGTCGCGCGGCAATATTGCGTATTCGCGGGCTCCATTAACACTCAATTGAAAAGAAAAATACCACTTATGTAGCACGTATTGGGCTAAAGAAAGCTGTATCTGTAGTTTTTCATGTTGCTCTACAATTTTCTCATTAATGTGCACTTTTCATATAATTGTAATATTTGATAAGTTGACTAATAATTTAAGACTAATTATGTTATTAGGCGGTATGAAAAAACAATAATCCGAGTATATCCAAGCGACGGCAAACAACATTCCCTTAGTTCTGTTCAACTACGTGGCATTTGCATATTTTTAAAGTTTGGCTAAAGTTACGTGGGACACCTTGTATATGAGCCTATAGTGCTAACACGAGCAGGTGTACAAAGTATAATTACGGCTATTATATGTATGTATGGCTCTGTGCGCCCTGGGCTTACAGCGTATGACGGTGTAAGCCCGTTATACGCTGTAACGGGCTTACACCGTTACAGCGTATAACGGGCTGTAACGGTGTATCGACGGTGGTTGATACACCGTCGATACTCTCCTCCACCACGTGCTCACCATCATACACTCTTAAACAAATGTACTCCTTTGGGGTGTATATTTGGCACACAACAATAATCGTCATCTGTTTTGCTTGTGTTTCCCTTCTTGAAAACGCTGCACTTGCTACTTTCCTGTCGAGAATATCCATCAGTGTGTCGAGACATACTGATGGATGGATGGAAAAACTTTGTTTTCGTCAGAACGCATGCGCGGACGATTCCGTGCTAGATGGCCATCAGCTCAGGGCTGACGGCGACCTGGGTGGCCCACTCCACGGCCCTGGTCTGGACGACCGGGTCTGAGCTCGCCAACACGGCCTCCCACTGCTCGAGAGAAGGATCACGCATAATATCCGCCGGTGGCGGCGCTATGCTACAGCTCCATAATATGTGGTCATAGGTGGCCAGTTCCTGGCACCATTTGCAGTCCGGCTGAACGTCCGGGTAGATTTCGTTTAACACGTATGGGTATAGAAAGATCTCGTCTGAAATCTTCGCCAGACGCTTTCCTGCGCCTTCACCAATTGCTTGTCCGGGGGCGGGTAAATTCTCCGCTCAAGTTTCTAATGGTTAGTAATGTCGTGAAAGGACACCAGCCCATCTCTCGTGGACCTCCCCGGAACGTCCAGCTCACCTGCTCCTCTGACGAAACCTCGAGCATTCATGTGAGCCGCCTCGTTACCAGGGTTCCCAGAGTGTGCCGGTACCCAGACAATTTCCACCTCCGTAGTCCCTCGCCCCGTGGCCCAATTTAGCAATCTTGCCGCTGTGACAGAGATTCTGCCCCTCGCCAAATTTCGGATGGCTGTTTTAGAGAAGCTGAAAACCAGGTCAGCTTTAGCATTACCTATAGCTACCGGTATCGCCGCCTCCTCTGCAGTTTTTGAGGAGCGGGCTTTGACTGATCCAGAGGTGACTAAGCGTCCCGCCCGTTCGCCACCGCAACTGCAAATGCGTCCTTGTTCTTATACTCGGCGACATCTACGTAGACTGCCCCGTTGTACTTCCCATACTTAGCATGTAAAGCTCTGACTCTTGCCTCCCTGCGGTTCTCGTGATGTATCGGATGCATATTTTTGGGCAAAGGTTTTATGTACAAGCCCTTGTGTATTTCTCGCTTCACCTGAATTTTCATGTCCCCGGCTGGAGGATCAACTGCAATGCCGATCCTCTTCAATATATCCCTCCCTACTCTCGTTTTGGAAAGCCTACTGAGTTGCATCACCAAGTTCGCAGTTCTTCCAGGGTGTTGTGCATCCCTAATCCCAGCAGCCTTCCGGTAGACGTATTCTTAGGCAACCCAAGGGCCGCCTTATACGCCTGCCTAATCATAGCCTCCACCTTGCCTTTCTCTGTCGCGTCCGTCTTCATATAAGGCGTCGCATACACTATTCTACTGAGCACAAACGCCTGTACCAGCTTAAACAAGTCCTTTTCCTTGACCCCTCGCTTACGATTGGCGATTCTCCTGATTAGTCTCACGGTAGCGTTGACCGTATTTTTAAGCCTTTCCAAGGCCTCCCTATTCTTCCTGTTAGTCTGCAGATACAGACCCAGGATCCTGATCGTTTGGACCTCAGCTACCGGTGCACCCCCCACTTTCACCTTCAGCGGTGGTGGCGGCACATAGTGCCTCGCATGTATCCCTCTTGGTTTATCCCTAAGCACAAAAAGCTCGGACTTGGGCTGAGAGCACGAGAGTCCTGCCTCCCCCGCTAGCTCCTCCACAATATCCACTGCCTGTTGTAGATTCTCCTCCAATTGTGCGTCGCTTCCCCTTGTTACACATAGAGTAATGTCATCCGCTTAAATTGTATGTTTAAGTCCCGATATACATGCCAGCCTCGGCGGTATCTTGATCAAGGCGAGATTAAACAAGAACGGCGATAAAACTGACCCTTGTGGTGTCCCCCTGCCCCCCCCTCCCCCCCCCCCCCAATGGGAAGGGATCCGATTTACATTCTCCGACTACAATCTCCGCAGTCCTATCCTCCAGAAATGAGCTGATGTATCGGAAGATTCTACCCCCCGGTCCTAGTCCGATAAGTTCCTTAATATTGCCTCATGGGTGACATTGTCCAAGGCCTTTGTGAGGTTGAGCCCCAAGATAGCCTTGGTGCCCGTGCCGTACCCAGGATCAACCACGTCCTTTTTGAGCTGTATCACGACGTCCTGCGTTGATAAATTAGCCCTGAAGCCAATCATCGTTTTAGGAATCAACTCCTTGCCCTCCACATAACCCTGAAGCCTGTTGAGGACCACATGCTCCATCAATTTGGCCAAGCGGGACGTCAGCGAGATGGGACGAAGATTCTCAATACAGCTCTTCTTCCCTAGTTTAGGAATAAATGTAATCCTAGCATGCTTCCCCTCTGCCGCGATCTCCCCGACCGCCCAATATTTGTTCATCAAGTCCGTAAGCTCCCCCACTGACTTGAAATCCAGGTTCCTCAGCATTTTGTTAGTAACCCCGTCCGGACCCGCTGCCGACGTAGTACGAAGCTGCCCCATTGCAAACTCCACCTCCGCTACCGTAAAGTCCGCATCTAATTCGAAGTTTTTCTCTTCCGAGTAATCCGGCAAGCAACCGCCCGCCTCGCCGTTTATGTAACGACTTCGGAGTTCTTGAATGAACTCCCCAGTCGTGCCCTGATACTGATGAACTAACCTAGCCATTTGACCCTTCTGCGCCGATTTGGTTGCCGCCGGATCTAAAAGGTGCCTCAACAACTGCCATGTTTTCTTGCATCCGAATTGCCCATTCATCCTGTCACAAATCTGCCCCCATTGTTTGCACTGCAAGTCCAACGTGTAGGTTTCGATTTCTCGTTCTAGCTTGGCCACCTTCCTACGGAGGACCCCATTATGTTTTTGTTTCTTCCACCTCCGAAGGAGACTCGCGTGCGCTTCTCACATGTGTAACAGTCTAGAGTCCGTCGTAAAACCCTCCTCCGCTGTTGGAACCTCTTCTGTGGCACCCTTCACGTCCTGCTTGAGCGCCTCAACCCAGGCTCCCAAGTCCTCCATTTCCCCGCTCACTGTGTCTTTCCTGACTTTCCGAAATCTGTCCCAATCCGTTACTCTAGTTCCTTTCACCCTGTCTTTGTGCTTAGCAGCACTAAATACCCTGGAAGCCACTGCCCAGTGGCTGTCCCGTGTTTACCCTCTTTGCATCCCTAATACCTTTCACAAATGTGAGGTCCGGAGAGGTGTCTATGCTCACGCTGTTGCCTATCCTCATATGATCTAGCGGGTTCTTCATACTGATAACGCGCATGCCGTTTGTGACCTGGACGTACCGGGCTCGCAGCATTAAAGAAAGGAAATGCGACCAATACAGATGATGATTATCGTTGTGTGGTTACTACCCGAAGCAGGCACGTACCCAAGGGGGGGGGGGGGGCTCCCCCCTTATCCGCCCCACGCCACCACTCCTCACATATTCCTAAAGCGCCGACAAATCAATCTACTCGGTGGTCAACAACATTTTGCTGCCCTTTACAGAGAAAGCAGTGTCTGACTAACTTCCGTAGTTTTTTCGGCGTCCGTTAACAGAAAAAATCATCATGTGCGCCGATCCTGGTGATAGTCCAAAAAGGGTCCAAGATCAATGGCACATACCCCTGTGGAATCGGGAATCTACAACGCGCCTTTCAGAATCTTCGGGATGGGACCACGTATGGGGAGTGCTTAACGCCTGCTTCACCTCTACCGCGTGTCGGCCGAGCATTTCACTACCTTCTGGATGGATCAACGTATGGGGAGCGCTTAACGCCTGCTTTACCTCCGCCGTGGGTCGGCCCTTGTTGCACTATCTTCGGGATCGGCCCGCGCATGAGGAGTGCTTAACGCCTGCTTCACCTTTGCCGCGGGTCGGCACGGCGTTGCACTACTTTCGGGATTGGCTCACGTATGCGGGGGTTTTTTAACGCCTGCTTCACCTCCGTCGAGTGTCGGCCCGATATTGCACTATCTTCGGGATCGGCCCGCGTATGCGGGGTGTTTAACGCCTGTTTCACCTCCGCCGAGGGTCGGCCCAGTGTTGCACTATCTTTTGGAGCAGCCCACGTATGGGGGGTCCTTAACGCCTGCTTCACCTCCGCGGCGGGTCGGCTCGATATTGCACTATCTTCAGGCCGAACCGAAGCGGAGGTGAAACACTTTGCTTTTCGTTTGAGAGCTTTGACTGTCGTCAGATTTCGCTACCATTCCATCCTCACATAGTGGAACGGTTGTCAAGCTTTTCACTCCTTTTGCATGGCGGTATTATCGGCACCTGCTGGGGTGTGGAAGCCAGTTTTCTCATCGATTCGGTGCCCGTGCGATTAACTCAAGACGAGTTAAGTTTTCACCATCTATTGCAGCAGGCAGGGCGTAGTTTTGTGTTCTAATTATAATATTTTATTTTATTTATAATGCCCAACACAATTTTATGTCACCATCGATTCAACGATCACGCACATCGGTACGTTAGTTCAACCTTATTTCTTTAGACTGATCCAGGGGACAGGAAAGGGACTCGGTTCATAGTCAGCTGGTCTGTATGCTAGTGGAACGAGTTGTGGCCGGAGAAAACGCCAGTTGCATTTAACTTTTCATTTTGCTTCATTATTTCGTCGAGTGACGGCTCGCCGCGACGCTGGCAGATCTTCGGGAATTATATATCCGCAACATGGTTTAGATAAGGTGGAAAATAAGATATTGCGAAAGATCGTCCATCATCCGACCCTGCAATAACCGTTCAACCCATAAGCAATATGACTGTCACCCCTTACCTCGTCTGGTTTTTCCCTAATTATACAGCACTTTTCGTGCAAATTTGGCAACTGGAAACAAAGAGTCGCAAGGAGATGAGAAATTAAGCCCTCTACTAAGGGAGAAAGCCAAGGCAACAGTCAAACAGGGAGGTAAAACGAAGATTGCTTGTGAAAATATTTATGGATGAACATCTTTTTATTTAAAAAGGAAGCAGAGAAAACGCCGCCGGAAGTGGAGAATAATGACTCTTCTACAGTTAGAGCCGCCTACCGTAGCTACTTCCCTGCTGTGCTAATGGGTGTGTTTTCTAACCTTCCGCGGTGAGCGCAGTACGTCTAGAACCGCAGCGTCCTGCGCTCTACGCAGTTGTACGGGATTGGTGACGACGCATCGTTACGCAACTTCCCAAATAACAACACGAGTCGGTTTTGGCACTTGGTAGAGCAGTAAAGGAGGAATCCAAAAGAACTGTGATTGTTTCGCAAATATACATTTCTCTATAGTTCTTCCAGAGCTAACTCAAAAAACACTACTAGAAATCTGTATTTTGCACTTTCGCTGGTTAACTTGTTCTCGGCAAGGTTCTTCCTGCGCATCTTTCTTGCGCGAGTCCATTTGATGTGGTTCTTTGTTTGCCAAGTAATGAAGAGCTGTATCTCACAGGCGTACCTGTGAGATACACGTTATTTCAATTCTCTTTAACGGGTTTACGCGTATTTATGGCGAATGGTGGGCATTATTCACATTTGTATTAGTAAAAGTACCCTCCCCCTCATTCGCATAGAGAGGTTACCTTGGGTTGCCCCCCCCCCCCCCCCCCGAAAAAAAATCCTGCGTACGTGCCTGACCCAAAAGGTCTAATTTCGTTTAGGAGTGGCTGCTACACTCTTAGGCAAAGTTACACCCTTTGGGGTGTATCTCTGCTACACAACGATAACCGTCATCTGCCTTGCTTGCGTTTCCTTTCTTGAAAACGCCGCGCCCGCTACTTTCCTGTCGGGAATGCTATGTCATGCTGATAACGCGCATGCCGTTCTTTACTGGAAAGTACCGGGCTCGCAGCGTTAAAGAAAGGAAATGCGGACAAGACAGATGACAATTATCGTTGTACGGCAAAACGGTGTAATCTTGCTTAAGAGTGTAGGGCGCGATGCATGATCTCGAAAATAAATGGTTGTCCTCTTTTATCTCGCGTGCGGCGTCACCTTGCTCCGGTGTACGGCGTAGTGGAGCCATTTGAAACTGAGGTGAACTGAACCTAATTGTCCGGGAGGTGTTGCGCCAACGAATGCAACGCGGCAAGAGCCGCGGCGGCCGGTGGCGGCGCTGCTCTCGGCCGTCCGGCCGTGACGTGAGGTTCTTGCGCACGGGCCTGAAAACGAGTCTAGAAGGTGCTGACTGAACAAGGATATAAGACGAGGCACGTGCGAAGCGCCCACATTGGGTTTCGGAACCAGATATCTCTCCACTTTTTGTAACCACCCTATGGTAACATCTCTTGGCCAATATAATCTCACACATAGACCGTGCTCCTTTAGGTATCAAAAGTTAACTGAAACCTTGGGCTTTTGTGAACCACAGATGGGCGCTAGATCCACTGCCCCAGAAAAACCACGAAAACGGCGGGACGATATACAAAAATCTGGCTTGACTGAAAAAACGGCTTTGCATGAAAAAAATGAAAAGAAAAAATCCCCGACGATTACGATTTACTGCCTAATGCGAAATTTGAGCGCAGCTTTATACGCGTTTTCATTTGGCGATATACATTGACTGGCGCGGATCATCTGTCTCGTGCGGCACGTTACAAACGAAGCGAAGTGTGGCTAGACTGCCTCGTTAATCGGGAGATCGCGAGAGGTAGCGCGTGGGTGCGATTCACAGCAGCCCCCGCAGACAGACAGACCTCCACTCATGCAGCGCTTTATTTCCATAAATACATCGGTGAACGCACTCTCCGTATGGTTTAGCGATGGTGTCATCGGTGAACAGATGCCGCGCTTCTCTGGCGCCATCTCGTAGCGCTCATCGCGGCAGAGCCCGTCTTGAGCGGCCCTACGCTTTTCTCACGCTTTCGCCATATATACCCTCCTCCATTTCGTCCTCGCGCTTTTTACAGCGAAAGCTAGTACAGCGTAGTTTTGTCGGCGTCCGGCAACATAAAATATCATGTGGGCCGATCCTGGTGATAGTGCAGAAAGGGTCCAAGTTCAATGGCACATCTCTTCTGTCGTCGTAATTGGGAGGCCGCGTCTACAGGTGTATGAGTCATTAACTCTTTCGTTACCACGAGAAAATGATCGTTTGCTATAGGTCTCGGAAAAAAATTACTACTACAAATAATATTCTAGCACACATTGCAGCAAAGCAAATTGTGCACAATGAAATGCTCTTTCCAAAAACTTACGTTGCCAAACAACAAAAAAAGATTATTAGGTAAAACAAAAATTCTAGAAAGCGACATTTTTGCTGCCAGTTTATATAAGCAATAATAAAAAAAGGACATCTAAAAAAATACTAACATCAAAGAAAATTCAGAATATTCATTTCAAAGATAAATAACCCAGTAATAATGCTTGAAAAAAAAAAAAAAAAAACGCTCAGTACACTGCCGTTCTTCGCATACAAACCAGTTCATCGCTCATGCCATGCGGTGAAGCAGTTCCTGGATTTTGTGAAGCATTAGGTGCACTCCACATTTTCCCCACAAAACGTATGGTTTTTGTTCAACTTTGTGGTCTTCGTAACACATTTTGCATTTCCGCCTTTTCGGCATCTTCTGAGGATGGCCCGATGATAACTCCAAGGAACGTACTTCACCAGCTCGTCTACAGTCATGCACCTCTCCCAGGACTGATCGCTTTCATCGTAGCTGGAAAACTACAAGATTATGCATCCAAGCACATCGATTTGCATTTCTGCACACTGTCTTTATCACTCCCGCAGAGAAGAACAGTAGAAAGAAATCCTACGCCGCTGTAAACTGTCTTGCGCGGTTCCGTAGTGCTGGGGGGGGGGGGGGGGGGGTGAGATGTGCTACGGGCGACCTTCTTGGCGTGAACGGAATTTTCGTTGCTGCCGATGGCAGCACATCATAACCAAGCGAAGTATGCACCCTGAAGATAATCAGTAGAGCTCTCAGGTCGTGAAAAAAGATCGGCAGATAAGTGCGCACAAGGAAGGAGACCACTCAAGGCCGTAAAGGAAACTCGCCAGTGAACAGCTGCGGATGTACCACGCCGACTCAAAACATCGCCCCCGTCAGAGCTTGAATCTGCTTTACTGTCACCTTCGGTATCGTAACTCGAGTCCTCATCATTAAATTCAAGTGCGGGTGCAGCATAAGTTTCCAGCAGGACGCTTTTCTCGCGACGCAGCCGCGTGGGACGACGTCATGAGAGCGACTTTCGATAACTGCGCAGCGACACCGACAACAGCCCTTGCCGGGATTTTACGAGAGTTATCGAAACTCTTGGAAACTGGTTGAAAAAGCCGGTTCCACATGTTGGGCATGCGGCGGACCCTCATAAACACACTTGGGTGGAATAAAAAGACTCGGGACTCCAAACCAAAGCTCAATAGTGAACAGGTGGCGTCACTTTCGGTTTATTATTGCCGCTCAGCACTGTTGGACGGCAAAGCCGGTGATATAATTTAATTCGTGACGCGCTGGGAGTCATTTGATTACGAAATTTTGATGCTAGTGCAGCGTAATCGTGAGCAGCATGCTTTTTCTCTAGCGCGGCAGGTGACAGCCACGCCTCCTTTCTATACAGCATCCGCACATTGTTTAGCGAAAAGGTCTGTCAAAAATCATAACATCGCTGGAGTGCGAAATTTTAAACTGATTCTGAAAGTGAAGTTACTGTACCAACCACTGGATGGCCTCATATGCATAAGAAACGGCTCCAATAAGTCGAAATTGGCGCTCTAAAGAATCGTTCACCGGTGATCGATTTGAATAGCCTCGGTAACTAGAGTTAAGGCGGTGTGAGCCATTCAACAGCTGCGTTATCGATGGGGCAGACACGTATGGTTCGTACACGTACCGAAGAACAACATGCGTACGAGGAGCGCCGGAGGGAACAACAACGAGAATGTAAATGGTGTCGGCGCGAAACGACCACCGAAGAAGAACGTTCCCGCGATGCTGAACGAAAAGGACAATCGCGAGCCCGGGCAACCATTCCACTCGGTGAAGATGGAATGGCAACGAAAGCGCTTTGCTTTTCGTTTGAGCTTTGACTGTCGTCAGCTTTCGCTGCCATTCCATTTCCACAGAGTGGAATGGTTGTCATTTTTTCATCCCAGTCTTTCATACCATTATGCGCTCTTCGTTCGCTCTTTTAACCTTCGCTGTGCTCGTTAGCTCGGTTACGCCGATGCTCAACGCAGGAACGGGTGCCCAAGGGCTGCGCTCAAAAAAAAAAAGAGAAAAACAAAACGGGCGATGCTGACAACTCTGCGACAACCCTGCACACACATTGGTTCCCTCCACCATAGTGAAGGGTAAAGGTACGGAGTGGTGTGGCCTACATTCTAAAAAAGGTTTACGCCCTTTGGGGCTTGTCCCCAAACAATTTGCCTTGCTAGCATTTCCTCTCGAAAACTCGGCGCTCGCTACTTTCCTGTCTAGAATGCTGTGTCAAGCTCATAACGCGCAAGCCTTCCTAGTCGAGAACTAGGAAGTACCAGGCTGGCAGCGTTAAAAAAAGGAAATGCGGGCAACACAGATGAAGATTATTGTTTGGGGGCAAAATACTACCCAAAGGGTGTAAACTTTTTTTTTAGAGTGTAGCGCAGGACACGCGTACAAAGGTTGTGGACAACGCAGGTTCTGCTAACGGCTGTGCCGGCCATCAGTCCGTATAACACACTAATTGCAACAGTCAAGTGCAGCTAAAAGGAATGTGTATAGCGCACACACAGCTAGTTCGTTTTAACACTCATGAGCTACAGCGCGATCGTGAGCAGCACGCATTCGCATTCGGGGACAGCAGTCGCGTTCCTTTAGCCAGTGACGATATGAGTGTTACGAACAGCCTGCAAGGGTACCGACCTACAAAATTTTCACAGCCAGCCGCAGCTGCGGGGAGAACGAGACCTTGGAACGCGCCCGGCCCACTGCGGCGACTCGCTTTGTAAGGACGAAAATAGGCCTCGTCAACAACCCGTTGGCACCGGCATGTCTGCTGCGGCGACTCGCTTTGTAAGAACGACAATACGCCGCGTCCCCAAGCGAACGGCGCCGGGATGTCTAGACGCGGTCGGCAGACCAAGTATTGTTAGTGGATTCGCCGTCACCGTTTGTTTGGAGCGGGGGAACTCCTGGAAGAAGATGCTTTGCGGCGCCGTTTCACGGGTCTTAGAAGTCGTCAGTCAATGGACAGACGCGGCGGCCACTGTCTGCGGGGTCAACTCTGGGATCAAGAGGCGCCTGCTGGGGTCAAGACCTCTGTCTGCGAAACCCTCTCACCTCGGTGTGTTCAGTGAAACCTGTGCGGAAGTGAGTGTGTAAACCCTCCCCCTCAAAAGCGGGTCGGCGACGATGACTTTGGACGCTCCCATTGGTCGAAGGTTGAACAGCAGTTTTCGCTCACCTAGGGAGGACAGAGTGTATTTAAGCGTGTCCTCAGCATGGATGAGTTGAACAACGGCATGGGCCAGCTACCATCTATTTCATGCTCGTACCCAACCCTTACAGGAGAGAAGAGTGGAAGCTGACTTGTTCATGCGATCCCATACTCCAGCACTCACGAGGACACTTTGGCTATGCTTGATGACGGCACTGGATTGCTACACCAGTACATAAGATTTCGAAGCATGGCACCCTTTTTCTTTTTTTTTTTTGTAATTTTCCATGATCTAATCAGGATCGACGTGAGAATGGACAAAAAATGTAGCTCCTAAAATCAAGGCTGCCTCCCGTCGTTGCCTTTCAATTGTATGTTAGTCAACGAGGCTTTCGTGCACAGGCGCGGGCGCATGCCACAACGAATTCTACCTACGCTGTTGCACGGAAACAAGCTTGCATTCACAAGGACATATTATGGAACGAACACGCTATGTATATGTTGGCACACCACGGCAAACTCAATTAGATCTGTAGTAGAACTTACGCGCAACCAATTCCCAATGAGTGTCCTACGCTTGTCCACACGTTTACCCTTCATCATGGTTGGATGGATGGTTGCAGGAAACCAACATCATGTCGGCATCATGTAAGAGACCTATAGTGCAATTTAGCCTGTTCAGGTGGATTACCTGGAGTGGCATTGCAATTGCAATGCATTGCAAATTGCATACCAATCTTAATCAAAAATATTAAGTAATTCATTTTATTACAATACCAATAATATGGACACTTCAGGCGAATTTATGCAGTGGGTTCAAAAGCTAGTGGACCTGAGATAGCTTATGGCTTCGTCTGTGCTTTCTTGTGTGCCTAGGTCGCGTTGAAGTGAGAGGCAGCATGAAGGCGACTTTGCTCGCCCCTGCTGCTGCTCTTCACCATGCCAGAGTTCTGACAGCAAGTGTGTGCGATCAAGTGAGATGTGTTCATGTTTGCCTGTGCATGCGTGACAATGCGCTTGTTAATTTAGCTAGTAAGCGAACGTTTACAGCAGTTAATGCAGCTGATGAAACTAGCCTTACTTTGTATAGCTGTCCAATAATTTGCTATCTCAACCAATGCTTTGCCTGTCGGGTGAAACTCAGGCTTTCTTAGTTCACTTTCAGATACACACTAAGACGGCGAAACTGAAGCTGAGCAGAAGTGAAGTCCTGTCTGCTTATTAGAAATTATAGAACTAGGACTGCTTTCAACAAGTCCGTCTTTTTAAAATGTGCCAAGAAATACAGTGCTGTTCCAGTTAACACTTCTGAAAAGCTTTTTCTAGCAGTTCATGACAATATTAACTGCAATACCAACGTATGATTTGCAATGCAATGCAGCTAGAAACCTGCATGGTCTACATATGAGCACACCACTGTACACCAATAAACTGGCTCACATCTTTAATTTGAAAAACATGTAAAACAGTATGCACAAACATTTCGTATTTCAGCTTGGTGGCTGCTTCTGCTGCTTGCATTACAGGTGCCACTGTCGATGGCTACCCGAGATGCAAAATTAAAAGTGACTAGCTACTGACACTGTGCAGCTGCTAGTAAATGTCTCCCAACATCTGAAAATATTGTATTGGAGCTTACTTGAGGAGAAGCAGCACGTAGTGGACATTCAGGAACTTATGCATGCTAAAGACCTATCCTAAAATTAACAGTAACAGACTTGAGCCCTACGAACAACATGGCCCTGCTTTAAAACCTGTACACTAGCCAACACAAGCACAACACGTCACGGTTCAGCACTTTTGCAACAAAAGAACCACCACAATGTAGACAGCTTCACACAGTTGTAGTATGACGTACCTGGCTCTCGGGGACAACAGCAGCACAGATCTACATTCCTGACTCGAGCTAATATTGCATGCCACCGGAAAGTGTATGCATCGTGCTACAGCTACATAACAGACACGCACCTTTGTCATCTCTGGGTAGAATCAAAAATTCCACGCCACAACTTTTTCTCTGAAAAAGCAGCCATTGGTGGGGGTTGCTGCTGCACCAGAAAAAACACACACAGACAGGTACGACAACTATGAGCACCCAGCTATACAAGTGCAGCTGCCACCATCGACCTGCTGCGCTTTGCGACGTTTTCGCAGAGCCATTTTGTAAAGGGGTGGAGGGCTACAATGGCATGTGGCCGAGATTTCAAGCTGCTGTCAAAGTGCTGCCCCTCTCCTCCTGTGTCATGTTGATGGGACATTTAAACAGTGGGCAGTTTTTCCCCAGATGAAGGACAATGTCGTTTTGTCTCTTGCGAGTGTGGGAGGACACTTTGCTGGCTGATGGCTGAAAGGAGTCCCAGAGCACTGGGCTCGGGCTGGGCAAGCTTCAAAAGATATCCGGGCATGAGGTGAAGTTTCGGTCCCAGTACTTGCCAGTGAACTCCCACTCGTCGTCATGTGGGTGTGCTCCCTTCAAATGGCGAAACCACCTGAGAAGAAAACGAACATGTAAACATATGAGTACAGCTGGGCACTTCTTATGAGTTGTGAATGCGAAAGCATTAATGTCCAATCGAACACAGCTGAGCGGTCCTTCAAATAATCAACTCCTTGCGAGCAGCTAGCCCATTGAGATGCTAGGCGCATTTTAATTTGGCCTTATCAAAGCACAATTAGAATGCAGGTGAGAGCTTGTGTGGACAAGGTACGTGTGGATAACGTAGGCTTCTGAGAGTGAAAGCGAGGGTGATTTGGCGTAGTGGTGATGCCTTCTCCACTCACCTGGCACACTACTCCACCAACAGGTGTACCCTTTTGCACGCTTTGCTTTGTTGAGGCACGCTCGTGCCGTGGTGTAGCCGCCAATGGGAACTACACCAAGGTGCACCCATGACACGGCGTCACAGCCAACGGGAATTAAGGAGCCAATTCGCTGCTACAGACGCCGGTTTTTTTGCTTAACGAGCCATTTGATGTTTTTGCATTAAAAATCCCCGAATGTATTGACGCCTTGATTGGGAGTGTGTAATGCTGCAACTGTCAGCACAGCTGTTGTCTGCGGAGAGCACGGATGGAAACCTTCACAACTGAGATATACCTATTTCAATCTCTCTGCAAGCATGGATACCTTCAGATATAGGTCAGCAGAAGCCGATACTCACTCACCAATATTTTCGTATGCTACGCACTCCCTCACACATGTTCACCTACACTTGCCGGCACTCATGCAGGTTCCTATTCGCATTGTCTCATACTCGCCAATGTTCACGTTCATAGTCACTTTTATTCACACTTACAAGCTACTACTCACCCTCCTACTTGCATCCAATTTCACTCACTGGCATTCATTCACATACACACTATCACCACTCACGCTCATACTCACATTTGTTCATACCCATGTTAACAGGCGCTCACTCCTGTTCATGATCCCATCCACTCAACTCACTGACACTACCTCCCATTCACACTCTCGTCCACTCACACTTTTTTTACTAATGCTCTATCTCACGCCTATGAAATAAGTGTGTAGTGAGCATCAGCCAGAGTACTCGTGAGTGAGTATGCTGACCTATGCCTTCAACCGAGTACTAATTGCCACCTGAAGCTGACAACACTAATTTGACATAAAGCTGACACTGACGCTGACAACAGTAAGGGAGCTTTGCTTCAAGCTGCATTGGCCTGCAACAGTAACGTTGGCGATAGAAATGACAGAAAGGTATGTGCCAAGTATTGACTCAGGTAGGCTAAAAAAGTGCAAGAAGCCATGGGTGATGCCCAAGACTGAGATTAACAAGGAAAAGAAGACGAGTCTACAATACATTCAAAAGAACACAAAGTAGTTATCAATTCAACAGTTCGGTCGAGGTAACCAATGAATATGAAATTAAAGGACATAGTGTGAAGGGTCAGTACTTCACGTGACTCAATGACAGTATGAAAACGAATCCAAAGCTTTTTAGGAAATACATGAAAGAATTTGGATCCGACTCAACTGGAGTCAACGAATTTGTTCCTAATAAAGTCTTATCCAGCGATACAGCTAAGGCACCTTGTTTTAATGATTTTTTCCATCCTATATTTTTACCTAAAACAAGCTTTGAGATATTACGCGTGAGGGCTGAGCCATTAATGGCACCTGTTGAGTTGATTTGTATAGAATCACTGTTAAAAAGTATAGATGAAACTAAGGCCCCTGGTCCAGATTGTATTTCTCCCCGCATGTTGAAGCGTTGTGCCTGGCTAATCGCACTTTACCTATATCTAATGTGTACTAAATCTCTTTCTACTGGAGTGCTGCCTGAGGACTGGAAAATGACACATGTAGTTCCCGTTCATAAGCGTGGTTAAAAAAAAAGGACATATACAACTATAGGCCTATTTATTTAACATCCATCTCCTGTAAAATATTAGAGCATTTTATACAAAGATATAATGAAACATTTATTACAACACAGATTATTAATTGACAATCAACATGGTTTTCGCAAGGGACTGTCCTGCACAACACAATAAGAGTTCTATCAAGACTTAGTGTCCGAGCTAAATGAAAATGGTCAAACAGACTGCGTTTTTTTAGATTTTATAAAGGTGTTCAACACGGTTTGCCACCCATTTCTGCTTCACAAATTCACAGGGCAAATGTTAATCAGGAAGTGTGCAATTGGACCACCAATTACTCGTCGCAGCATCGACAATGTGTTATATGGAACGGAACTACTTTTCCTTGAGTCGAGATTGTATAGGGTCGTCCTCAGGGTCCGTTTCAGGGCCGCTATTATTTTTAGTTTATATTAATGACTCCTGCTGGGATAACTTCACGTTTACATTTCTTTGCAGATGCCTGCATCATGTATAGAAAAATAAGAAATGAACAGGATTTAGGGTCTCTAACAAGTTGACATTTTCAAATTCTGTTAGTTTTCCAGGTTTTCCCCGAGTGCCCTTGCAAAATTCCCCGAGTGAAACAGAACTTTGTTTTATGTCAAGACGGGCTGACGCCATGTTGCCCAATGCTGTCACTCTCTTGTAAGCGTGTTACAAAATAAAAAAAACTCAATGCACTCTGTGAAGGACGACGACCAGCGAAGCTGTGTATGTGGGCCCCTTAATGGCGAAATGCACCATCGCCGTGGGTTGGCCCGGTATTGCACTATCTTTGGGGTCAGCCCACGTATTGGGAGTGCTTAACGTCTGCTTCAGCTCTGTCGTGGGTCGACCCGGCATTTCACTATCTTCGGCATCGACCTACGTATGAAGAGTGCTTGACGGCTGTGTCATTTCCGCCGTGGGTCAGCTCGGCATTGCACTACCTTCGGGATTTTTTTCTACACGCGGACACGATAGTGGGGAAAATAGCCCTTAACAGCTTTGCTGTAAAAACGACTTAATCCAGTTTGAATAGTAGTAGTAGTGTTTATTCAAAAAGAAAACAGAAAGGAAGGGTTAGTAAATACACATCGAATAAAATATATTAGCAAAAGAATAGTAAAGCTCATCGCAAATAGAGTTGAACATTCCCAAATACGAGTAAAAAGGAGATGCATACCGAAGCAAATATTTTCCAATATGAGCTATTTTGCTATTTATATTCACTGATATCAAGCTCATTGGTATGAGGCCCGAACTTTGTCACAAGTGAGATTCTCTCCCAACAGCTGGTAAGTCAACCTCAACTGTCCTGACATACTCTCGGCCCCCACACAATGCCTCCATGTTGCGTTTCACTGATTTAAAGAGCCTATTTTGGTTTCGATAAGGGACACCTGCATCTCGGCGTCAGCCAACACCTTGTTTTTTGAGCTCAAGCTTCTTCAAAGAAGTGGCTGAGCGCTTCCTTTCCCGCTCATTCCTCAATGCGTAGGTCCTTTCTGTTCGAGTCGTCCTTCCGCTGCGTGTTCGCCCCATGGATGACTTGAAGCATCTTCTTGGTCAGTTGTACAGTTAACTTCAGATTTTTCGGACTTCCTAGGTTCCGCGAAGACGTTCAAAAAATCGGGCAGTTCGAAAAAGGCAGGACGACAAAAATGAATGCATGTCTTTTACTGACCTTAAGGGCTCCAATTGCCACAGACACATCCAGAAAATCTCTGAAGGACTGCGAGCACACTCATTAGGCATATCGGTGCTCATACTGTGACAGGAGATGGCGGGTGCATGCGTACGTACTGTGTCATGTGACAATTGCCTCTTCCCACGCTTGTTATGCGTCACCGCGTAATACTGCTGTGTTGACGCGCAGCTAGCTTTCGGGAACCAGCATTATGCAACAAGCCATGCTTTCCGAGCTTCGAAGCCAATCGTGAGGACCACAAAGGCTATTGCTGACAGCGGCGAATCCTTTCGATGAGAAACAGGGCACTGAACGGCAAGGAGCTTAATGGCGAACGTCGAAGCAGCTAGGCGGCTGCCAGCGGATCTGCGTGTGAGAGCACCGGCTTGAGGAGGCGAGGTAATCAAAATGGCGGCGGCGGCTTTGATTAATACCATTTTGGATCTGCGGTCATGGCAAAAAGTCAGGAAAATCGGATGGCAAAGGGTTCTTGCATCCGAAATTTGAGACATTCTTATACATTGACTCTACGGGGCACGGGTGGTACGGCGAAGCACTCCGAATTATTGGGCATCCGGAAAATCGGTCGTTGACTGTACACTGGCAACTCCTCCAGCCGACGGCATGGTGTCAAAGACGATTCGTTACAATTCCTCTTTGTTACTCAAGCAGGCATTAGCGTAACTTTCATTCCCAATTTCCCCTCATAGAAGCACAAATTCCCTGAGAATTCCCGGTTTTCCCGGCTGGTAGACACCCTGACCTGGATTCTATTATTTCATGGTGCGACAAGTGGAAAATACAACTAAATATGAAAAAAATGTGTTCATGTGTCCTTCACAAAAAAAAAGACAAAAAAAAAAGAGAAACCAGTTATTTTTTGAAGTGATATATTATTAACCAGCAATTTATGTATAAATATCTGGATGCAACGTTTTAGGGCGATTGTTCCTGGAATGCGCATGTGAATAAACTACTAGTTGCAAAAGCTGCCAGAGCGCTAAATTTCATTCGACGAAATCTGAAATCCTTGCCCTATACCCTAAAAAACACTCCTTATATTTCATTCGTTCGTCTGACTTTGGAGTATGCGTGTTGTGTTTGGGACCCTCGCCAGAAAACTTTGACCAAATCGACAGAATACAGAATAGAGCGGCAAGGTTCGTTCCGAGGCGGTACAAGCGAGGTGAGAGCTGCACTGAAATGAAAAGAGAGCTAGAACGAGAAGCGCTCTCCTCTCCCCGAAGAAAACTGCATTTAAAACTGTTATTTCAGATATATCATAACAAGACCGAAATTAACGAAAACACTTATCTCCAACTACCACACTATATATCTAAAAGAACTGATCATGACCTTAAAATTCAAGAATACCGGACTAGAATGAACCTTTATGCTAATCCCTTCTTTTTTTTTTTTTCGCTAACTGTAACAGAGTGGAATTGATTGTCTTGTGACTAAGTGTGCTGTATTAATGAATATCTGTATTTTTCCGAAGTTGTAATCGCCCCTGCTTAGACGCCCTTACGCAAAGCGGGGTATCTCTGAATAAAGAACGAAAACAAATCTTGATTTTCTGAGGGAGGATCTACAAAATAATGTTTAATACTATCGTAGGCAAGCGTTTGGATGTTGGGCAAGGAGTACTGAAGTGCCAAGCATAAGCAGCCTTTGTCTAAATGTCACTCGTAAACATGTTATAACAGATCTGGGCATGTGTACATGCAACAGCAGAAGGCCACAGATTGGCAGGACCTCCCTCTGAAAAATCGCCTTATTTATAAATGAAAGTTAATTTTACACAGTTACTTCTCCGTTAATGTGTGGTGCCTCCTATATCCTTTTTTTTTTCCTTTCAGACTGCAAGTTTTAACAAATGTTCCAATTCTGGAAAGAAATGACGCTACATATTTAATTCTGGCTTTCAATCTTGTATGCTTACAGGCCACAATCTGCCTCCCCTATGGCAGAATCTGACTTCTAAGCACTGAAAAGCTCGAACAACTTCTAAATTAATGTTGGAGTCGCCTCTGAAGCTGCAGTTTTATTTAGACTCAAGCCACTGTTAACAATACACTACTAGTCACATTCAATATACAGGTAATCAGACGCTCTTTTAATAAAGATTTGGATTATTAAGCACTTTCCTAAATGTATAGTAAACTTCTGTTACTTCGACTCCGGTTAATTCAATTTTTTTGATAAATTCGATCTAGATCGAAGCTCCTGGCTGGTGCCAATGCCCAAAATTTTGTTATTTCGATCCTAAAAATGGCCTTCACAGGATAATTCAAACTTTACCAGTCAGCGTTCACACACCTGACCCCTATGTTCATCCCAATAGTGACCCGTTTACTGGCAGCATCTGTCTGAGCAAAGTTTAGCGGACAGTGAATGGGTTGAGCACACATACATCTCTTGTCAAAAATGCCTATTTTCAACATGGCCTAGGAATATTTTCAAGCAATAACTGTAGCTCACAATGTCTGATAGTGGTATCTACTCAATTCTACCACAACAGAGCAAAACAACCGTGTTTGCAGCGATCGCATGCTTTGCCACGTAACACAGCAGCTGTATTGCGGCAAAGATTGCGGCAAAGGTGGCTTTAAAAATAATGAATTAACGGAAGTCTACTGTATTTCATTATTTGAGGTGTACAGAGAATATGCACGAATAGACAAATGCAAGGCTTGTTGCAAAGTTTTTCAGACAATTTTTTTCGTGTGTACTGACAGGGCAATAAATATTTATAAGAAAGGTTGCCAAATTCCAAAAATCTCAGAATCTAGGTATCAGAAAACGATATTCTGATTCAGATGTGTGGCTTCTTTGGTTTACTTCTACTAGCACAAGAGCCTCAGATGAGTGATTACGAAGGCACATGTGTAGCTGTGTTTCCAACTTTTCACGCAGATGTGCTCTACCATTCTCTCTATTTAGATGCTTGACTGATAACTCGGAGCAATGCAGTTGCTTTGACAACATGAATTTTATGAGTTTCCACCTGCTACAGAGAAGTAAGTTAGGGCATAACCATCATCATCTATAGATGTGGCTCTTTTCCATTTTTTCCCCATCTAAATACTAGCTACATTGCATGTCACATGTTAAGTTTTTCCACTGCATTGTGTGCATACGTAACGGAGCACATAAAAAATCTCGACCAATTGCACAAAACTGCTAGGGTAGGATGAAGGCAACCGGAGTTACAGACTGGGCCAGCTAGTTGAACACAGAAGGAGACATGCAGACATTGTATGCATGGAAGTCGAAGTCTCTGCCAGTGAGCCTTAAGTGATGGCGGGGACAATAATGAGCCCATTTTAGTGATGGTTATAGAGTCCATGAATGTGATCTGTAGCTCTGTTGAGTGTAGTTGTGGAGACGGTGGTATTTAACTTTTCATAATCTCTTGTCCATAGAACACCATGTATATAGAACCTCAATATAACGTAGTGTTTGTAGGCTATTTCAATATAATTAAATTTCGCTTTTGCTGCGAAGGAATGCAGAGACAATAAATGGAAACTTCCGCAGACACAGACGGTCAAATGATTGAATTACCAAACGGCTGCTTGCAAAAACACACCTCTGAAATCGCACGCGGTGAGACAAAAGCGTCTGCCAAAGTGGAGCTGCATCATGTTCCGTGTAAAGTCCAAGTGCGTTAAGATCCTATTGTGCCCTGCACACTTTCTGTGTTAGGCACAAGTGAAAGTGTATGAGGGTGAGACGAGAAAGATGGTGGATTCAGCAATGCTGCCTTCGGGCACGAGCAAAGGGAAAAAGGGGGAGGGGAGCTCGCTCGCTGTAACGCAATCAAGCGCACGAATGGAGCGGAGTTGGGGGGTTAGTTGGCGTGCTTCGTGATTTCTGGCATGCATCTCGGCCATGGCTGTGTGTGGCTGTAAGCATGGCTGAGCGTATACGCAACTGCACACCCTGCTTTAGAGGTAATCCTCCACGTATGCAAGGAGTGGAAATGCCGAGACTGCGTGGCATCATATAAGCTGTCTTCCTGTGCATTTATTGGAGGTTGCATAATCTTGAGTTTCGGTGACTTGTTGGAGCGAGAGGCAGACAGACAAAGGATTTGCTCACCACTGCCGGCACCCTTTACGATAGCGGTGTGCCAGTGCAGGCAACGCTATCAGCTGCGGGGGCGGAGTGCATGTGAAAACGTGGCTGACTTCGCCGATGTGAAGATAAAGTCGACGTGCATGAAACCATATCATTTGTCGCCGACTCCCAAATTAAAGTGAATTGTTTTCTCATTCAAACTTGCTTTTTTCGATTGCCCAATGATTTGGAAAGTTCTGCAGCCCCTTTCCGTGAAGAAAAATTGATCGGCAACTGTACTTATTTGGATAAAATGTCGAATTTCAATACAACAATATTTTTATATAATGAAGCAAACTGCCGTTTTTACCTACTTTGTTATATCAAGCTTTAAGTGTACTATGCAGTAACTGTTTGGCATACGTTAAGCGACTACAGCTTAAGCGGTCAGCCAATACATTAGGTCCAATGGCGACAGGATGAGGGATTCATCGTGACTATATTTACAGCGGAATTACTTCTCAAGTGGGTACATATTAACGAAGTTTTACTATACATGGTATCACACAGCCTTAAGAGTGTCTGAAGTTCAGCTTTATGCAAGATAAACAGAAAGAGAAAAAGCAGGCGCAAGTAGTCACCTTGGTTCCCAGATGTCCTTGTGCTTCTTACGATGTTTGCGTGCTTCCCTCTGTTTCTCTTCCAAACGATTTTTCTCCGCTGCAGCACCATCTGAGAAGGTAAGAATCGGGTAGTGTATGTAATATACACTCAGTTCATGGTAAACTTGCAGCACTGCTGTGTCAGCAGGCACTCTACTGCTGCTACCAGCCACTGCACATTGACACCAACTTTTGCACTCAATGTTACGCACAACACCTTGGTTGAGTGTCTACTGTCACGCTGGTATGAAAAGTGAACAGCAGAGTGTGTGGCTTGCACTACATGCTGCACCATCTAACTTGTAAATGTGGCCATGATAAACTGCTGCAAAGGCACGGTCAAGTACTCTATGCACAAGTGGTTGAATGTGCATTAAGCAAGCATTATACAGCAAAATTCAAATTAGTTGCTACAGAAAGGTTTGACTGTATTGAAAACAAGCATACCCAGATCTCCTGCCTCCAACCGTCGCATGTCTGGCCGCAGTCGGCAGTCAGTTGGGGGCAGCTCTTTCTCCATACCTTCTTCCATCTCATTCAGCGCAATGGCAAACAGAGTGAAGTTGTAATACTGCACATGAAACAGTGAATGGGAAGAGCCTGTTAAGAAAGCTGAAATCAACTATTGTGCTCTTACCAACAGCTACAACTCAACTGTTGTGCTGGATGTACAGTTGGCATCGAACGTTAACAGACTGCAAGATCTGCGAAAACAAATTTTCAAGTAGTTTCTGACTAGCCAGTAAAACTGCACAACATCATGTAGTTTGCATATACAGCAGAACCTCGTTGATGCAATCCCATTTCATACGATTCCCGGACACCAACATTCATGATCGAGAACACAAAGAATGACCCAATAGAGTTGAGATTCTTTTTACAGCAAAGCTGTATATGGCTAGCGCATTTCCGTCATCCACGAATAACCCGCGAACTAGCACATTGTCGCCCCTCGGTGGTGCCAAGTGAACACACTTGTGCCACTGCACATGCATTCGTCATCCTCGTCTCCTACCACAGTTGGCTCCGTTGCCACTCCTTGTTTAAGGGGGTATGAACCATTTATTCGAAAGAGGAAACTATAGTCATTATCATCAACTATCATCATCAGCAATGGCTCAAGCATTGTCATCGTCTTCCACAACTTGCTTGTTTGCCACTCATCACTCCAGTGCAGAATTTCATTTCCCTTCTGTCACCGTAATGAAGAGGCCGCGTCAAATTTTTTAAAATTTACGGTGGTATGAACCATTGCTTAACGGGGCATGAGCCATTCACGCCTTGTGTGATAGCCGCATTCAATAACAGAGGTGATATGACAATATGTGTGCATACCTATCATCACAATGGCTACCGATAAGGACAATAAATATGTTCATACCTTTGTTAAACATTTTACGTCACCTCTGTGTTGTGAGCTAAACAGCTTCGCTGGTCATCCACCTTCACAGAGTGGAACTACTGATAATTTTTTACCGACAAATATGTTTCTGGAAAACGCAATCTTTTGGAACCCACATTCAGTATAGTATACAGTCAACTCATTACAGTAGACCCTGATAATCTGACAAAAAATTTCCATTTTATTTGAAGTCCATAATATCTGAAACGCCTCACTTCTGAAATTTTGGTCGCAATGTGTAAGAACGTTATTGCAAAGAGCGAGTGACAAACATCCAAAGTAAAAAAAAAAAAAAAAGAAGTCACAGTTTTACTCGAGAGGCGAAGCATCGATTGCGATAGAAAATGCTATGCAAAGTAAGGATAGTAGTTTTATTGGCAGTATAATGTTGTAAACATTCACCTACTAACTAAATTAACAAGCATGGTGTCAAGCCCGCAAAGGTAAGCATGAATCCATCTCGCTCGATGACCGCGGAAAGTTGCTGTCAAAACGGAATGAGGAAGCACGGTAGCAGCAGCGAGAAAACTGACCTTCATGCTGTCTCTCACTTCAACATGAACTGTACGTCAAAAGCACAGTGCATATGAAGCTACCCGCACTGAGTGCACCTTGTCCACATCGCAGATCACTTTCAAGATATGGCAACCGTGTGGCCACGCCATAAGCAGCAGCCGCCAGAGTATAACCCCCTATCTCTCTCACCTTCCCCTTGTGCCTCATGCGCTTCCACCCCACCCCGCCTTCCTCCCTCATGCGCGCGATACTGAGTCGCGATCATCAGCTGCCCCTCGTAAGAGCCCGTCTCGACACGGAAGAAGTTTGTTTTACGTGCCTGATTATGACAAAAATTATCACCAATTTCGTAAACTGCAGCCAGTAGTCCGTTGTAGCACGGTTCATTAAAAGCAAACTTCATTGCATTAATACAATAGGTAGAGAAAACTAACGCTGAAATATGGTCTGTTATATCCAAAAGTCTCTTGTACGCCAGTCTGTTGCAATGAGTGCAGACAGTATTGCCAAACTGCAACCATATGATACG
Organism: Dermacentor andersoni; assembly: GCF_023375885.2. Taxonomy (NCBI): domain Eukaryota; kingdom Metazoa; phylum Arthropoda; class Arachnida; order Ixodida; family Ixodidae; genus Dermacentor; species Dermacentor andersoni. The sequence continues at coordinate 71,101,441 of NC_092817.1, forward strand.
TCTTGTGGCTGCTAGATCCCATGTTAACAAGAAAGGGAACAAGGCACGCGTGCCATGTAAAAATGCTGGCACGCACTTTGTTTCACCTTCCGGTACCAGCAAATCTTCTCGCAGGTCATCGAATGTCATATTCACAGCTATGCGATAAGCACGTTCAACTATCTGTTACACCGTGTGTGTGGTGCAGTGCCATCGGAAGTGCACTGCACATTTTAAATAGGTGATAACAAAAACGCACAGCCGTTCCCTGTTGCAGGAGGCGCAAGGTGAGCGCCATGTTTCGCTCTGTCGGCATCGTATTCCGACGTCGCTCACCAGCTCGATTTCGTTTTGCTTTCCCTTTACAGTTTCAAAACACAGCACAATATGAAAACAACAATGCACGTCTCAGGCCACGCCTGAAGAAGCTGTTGATCCAGGCCTAATTTGAGGAATGCAAGCGTAAGCTTAGAAAACCTGCAAAAACGACAATGCGTGCCTGGGGCTGCTTGAGCCCCACAGCTATGTGCATGTCGGCGCTCGTGCTGCAACGATTCATACAACACTTTGCATTACGAAGACGTCAACTACAGTAGTCTGCCAAATTCTTTAATGACTTCAGATCGTATGCTTTCCCAGCTAGTATGTTTCTTCTCGAGCTTTATTCTAAGAATGTAGGAACAAGGTTCTGTTGTACAGTCGAACCCACTTATAACCGTACCAGTTTTAACTATATATCGGTTATAACAATGAAAAGCTGCTGTACCGTCAACTCCCGTATGTTTTCTGTGGGGAAATAACGCGCTTACTACAATGTCCCCATGCCACACTATCAGCTATAATGATGAAGTCTGGCTGCTGGGTGTCCGTGCCGAAAGGTAATGGAATGCGAAATCTTTGAAAAGAAAAAAAAGAAAAAGTGAAATGCGAACCGCTGCACGATCGCCTGCCACCCCAACTGCTGCCGTGTGCTTGTTTCCATGAGAGATGCATGCCAGCCTTGAGCGTATCTCTCCCATCGCTCTTCCACCACTCCGAACAGGAATGGGCTGCGCCCATATTTCTGCTCTGCACCACCCTCCGAAACATGAATAGACCGTGCCAACTGCACTGACAACACTGCTGGCTCTGCTCCCAGATTGCTCGTTCAGCCCTCACAGTTGGTTCTTTATTCTATGGCCCTCATTCTGCACAATTCTGCTAACGTATTAGGTCGCTCATGCTTGTCTTTGTTCACTGCATCGAACCCATTCCTGGCCACCTTGTTTTTCAGCCTTGTTTGACTTGCTGCCAAAATGGAAGATGATTTATCAACCCGCTGATCATCGGCAATGCATGACGTTGCCGGTGAAGAGAAAGCACACTGCTATAGATTTGGAAATGAAGTGCTTCTAACCGATGAGGCGATCGTCGTGAACATGCTTGCATTGGATAGCGATAGTGACGGCCTCGATGGCAGCGCTGACGTGGTAGGGCAGCGTGCCTCAATGTTTTCCCCGTGGGAGGTCCTGTAGACGATTCAGTCCCTCACGGGCTTGTTTTCGCGAGGGACCTTCCGCTGCACTACCTGGAGCACCTGGATGCCTTGGAGAAGGATGTCAGCAAGCTTCGCGTAAAGCTAGCAAGGCTGACGGACATGCAGTTTTCTAGTGCAAGCCAGTGGTAAAAACGTGTGGAGATGCTTGTGGCGATCTCGCTCCAGCGTTTCTTCTGGATTTCTCAAGCTGAGATGCTGCCACGGAAACCTTCCTGCATTCTGACCACCAAAGCGATGCCTCGGCAGAGCTTGTATGTCACTTGCCGCCCATGACCCTTCTTTGCAGCTGTTATAGCAGCTCCATTCTTGAACGCTGACAGCCACGGCTTGTTAACAACACGTGATCGGAGTGCGTAGAAAGCAGTTAAAACAGCTAAATGAGTCCACACAATCGGAAGCTGAATGGAGAAAAGTGGTGGGGTAGAGAACTGGCCTCCCCGCCATTACTTTTTTAGAACCGCTACGCCGTCCCCAATTTTAATTTTTGTTTCATGCAACCCAGTTATAACAATTATTGCTTATAACAATAGAATTTCCATGGCACTTGAATATCGTTATAAGTGGGTTCAACTGTACTAGTACAGATTGGAAATGTGAACATTAGGCTGTGTCCAAGCCTCAAAAATATGAAGCGTTTTCTCAAATCCCATGGTCCGTAATCTTCTAAGAACATATGTGCCTTCAGTTCGCAGTGTTGAACTATGATGTGTCAGTTGATGTGAAAAATATGCCTGCTATTATTTTAGTAATCAATATGACAGCTACAACCAGAATATGCTTTACACATTCTAAAGAGCTCAACAAGAAGCAACTTGTGGTAGGTATGCAGGGATATCAAATGGCACATAAAAGAAATCTGCTATTTAGCACTGCACAGGCTGGCCTCTGCATAGGGAGGAATTTCTGGCAAAGCATTTTATTTAAAGCTCTAGTGTACAATCCTTATTGAAAATGTAAGAATTACACATCTGTAAAAACTGCTCCTGATTATAGTTCTTGCAGCAAGAAAAAGCTTGAAGTTTTATCAGGTGAACAGCAAGCAAAAGCAGCTGAAATTTAAAGCATGCATAGCGCAACTCGGGCGTGTAAATAACGAATGATGCGCTGCCACACCGACCCTACAGAGCCCAAGAAGAAGCACATCTCGTGTACAGATTTAAGGCCCGCAGGGAACACTGCAAATGTGGTTAATGTGGAAGTCATGGATTCATACTGTAGCAACCACAATGCAAGTCTTCATGTGGTGCAGTAAATAAAAAGTGATAAAATAGCACTATCATAATAAGATAGCCATTTTGAGAGCAGTAACAAAGTGCGATTGCAAAAGCAATAACAGTTGAATTGCATCACGAAGTTTCTGGCAGAATATTATTTCTTTTGTATTCATGGAAACAATCTTTGTTTTTGTAGAAACAAGAAAGAATGAAGTAATTACACATATTTATTTTGCTTACCAAAGTAATTAAGAGCCAGTTTTTCCAACTTGTCACTAGCTTCACGCAGAATTCCTAACATCTATGCAGAACGGCCACTTCTGTGCAAAGGCCCAACCTACCATCAGTGAACAGGCCCACCCCCCATCTGAGCTTGTGGCGTCAAGCCAGAGACTGGCCTAGCGCACCAAAAAAAACTTTACACAGGCTGGGACCAGGCTTTCAGGTAAGCACTGCAACTTGCAGTGCTCTATCTACTACTCAACTCAATATACACTGCACTGGACTGTTTGAAGTGCGCTTGAGTTTTACAGGTGAGCGCTGCTTAATAAGCTCATTCCAAGCAACTGCAGCGGACTGCAAGAATGCTCCTATGAACCCCCCCCCCCCCCCATCTAAACTAAAACAAAACTGAGCCAAGATTCAGTCAAGTGGACTTGTTGCTAAGTTGGCAGCAAAATGAATTTGCAAACAACTTGCCTAGCTGTCCACTCTATTAGAATGCCTACCTGGGCTGCATACTCTGGTCGTGGAGTGACTCGCCAAAGAAGACGGGAGTTTGGGATGTCAAGTGAGTACGTCGAGTCACTCTTTGGAATCTCCCCGTCATCAAGGTCACAGGGTTCAGGGCTCTGCAGTGGGAAACAAAAGGAACAGTAAATGTGATTTTCTAGTCTACAGTAGCTTGAGAGAATAGATAGCTTTCAAGTTTTCTTTTTTTTAGACTACACAGAATTTTTTAAAGGGACACTAAAGGTAAATATTATGTCAAGCTAAAGTGATAGATTAGTGATTGAGAATCTCTAAGGCGTCAATATTATCACAAACAAAGCCTTAATAATAGAGAAACTGAGGTAAATGCACGACATGATTAAGGACTCCCCCGGGACATTCAAGTACATGCCCGATGACAAAAGCACTCCTCAGTAAAATTCTGTCGCTAGCACTCCACCACTCGTTGCTAAAAACATCACTGTATTGTACTACAAGACGAAATAAAATGCTATTTGTACAGTTCTATTTCCTTTTTAGAAGAAAGAGCTAATTGAAATTAACCTTGACAACAACGCGGTCTCGAAAGGCTGCGTTTTCGCTCGACTCTGCACCGCCCATGCTTTAACATTTCAGCAGTTTCGTTATCGCGTAGTGCTGCGCTGGTTTTGCTGGTTCGCAAAACTTGCACACACTGCAAGTAGCAGAGAATACAACTTCCTTGTTATTTTGCAGGATGCTCGAACTGTCTACGCCACTTGACCAAAAAGCAGCTGCAGCGGTGAATCCACCACTCTGTCTTGCTTTGGTGCCGCCATCTGTCGGTTGCCATTTTACGCGCTGACGGCAGCAAAGGGTAGTGATGACGTATGCAACATCACCACTTCCCCTGGTTGGGTGGCGGGAGATTTGAATTTTGAAAAAGGTATTCGGACCCTTAAGATGCAATTTTCTCGTAAACTAGGTCCTTTCTTGGCACGAAACAAGCATTGCGAGGTTTCTGGAATGGTACTTCAACAGTCTACATCGACTTAATATTTTCCTTCAGTGACGCTTTAGGACTGCTTGTGATAGGATATCACAATTCTAGTCCTTGAAATGGATTGCTCAAAGAGGCAGACATACATTACTTGCACAATGAACTTTTAAAATGTATAACTGATGAAATTACTTCAGGTTTTAAGAACAGTTACATTTGGCACACATATTCTAATTTACAACTTTTAGCAGGTAAGTTTGCAAGCACGCCCACTTGGAATGAGTCCCGAGAATGGCACTGATCTCAAGATATGCACAGTCAGACTTGTAGCAAAAATTCACTGCTGTTCCACTACCAATAGCTGGAATGCTAATGTATTTCGCCACATACTTTGCGAATATCTCGAAACTGGTGTCATCCCAAGAATTCGTTTCAAATGGACAAGCCCTGCAAACCCCTCGGCTACAGTTCGTAAATTGCAACATGTGACTATTCTTTATTCAATTATGAATTGCAATTTTTTGTGCAAGCAGTGCCTGCCCTTAATCCAGCTCAGGGACTAAAATTATGCTATCTGCCATAGCCGATACTAAAAAATTCTGTATAGCCTAAAGAAAAAAAAACCACCCTGTATAAGCACCTACAGTGAAACCTCGTTAAACCGTAGTTGTCTGGAGCTTAGAAAAAGTACACACTAAACAAAAGTACTGCTTAACTGAAATAGCTTGAGAATGCCCACTTACCTGTCAAGAACGGAACTATGAGAAAGTGCGATGAAAGAGCAGAAAACATGCAGTATTTATTCGCTTCCCACGACAAAAGTATGTTATTTTCATTTGATGCCGCAACGGGCTAGCAGCGATGACGGTGGCCTCAAACTCGCTCACACTACGAGCCAGCTTTTCCGCCAGTCCCCTCTTGTTGGCAAACACCTGCATCAGGCTAACATAACACGCAGCATCTGCCACTGTTGGGCCTTAATCGCCCATGCTGTCGCTTTCCGTGTCGTCCTCATCACTGTCGTTAGGCAAAACTTCGGCAATAACAGAGGCAACGATGGCAAAAAGTCGAACCTCGTAGCCGACGTATTTTTGTGGTCACGGCAGCATTGCCAACCAACTTCTCCTTCGCATTCCAAATGCCCCATGCTGTAGTCAACGGTAGATCCCACTAGCGTGCCAGCACAGACTTCTTCGTGCCACGTTCGACAGCATGAACGATGTCCAATTTTTCTTCTATTCTGAGCACCCGGTTTTTGCTCTAGCTTGTGCGACACCAACACACGGGCCACAACGCTCAGACTCTGGCACGGCACCGAAATGATGTTGATGTCGCTTCAACTTCCAAGCACCCTCTGCGTTTACGCTTGGAGGCCGTTCCGATCTTTGAGGCTCGTTGTTCAGCCGGGCCGACTTACTACCGTGATTTTGCAACGAAAAGTGGAAACACTACCTGTTAACCGATACGTATGCAATAATCTGGTACGATTTATACGGATACAAAACATATTATGTTCAATGGCCGTTGAGTCGAGGATCTGACTTTACTACTGTTAAAACGAAACTACTGTTTAAGCGGGTACGGTTTAACGAGGTTTTACTGTATTGTTCTACAAGCTTTCTGTTCGTCTCCAGACTCCATTATTATAAGCATCCCTCGAATGAACAGGTAATTTTGTCCCCGAGCTTCTTGAATTCACCAAAGCCATAGAACAATGCCGCACAATGCAATAGAATTAAAATGTACATGTGAAACAAAACAAAAGCTTTGAAAGGAGGCATTCTCACCGCTCTCAGCGAAATGTTCTAAAGGTCAAATGACTCGGGAAATCCAGAGATTCTATACTGGCTAGACAACACAACGAGAACCACAGGCAGGCGTTCGCAACCATCACTGCAGGACTACAGCACCTTCTGTGATCATCATCAAGAAAACATGTGGCTGGTGCAGAGAAACAGGTAGCAAGGGCCATTTCCTTTGCTGATGACGCTTGGGAATACAGTGAAACGTCGTTAAACCGTAGTCGGCCGGAGCTCGGAAAAAGTACGTACTAAAGGGTAGTACTGTTTACCCGAAATAGCATGAGATCGCCCACTTACCTGTCGAAAACGGAACTCAGAGAGAGTGCAATGAAAGGGGAAAAAACATGCAGTATTTATTCACTTCGCGCGACATAAGTGTTATTTTCGTTTGATGCCGCGGCGGCCTAGCACGATGACAGCAGCCTCAAACTTAAGCTGCGTGCCAGCTTCTCAGCCAGCCCGCCTCCTCTCGGCAAACACTCGCACGGCAGATTCCTCGTTGGCGTTACGTATTCTACGTGCACACGCGCACTAGTGCTGCATAAGTCCCGGGGCGCCTTTGTCATTGCCGAATGCTGGAGTTCGGAAAACTTTTCGTTTGGAATAGTTACGTTATCGTGCCCCTGTTCTCGTTGCGACGATTGCATTCACGAGGCTGACGTAACGCGCAGCTTCTGCCACTGTCGGGCCTGAATCGCCCGTGCTGTCGCTTTCCGTGTCGTCCTCATCACTGTCGCTAGTCGACACTTCGGCAACAACAGAGGCAACGATGGCGAAAAGTCGAACCTCGTAGCCGACATCTCTTCGTGGTCGCAGCAGCGCTGCCGAGCAACTTCGCATTCCAAATGCCACACACTGTAGTCAACAGCAGATCCATGTCGCGGGCCAGCGCAGACTTCTTCGTGTCACATTCGATAGCACGGACGACGTCTAATTTTTCTTCTATGCTGAGCACCCGGGGTCTTTTTTATCCGAGCTTCGGCATGACGCGAGTCCTCACTTGCACGACGCCATAACGCCCTCTCGCTCTCTGGCATGGTGTCGAAATGATGTTGATGTTGATGTGGCTTCACGTGCAAATGCACAGGGCGCTTGGAGGCTGTTGTACTGATCTCTGAGGCTTGTTGTTCTGCCGGACTGCCCCGGTGGAGACGACGCACCGGCGTGTTTGCACGACGAAAAGTGGAAACGCTATGTTTTAACCGATGCGTACGCAATAAGCTGGTACGGTTTATGCGGATACAAAATACATTATGTTCAATGGCCGCTGAGTTGGGGAATTGACTTTACTACTTTTAAACCGAAACTACTGTTTTAGCGGGTACGGTTTAACGAGGTTTTACTGTACTTTGATTCTCTCTCTCTCTCTCTACCTCTCTCACACGCACACACACACACACACACACACACACACACACACACACAAAGAATGATGTAGATCCAACACACATGTTGAAAACTATTCGAAGCGAAGCTTAAAGGCCAACTGTAACAAAACTTCACTCGAGCTAAATTGCCTAAGAATGCTTAGCAGATACAGTGGAATCTCGATAAATAGAAATCGCTTAAACAGTCCACTGTATTATATCAATGTAATCTTGGCAAAGCCGTGGGGCTGGTAAGTGTCAAATTTTTCTTATTAGCAACCTTTAAATAGTGCCTAAGCAGACGACGCATGCGCCTGGCGGTAAGCAGAAGTGATGCAGAAATGGCAAAGGTTGGAGAACCGTACACGACTGCTGATCTCTCAGATGTGCCTAGGCGTCCAGGTGCATTGCTCGCTCAACGCGTGCAAGTTGATGGGTGTCTCTACCGGCATGCTATACCATTATGCACGTGATTTGTGATGTTGCAAGAATGCAGAGGCGATGCATGGCCTTTAGCTGCTCGAACATGTACTCGAACACGAGCGATGGCTGTGCAGTACACAACGCTGAAGGAGGAAGGCCGAAAATACTTTTCCCGTCGCAGTGTTCAGAGCACAAGTGTGCACCGCAGCGCAGCAGGCAAGTGCAACGTGGACACACATTAGACCCTCGCCCATTATACTTGCTAAAATATCAGATGCGCATTAGATTTATATCTTGTTTAGGAGTGTTAATGCAATTTCCATGCTTTCTTTCTGCTTTGGACACATGGTGGTGGTGGTGGTGAATTGTAGCAATAGGCGGGTTTAGCCTGGCGATCAAGGCTGGCAATTGCTCCGCCCGCGCGTCTTGCACAATACCGCTGAAGGGTTTCACCATATGTCCATCAAACCAGTCTCTCTTAAGAATTCGATGAGGAGACGTGAAGTTTCTTTGCGGGCTATAACTGATCCCTCGGGAAATATAAGAGGCTGCAGGTGCGCATGCGGAAGGTCCTTGTTTTGCAGATCCTTCAGGAGAGTGTCTCTTTCATCTTGGAATTGCTGGCAGGACCACAAAAAGTACTCAATGTCTCCTGTCTTGGACACATAGAAAATGGGTGTGCATTTAATTCGGGGGTTTGTTGGGATCGGGCAAACACTGCCAAATGAATCAGCGATCCAAGGGTTCCGGTGCAGTCTTTAGACTTTGGGACCCTTGTCTGTATACTTATTTTATTTACTGAATTGTATCATGAATGGACAATAAACTGAAATGGAAAAGAAAGAAAGAAAGAGGAATGTGTCGGAATTTTGTCTGCCTTTGTTTAATTCAAACCACCAGATAAATAGATCAATTTTGCCTGTACCGTCAAGGTTCAACTAATGGAAGCCAACTATTAAAATTGCTATCCCCAACAACCGATTGATTGAGCATGTGGCTCTAGAACAGGAAGAAGCCCGACGTAAATTTTGCATTGAACAAGGACATCTACTGCACGACTGCGCTCTTCAGATCTTCGCTGTTGTGACTGATAAATGTGGCCATTGCTACTTCATTTCACTTTGTCTCACACTGACCCTGCCAAGCATGCATGTGTGCCATATGTACATACCACTAGCATGGATAGCCTGCAAACTGCACTGTTGGCAAAGCACTGCTACCATATCTTTGTCACGAGCCTAGTATTGCCAAGCCAGAAGAAACCACTTTGTGCATTGTTGAAAAGGCAACACGCACCTTGGGTCCTGGCATGTCGCCCTGTGAGCCTCCCGTCAGGGAACGCGTCAAACTGTTCAGCTTGGCATACATGCGCTTGGGTGTATGCGCGGGACTTGCTCCCACATTTGCTGATGTGGAGCTGCCCAGTGGTGGCTGGTCTGGCGCACGGAAGTTGTGGGTCTGCATGTACTCCTCGTATTCTGCCACAGGTGCTGCCTTGAGGTAATCTGTCCACTTGCCGTACAGGAAGCGCAGACGAGATTTTCTGAAAAAAAAAATGAAAAAAAAAGAAGCAGAACCTCATGTATTCAACAGACACAAACAGAACTCAAGTCCTATGGACGAAATTTATGCACTACCCAGCAAAGTGGTTACAGCTTTCTGCTGCTACAAAAAAGATCACAGGTTAGATTCCCAGCTGCCGCAGCAGCATTCTGATGGAAACAGAATGCAAAAAATGCTCGTGTGCTCAGATTTAGGTGCACACTAAAGAACTTCAGGTGCTTGAAACTAATCCGGAGCATTCCCACTGTTGCTTATCTCATAAATTGTGTGTTGCCTTGAGATGTTATACCTCATAACTTTATTTGGTTTTTGAAAATTGATGTGTTATTGGAAAATGGAACACTGCCTAGCATTTCCTAAACTTCACCATGGGCTGCAATGTCCCATGGTCATTTGAATGTGAAGGAATGCTTACACTAACACAACACACAACGACACAACAATTGCAGTGATCAGTAAACAAAAACTGTATTCTATCCCTTCACTATCTAAGCAAAGCTACAACAGCAAAAGTAAAAACAAGCAAGCTATTCTGTCAGACAGAGTTGAAGCTAAAGTGACGAAAAAAGTCGTGATTGCACTTGTAGATGGCACTTAAAGCACAATAGCTGCCATGCCTTCTTTGACTTCCCACTTTCAACTTACTGGCGAGGGAACCCTACAATCGAGAGTTTTATTGCATCCATAAAGATATTTATGCATTGCCTCTGCATCAGGAGTAGCAGCAAAGAAGAAACATCTAGGCGACAAACATATGGCAAACATTCAGCCACTGTATAAAGTGGCATGGCATAATCATAGTTGTTGCTTTGAATTATAGTACTGTCGCCCGATTTGCTCGGACATAGCATATCTTCACATTTGATCATGTGTGCATGTACTTGTTCCAATACTATCATCCTGTATTGCACTGTCGATGAATATGGTGACGAGACCACTGTCCAGCCTCCCAATCATATAGAGGGAGAACCATACAGAGAAGTAACTTCAAGAAGCCAGTCTGGCATGCAACTTATAATGTTGCCGGGCTTAAAGATTTCAACTTTAACCGAAAAATGCTAAGGAAATATTCACAGATAGGGAATTCATTTCTGTGTCTTTTCCACCTTTAAATGCCCCTTTCCCAATGAACAAGACTGAAACCTCCTTGCCTCACTGAAGTTTAAGAAATGCTCAGTAGTGTTTCATTTTCCATTAACAAATCAATTTTCAAAAATTCAACTCAATTACGGGGAGAACATCAGCTGTGAGGAGTGGCATTGAGGTTGCTGCGCTCTTACGTGTTTGTTCTCAGGAAGCCACGGCTAACATTCCTTAAACTGACAGCTGTTATGCAGAAGGTGGCACACTTTAATACTGCCTGTCCACAAAGGTTGTAGCAGCAACACTCTTCTGGAGACTGACTTCCTTTACACGCTAGGAATAGCATGTTGATGAGCATGTCCTTGTTGTGCTCAGCTTGACGAAGACGTAAGGTTTCGTCATTTGAAGGCAACTTTTAAGAGCTATAAAACAATCAATATTTATTGTTTATAGATCCACAGAGTTTTCTTTCAGGCAAATCAATAGGAATTTAGCCATTCATTAACAAGACATTATCAGCGGCTTTTTTTGTTCTTGCAGGATGCGCTTGTTTGTGGAAAGATTCTGCAATACCTCAGCTAACTAGGGCAAGCCAATGCAAACAGTGTTCTCACCACTGCTTCCACCACAGATTTCCTAGAAGCAGTAAAAAAAATCTAGGATCTGGTGGTTTTGTGCTCAAACAGTTTAGGAGCACTCATAAAACAAGTTAGCCTAAGCTGAATATTAGACAAAAAATAAACAAATGAATCATGCTATTATGATGTAACAGTAAAGAATTTCACCTGCTTATGGTAAAAAATTTTTTTTTTGGCCTAAATTACATAAGTATACTTTGTTATGTCTTCTTTATATCCTGGACACTATGGCACGGCAAAACTCCTCTGGTCAGGTGTACGATCCGGTGCATTGGATGTTGTAGTGTACAGTGAATCGTACCGTGTGTCTCCTACTTTGTTGCACGCCAGGCATCCAATCAGGTGCTACACCACGGCAAAACAGCTTGCTTCCAGCTGATTTTTTGGTCCATCACTCACCGACTCGTACCGTGTGTCTACTACTACTAGCAAAACGCCTAGAGTCCGGCTGCTGCTCCGGTGCATCGTATGCCATATCAGATGCTGCATCGTACCGTATCTACTACTTTTGTCGCATACTAGGCATCCAATGTGGTGCTATGGTACGACACAGTGCTTTGGATTTGGCTGCCGTACTGGCATTTGGACCAAATCAGATGCCGAATCACAGCATGTCTCCTACTTTTGTTGCATGCCAAGCGCCCAATTCGGCGGTACGGCACGGCAAAATGCCTCGAATCCAGCTGCCATTTAGGCACAACGAACACCGTATCAGACCGTGCCTCCCACTTTTGTCATAGGCCAGGTGTCCGATTTGTTGCTATGGCAGAGCAATGCGCCTCAGATCCTGCTGCCATTTTGGCTCATCAGGCGCCATATTAGTATCGTGCATCTCCCACTTTGAGGCAGCAAATTCAGGGTGCGATCATTATGTAAAGAAAAGAAAAAAAACACACACTTTTTGATTGGGAAAGTGAAAGGTGCGTTCATAAGCAAGTGCGTTCATTGTCGAGTAAATGCGGTAACCAAAATTTCGGACGGCGCATGATGTTTCGGGCATGGACCGCTTGCACAATGCCGCAAACTTAGGCAGCTGTGAATAAAGTTGCCGTTATATCGAATTGACATGAAAGTACAACTTTGGTCGTCGACTCCCAATAAAGTGGCATGAGTTAGGCCCTAGGGGCTTAAGCAGTGCAACTGGCAGATTGGCTGGTAACACAAGCCACTGCGAGAAGCTTGCCATCAGTATGTTCGCACTCCTAGACCTTATCAGTGATTGAGCATGAGATTACCCACATGGGCTAGATTGACAGGCGTGCTAGTGCAGTATGGATCCACATGCAGACCCCTCTGTGTGCAAGTAGTCTGGCGGCAGCAGCAGCTAGGTTCAGTTGGACCACAGGTGGCAAGCCAACATACCACTCTTGCATGATAAAACCGATCGCATGGTTGCAACTTTGCAGCAGTGCAGAGCGCATATATGTAATGTATTGTGGTTCCCATCTCTCGTATCGGCACTTCAAGGTGCCGACAGTTATCGAATGCTGCAGGAGACCCTTTGCTGGCACATCGGAGGCAACCCGCTTGCATATTTTTTTGCATGAACCTGATCACAATTTTTTGATCACAGATTTCTGTGTGTGCTTTTAACATATACCGGATATAACAAAGATACTTTCGTAACTGATGCGACTTCATTATAATGAGGTTTGACTGTATTACTACGTTGCCATACTACTCACTGTTCATCATAATAAGAAACCTTCATTCACCACAAATCCTTGCAACACTCCACCATCGGTGTGAACTTACTGCTTGTCAAAAATAAATCCTTCTATCCGGTGCAAATCTTTGTAGAACCAGCCTGCTTGCTTGAATGTGAGCGACGACGTCAGTCCAGACTTTTGGCAGACAATCTCCATAAGGCCATACTGTAAAAAGCAAGCGGAACGTATGTTGTTACAGCAGAAAGGCAAGTGCTGGGTGCTTGTGCATACCTGTTCAAACCACAGCTTTCCCACAATGATGTTATGGATACAGCAGTTTACGTTGGTCCACGTGTATGACTCGCCATGCCTGAAATCAATGGAGAATGGACTGCCTTAGTGAGCCAATCCACAGGCACACTATGACCAAGCACAGGTACTAGTTGTTTAGAGCAAACAATGTTACCACAGAGAGCAATCGATTTCCACATATTGTCTAGCAAGAGTAATGCCATCACCAGAGAATGGAATGAACAACAATAAGTTACCAGCATTATACAAACACCATCGATAAACCTGTTGGTCAACTGCTCTCAAACTTTTGTCTAACAAGCTGCACAATTCAAACCACAAACAGAATTGCAGTGACATTGTACAGTGCATATTCTGCAAACTCCGAATTTAATAATAAAGGCCAAAAGGAAGCTATCGTTTCAATGTTTAGATATATGAGGGCGAATCACAAAGTTTATCCCCCAATTTTTATTAGCCAAAATGAGGTGCATACAGGTAATTACAAATATACGTGCTATTCTACATTCATCACATACTATTTTTCCACTTAGTCCCTACACCGGTTCAGACATTTTTTTTCCCATCGCAGCACTTAACTTCAGATGCCCCTGTGATAGAATTCGTCCGGCTGACTGTCATGCATTTGCAGCTGTCATGCAAGTCTTTGGCCTTTTGCGAACTCACATCCTCACCACCTCACATTTCTCAAAGCGAGACACTTTCCCCATACGTGGGCTGCATTTCGCTGTGAACTGATGGGAGTTCGTCCCTTGCTCCATAGAAAACGAATTGCACTTCGTTGCTTATATGCCGTGGACGTGTGAAGCACAACTGCCATATTCAACAACTGACAGCAGTGCTATGCCATGGAGCTACTGGCAGATAAGGCCGAACTGGTCCAAGAAAGGTCCACTGCTGGGAATGGATATGTTGATTTCGCATTTACGGCCGTAATTTGGATAAAAAAGATATGTGCAAAGACTTTCTGATTTGCCCTCGTACCCGAGCACTGGCTACAGTAAACAGGACATTGTGCAAGTGCTACAGGCTTTGCAAGATCTCAAACTAGGAAGGGCTTATCATTGAGTGTTGCAACGCTATCCTCAGAATCAGATTACTCACGAGAGGAGCTCCACAGTCAGATGGCCTTCAGGTTTGATCTCGATCGACTTACCCCAAAACTTCAGTTTTGGGTATACGGAGCCATGAACCTTGAAGTGGGGTGACTCGGCGTGGAATGCACTCACAGGCGGATGATGACTCACTTGTTCGCACACCATTCGGAAGCCCACATCTTCTCTGCACAGAGAGAAATAGCAGTAAAACAGTCAGACTTAAGTGGTGCAACTGTAGTGCCACAATGTCACAAGCCGTGCAACAGCCTCCTTCATTTTTTGCTTACTCCAGTGAAATGAAGTTCTCTGGACCATAGAGTTTCCTACAAAATTACTAGAGGGAACTCTGGCGCTGCAGTCGTTGTCCTACCATGGGAATGATGGGAAGTACATGGATTTGTCTGATCTTCGTGCTTGTGGATTCAGACGCTCTTGTGGCTTTGTATATTGCGCTATATAAATATTATTGTCGTATATTTCGGTGCAATCTATATTCTTCGAAGTGCAGAAGACGCCGGGAACGCGTACAGTTTCTATTAATTGCAACGATTGAGCTTGTCCAGGTGGCCAAATCGAAACGCGCCAAGCGTCTCAAGGCACTGGCATGCCCGCGATAAACTCGCAAGGGCGTTTCATTCGCTTGTCGATACGTGCGTCCGTGGCTTAATGGTTTCAATATCAGGCTTCTGTGCTAGAGTCCCTGTGTTCGAATCCTGCCATCGGGCAATATTAATGATGTTTATTTAATTATTTATTCCGCAATATACTGTTGAAAATGACGAGTTAACAAAGTCACAATGCCGTTTGAAGCCAAAAGGACGAAGTTTAGGCAAATCCATGTACTTCCCATATTTCCCATGCTGGGACAACCGCTCCCATTGCAGCCCCCGTAGACACTAGCGCCAGAGTTCCCTCTAGTAATTCTTGTAGGAAACTCTATGCTCTGGACAACTTCTGTGTTAACGCATGTTCAATGCAAGTTCGCCCAGTTTGCATGAACTTAAAGGAAAGAAAGAAAGAGAAAAGAAAAGAAATAACACAATCCTGTGTTGCACCTTACATGAGTCGTGTGTCATATCAACAACTAGGAAAGATAAAAACAGATGATGTGCACAGAGCTGGCACATCCTACAATGCAGACACGCATAGCAAAAGCTGGCCTGCAGGGTCAATATTAGTATATTAATGTACTCTTTCCTTGCTTCCCTTCAGCCCAATAAGACCATCCTGTGAGATTAAATATTCATTCATTCATTCATTCACACATCATGTAGATGAGGAGGCAAAGCAAACGCAGCAAGCTATCTAAAATTCAGTAATCTCAGTAGCTCTATCAACAATCATCAAGAACTATAATCAGGCATGGTATATTTTCTTTCGGGGGGGGGGCAAAAGAACAGTCATTTTGTAGGACTCCCATGTTCAGGACACCTAGAAAAAAAGAACAGCCACTAAAAGATATACCATGGAAACAACCTTATATTTTTCCAAACACACTCTACAACCTTTCGAAATGTAACTGCAGCCATACAAATATTTACCATTTTGCATCATTGGTATGAACTATGTACATGTATATAGGGTATACAATGAAAAAATATTCCCAAGTAACTCAAGATGACTGAAGAGTATACCTTTGCTCACACTTCGCTACCGTTTAAGACAGTCCAAAAAGTGAAAATTCAGTATATTACAGATGACCAAAGTTATGCGATATGTTCCTTTAAAGCATAAGGCAAGCCAAAATTATTCTCCCTTAACTACAACTGAAAAGGCTTCAAGAGCTGCAGCAAAGTTTGAAGTGCTGCTACAGGTTATGGAATATGAAGTTGGCTACCTACCTGACTAGCTCGTACGTCTCACCAAGCAGTGGGTTGAAGGGTTTGCTCAATCGTTCAAGGTTGGATGCAAGTGCAGACACTGCGAAAGCCGTCACTAGCTGCAAGACAAAACAATCACCGGCATTTCTCAGGGTCGCATCCTGTACAGAACATTTCTATTTAATTTACATATATGCAGTATTATATATATATTATATATCTTACGCTCTTACGTCAAATATACCGTATTTACCCGCGTATAACCCGCCCCTGCGTATAACCCGCACCCCTAACTTTGAACTCGGCGGAAAAAAAAAACTCGCGTATAACCCGCACGTTTACCTGAAAAAAAAAATGAGCGCTAGAAAGATGCAACTGAAAGATGCAACTCACACTCAGTGATCATTTCGTTTTCAGAACATTTATTCAAACGACCGCCACCACGTCACTGGTTATCCGATTCTTAATCGTCGCCGCTCTCACTACTGCCATCCGAGGCTTCATCGCCACTCTCAAAGACGTAGTCGTCCTCGGCACCATCCAAACTATTACTGATCGCACATTTTTTAAAGCTTTTGCGCACCAAATCGGCCGGTATCGCTTTCCACGCATCCACGATCCACTGGCACAGCAATGGAATATCAGGCCTTCGCACGCGTCCCGTCGGTGTGAGGGCGTAAATGCCGTCGGCCATCCACTGGGCATACAGCCGCTTCACGTGTGCCTTGAACGGCTTGTTCAGGCACACGTCGAGTGGCTGTAGCATGGACGTCATGCCGCCAGGTATTATGACGAGGTCGGTGCTGGTCTCGGCAAGGCGAGCCTTCACCGCATCAGTGCAGTGGCCTCTGAAGGAATCTAGTACGAGCATCGACCGGCGTGCCAGCAAGGCACCTGGTCTTCGCTCCCAGATTACTCGAAGCCAGTCACCGACTAGGCCACTGTTCATCCACGAATTTTCTTCCGCACGCACAACGATTCCTGGGGGCAGTGGAATGCTAGGTAGCGTCTTGCGAAGTGCGATCACATATCGTTGAAAGTTCAACAACTTTTCCTCGTAGGCTTCAGGAAGCCGCTGGCACATGGTTGTTCGCCGCCGCATAGAAAATCCATGTCTTCGCATGAAGCGCTGAAGCCATCCACGGCTTGCACGAAACTCACGTGGAATGTTCAATTCCCGGGCCAACTTCAGGGCTTCCATTTGCGCCATCTCAGTCGAAACAGCGTGGCCACGACTTCTCTGCTCCTCAATGAACTTCGCAAGCTGCGTCTCGAGGTGGGGGTACGCGCCAGTCTTCGGACCCCGAAACGCTCGCCTGTCCCGGTTCGTTGCTTCGAGACTCTCTTTTTTCTTCCTCCAGTCGCGAATGCACGACTCGTCGACGTCATGCTGTCTTGCAGCAGCTCTGTTGCCGATTTCTTCGGCAGCGGCTATAATCTTTAGCTTCTCTTTCGCTGTGAAACACTGCCGTCGAGTCGCACTCATGATGCCAAAACAAAGCAGGCAAACAGTGCAAACTGGGGTAAGTACACTAAACAGCGCCTAACGCGAGGCTCAACAATGCTGGCCTTTCGTTGGCCCTTCATCGGCTTGACAAGCGTCGATGACGATGGGGATGGCGGACTACACGGGGAGGCCGCCGCACATTGCGGTGAAGCCGACCCCCCCCCCCCCCCCCCTCCCAAGGAAAAAATTCGCAGATAACCCGCACCCCCACTTTCTAACCGCGTTTTTTCACATTTTGGTGCGGGTTATACGCGAATAAATACGGTATTGTATATATTACATATGCAGTATGTAATAGTAGATGACGTCTAATGTGAGCATGCGATTGTCCTGTGGTATCACAAACATTACAAGATTTTAAGTAAGTTACGTTTGTTTTCCTACATTTTAAACAAATATGCATTTACGAAAAGAATTTTCCTTGAATCCAAAACCTACGACCATGAGGCTTTGTTGATACAATGTAACAGGTGCCACGATCCCAATGTACATTTTATTTTGATAGCAATTGTACGAACATTTGAGGCACATTTGCTCCAACGGTACCGACAGCCCATGTACAGCCCACATGTGGAGGGTTAGAAGGTCTCCAAGGATGTGCAATGCAGAATACTGTAATGATTCTATTCCAATTTATTTTCTTATGCTTTGCCAGTGCTCCTCGGGGTGCTCCATCTACATTACCACTACAATCAGCTGCTGGTCGTGATCGGTGGATAATAAGGAAAATATTGAGCAAATGGGATCATTACATGTACCATCTTGGATTTGTTCAAAGAATGCAAAAATACGAGGTAAACCACAGAATCATATGCTTGATGACGAGGAATCAAGTGACAACTGTGACACCGAATGCCACTGCTCACTAGAGAATTTTAAAGCATACACAATGTTTCCATTAACTGTACAAATAACCCTTACCCACTGCACTGCTATAGTAAGTTTAAGTGAACTGAAAGTGACTTTCCACCTGAAGTTGTATTTTTGGTTTCAGAAAACGTCTATTCCATTCTGAAGTTGGCACATATTTATAAGAACAGAAATCGAAATGAAAAATCCCTGCCATACTGGAGGCAGAGAACTTGCAAATTAAAATTTTATCCAAAGCTTTCTAGTTTAATGCCCATCAGCAGCATCCTCACACTCGACTGCGGCCGCATGCGTAGCAATTAGACTTTGGCCACCCTGCTTATCAGTGCCGTGGTTCCGCTAATTTCAACTAGTTCTGAAGGCTCAACTCGCCTCAAACCCTGCAAAACTTAGGGCCAGACCCCGCACACGCTTGCATGCACTCAAGCTCTGTCCTGCACAAAGCAAACGCTGCACATATGCACTACAGTTGCATGTAGCTGCAGTCTGCTATGTAGGGCAGATATGGTGGCCACTGTGGGGTGCCGCGACGAGTCCACCGCCTAAGCGCACTGCAGCTCACCGAGGACAAATGCGTTTCGCTTACGTATGGCGCGTCATAGGCGTCACAATCAGAAGTAGTGGCATCTACATTAACAGCCAAAATCAAATTTGAACTCTGTGCCACGGTGATTTTCAGTAGGCGGAGTGTTGTGCGCACGCTCTGTTCCACCGTAGTCTTCACAGTGCGAGGCATTAAAGGAGTGGGAGCACCGCGAAGGGCTTGTTTGACTGCCAATAACTCCGCTTCTACTGAATGCATGGAACAACCTTTTGTGGCAAGCTATCTTTAAAATACAGTCAAAACCGGCTAATCAAACTTGCAAAGAAATGTCTATCAGTTCGATATAGGGCATAATTCGATATAATCCTGCTAAATAACTGGATGTCATAAAAGAATGTACCATGTATAAAATCACTTTATTGATGAAACTAGCTTAGTTTTGCGTGAAATAGTCCTGTATTTTCTTCTGCTTGGGCGATTTCGCTGCCTGCGACGCACGCACTTCTCCACATTGTCTAAAGAGTTGGAGCAGCTGAGGTCGTAACCTTTCACATTCATGCAGAAGCGCCGGACTAGCACGAGTGCACCAATCACCTCGGAGGATGTGGGCAAAGGACCATCGTTGCTTTCCTCATTGTGCCCACTTTCACTTGTGCTTGGTACAATGTCGGCAATGCAGTCTTCGTTTTCAGGCTATCCTGTGGTCGTGGCACCATCATCTGCACTCGCAAACTTGTTGACTGTTGATTTGTCAACAGTTTCTGGAAATTCTGGCAGCTCGCTCCAAACTTCACCAACAACGGATGGCTTCATTGCACTCATCAGAATTTACAGTCATCACTGGGCACGCGGAAGCCAGCATGCCTGAAGCAATTTCAGATGAACCACTCGTACACGGCCATGTATACGTGTTGGGCACCACGGGCACCGGGTCTCGAGTATGTCCACTTTAGCCCTAATCTCCTCCCTTATTCTTCAAGATCGTGCTGAGAGTGCTCCTCGGAATTTAGCACGCTGCGGGGACATCCGACTTCTCACCGCGTTCGACTCGATTTACGATTTCAAGCTTCACAGTGAAAGGCAAATTCTGCCACTTCATCACGGCAACACTGCAGGAGAAGGCCCACAAGGCACAAACACAATGAACCAGAATAGCAGCTAGACAACTGGCACTTGCGCCATCTTGCACGACGAGGG
This sequence comes from Dermacentor andersoni, assembly GCF_023375885.2. Taxonomy (NCBI): domain Eukaryota; kingdom Metazoa; phylum Arthropoda; class Arachnida; order Ixodida; family Ixodidae; genus Dermacentor; species Dermacentor andersoni. The sequence continues at coordinate 71,121,733 of NC_092817.1, forward strand.
CACAAGAGCCTCTGATTGTCTGAGCAAGCACTGCGGACGGGCCAGGATCATTTTTTGCAGGGGGTTGTCGACGGCTCACCCGACGCAGCGCGGTCACGGTAGGGAGAGAGGTTGGACGGAGCCGCGCCGCCAGGTTTCCTCGCTGTGATGAGGGAAAGCCAACTTCTGGGGGCACTTACGAGCCGCTTGTCGTTCGATATATAGGGAGTTGCTGCTATTTTTGTTTGATGTAGGCATAACTTTTGCTATCTATACTCATTGTAACTATACTGTGTTCCGAAATTGTCCATTATACAGAATAATTCGATGTAAACAGGCTAGATATAGTCGGTTCGATTGTAGTCATTTTACCTTTAAGTACATTTCTCCACTAGGTAAGAAAGTGGTTCAGGGCCCCTTTAAGCCATGAAATAGCAGTGAATGTTGAACATCACGTGGGCATGTAGTCAGCTACACCTAGTATCAGTAATGCAGTTTAACCTCGATTGGTTACACATTCGCTCTCCATCTGCAAATGAAAGAGGCGTGTTTATAAAGAAACTTTTATAAGTGCTCTAACTGTCCCACACACACTCACCATAAAAAGACATTACTGGGTTGTGAATGTGCATTGTGTACCGAGATTGGGTGCATCTCTAAGAGGCAGCAATATGAAACGGCAAGCATAAGCAAATGTAGACTGTGTAGGACACAGATTCTTCCAAATTAAACGTGTTGAAGTAGAAGTAGTGGCTTCTCTTGGAGACAACTAAGCAACTGGGAAAAGTGTATAAAAGCATAACTGTGTTGCCGCAATAAAATTATGAAGAGTAGGTTTTATCAGCAACAAACACAACAGCTGCATGAATGGACATAACAGAGGATGGTGGAATATAGTTCTGTGATAAAGGCGCATTCTTAAATTTATTTGAGACTAAAATATTAGTAAACTTTTTATTCTCGGAGGATACAAGTTGTCTTTTTCTCAGGCACATGAGAACACTTGATATTGTACATATTCTTGGTTGCAGTTTGAAACATTCTAGGAGCAAGAATTGAGGCAAAGCTCAACAGTATTAATAGCGCTGCAACATTGATGCGGTTTCTCATAGTCATGGGACACTTGCTCTACCAATGCAATGTCGTGCAATTTAAGAATGCTCATGAGAAGTACACATTGCCAATAGAAAACTGGGACATCAAGACACACCCTTAGCAGTCAACCCTTTCAAATCCTGTGACGCAGATTGGCAAAGTAAAGCAACTTCTTGTCTTTCTTCTCTTGTACTCGCTGTAAAATGTGAACTATACTAGCATTCTTTTTAAAGGGTGCCTCACCAGATCCCATAGCAAATTTTGGTTATACACTGAAAGTTGTTATGTGTCCTCTAGGGAGTGTTCTGCCAAAAAATATGTTTCGCAACGGCTTATTAATAGCAGAGACAGAAATATTTCAGTGCCGCGAACCGATAATTTCAGGAAGCAAGCCACACTGCTAAGCATGACATTTTCTCCACTCGCCCTGTCTAGAATCCGCAAGCGAAATTCCTTTCCTGCTTTCTCCCATACCGGACCTCGAGGATTGTGTGATGTGTACGTCACAGGCCTTGGCTTAATTTTTTTTTTTTCCAGCGCTGCACACTTCCGCTGATGGTGTTGCGCGCAAGCTGTTCCGATTGTCTGGTCTTGCGCAATGCACGATTTTGCGCGCTGTGCACAAGGACACATGACTAGCGGTATAATTCAGTGCTACACGAATACTAAGGCAGAACAAGTGGGTCGCAGAGCATGACCACGTGCTGGAACATGGCAGAAAATGGCATAATTTTGGTACCTGTGCAAGTGACTGCACGACTGTGGGATCAAGCAGACGAAGCAGGAGTACATCCCTCTTGCTTCGGTGCGAAAACAAAAAACATGCAGACATTTTGTTTGTGTGTTTTATTATTTCTCTGAACTTCAATTCGTCAATTAAAGCAACAGATCACACAAATAACAGATGTTGCCTTGAATAATTCTCGAAGTCACGTGTCACCATGAGCGACGTCATACTGCGGACACGAGTATGTCACCGTCTGGCTTGGAGCGCGGTCACCGCGAGGAAAAGGGAAAACGGCATTCGGATTGAAATTTCAGACCTTTCTGCAGCGTATAGCAATGTAATTCTTTGCAAACACTATCATTAGCGTGCATTGTATGCTTTGCACTTGTCAGCTCAATATGGCCAGATCTGGTGAGGGAGCCCTTTAAAGAAAGGTAGAAACACTTCATAGCAGGTAAGACACCATCCTGAAAAACATGGCTGCAAGTTCATCAAGGTGCAAAATTCTACCATATTACTTGCGTACCTCGATTCTGTCGATGGGATCGGTAGCTTCATCAGCCTGAACAAGCAAGTGGCTGTACTCCATGTTCTCTGAAATGCGCTGTAGGAAGCTCAATGGCTCGTTGAACACAACGGGCATTGTGATCTTGGACAATTCCTGCATATGGCAAGGATACATGGCTAAGCATAAAAAGTGCTCATTCTTTTAATGTAGGTCATAAAAACTGATACAAGTGAAATGACGACAGTCTCTTGTTTGTGATTGCAAAATTAGGAAGCCAGAACGGGTTAAAAAGCAATTTTACCACCTCTTGGTACGGTCGTTTGCCTTTCACAAATAAAACACTTCGTTCTTTGACCTTTTCAGGGTCAATGACATAAACATACGGTGCCGCAAACAAGTTCAAGATGGTCGATTCCGTATATTTATGGCGCCGTCTATACATTTAGAAAGTGCGCCAATTTCCTGAATTTTTTTTTCTTGGCATGTGCTTCCACTATGTGGGAATACAGGGAATATTTTTCTCGCGCCTCCCTCTCTTGGTTTACGTTGCATGGTTTGTTTTAGAGCTGGTTTACTCCGGCGCGTCTATGTACTACCGCTCGCGCATTAAAGCGCGCGTATGCGGGTGGGCGGCGGTTTGGGTTTTGTTCTGCGGGCAGTTTCGGCCTCTTGCGCTCGCAAAACTGATAGCTATCTCGTTACTAATTGCTCAAATTGCGACCGCCTGTTTCTCACTCACTTAGTGCTCACAGGGGTGCGCAGATAGGAAGGATGACATCGAGCATGCGTTTCTTTTCTTATTTTTTTTTGGAGATTCGCGAAAACTAATTGCCTCTGGTTGGCAACAAGATGAAGGTTAGTGGAAGTCTGTAACACGTTTTGCTTTTTTGACGGGCACACAACCACACAGTTTTCTTGAGTGTGCTCACCTACACAGTTCGATTACGCTACGGACATAAATATTAGTCTTAGAGCACGAACATTTTAGACTTGCGAAATATTCTCGTGTACACATTTTCTAAGCCCTGAACTATGTGTATAACAATGCATCAAATTTTTAATTCTTATAAGTTTATTTCGTTTCCTTATTGTTGTTATTCAGGAATAAACAGTACATATATACCAACGCAAAATAATTTTTTCTCACTTTACTGCCCACCTGGAAAAATTACAGTAAATTTTTTCGAAATAGGTCCCTCAAAGAAACTGGAATCTGCAATAAAACAAATCTACCTTGGGCAGTTGCATAAGGCGCAAATAACAGACTCTGAAAGGGTTAAAAATTTTTCAGTGCACCATATAAAATATACTCAGTCTTTTCATTTTATATGCTGTGGATACCTAAAACCCTATTCAAGGTGTTAACCTATGTGTAAACTTTTTCACATGCACATCCCACAGGGAACTGGCAGAATAGAAGGACCTGAAACTTGGATACACTTAGGTTTCAGCCAAAGTTAAAATAATGTATCTATCTCATCTCACCATGCTCGATGAAATGAATGCAAAGTGTGTAAACATGTGTACAAGATCAGGTCATAGGAAGAAAGTGAAGGAGGAGGTAAAACCAGGTAGCTGTCCAGTATCTCGCGCACCTCACCCTTACACTACCCAAACACAGCCAGATGAAACTTCGTCAGCTGTAGTTACTGCCCTTCGTGCCTTTATGTGCAGATTGAAACACACTACATCCTGAACACACCAATACCACAGAAAACATAGTAAGGTTCAGATGCATCCTGTCAATGATGGGTGCGATGCATCTGCTAAACCTAGCACCTGAGCAAACAAATTTTCATCAAACATTTAACTATGTATACAAACAACCGTAAGGTCCACTAGGGCACAAAAGAGCCCGTCAAGCCTTGAAAGATAAACATGCCACTAATTATCACAGGAGGCCTAGCTGAAGACACTGCTAAATAGAAAGTACAATGGTGACAAGACGCAAACACAGCCAACATACAAACAAACATTGGTGTCTGGAGGTGGCAACAACAAGCCTGAATTTAAAATATTTAGTCTGTCTTGCTAAAGGGCTTATGTGATCTTGTGAAAATGAGCATTTATGTACAATGTGAAATTTTAACAACCGACTCCCTAGAGTGTATGCATAGCCTGTAACCAAACCTTTTCTTGCTGCTTTGTTAACTGACTTCGCAATTCGTCTGCTATACTATAAGACATGTTCATTGCACTGCGTGTTTTGACCGATTTTTTTCACTCCTCCACATAAGCCTAGCATATCTATGAAAAGAAAATCAGTATAGTTTCGTTAGTGCAGCATACAAACACCATGCTGAACAGCAGTCCACAATACTCCTCGGAATAAAGCTAACCTTTGTATTGTTGACATGAAATCCCAATCACCATTCTCAACAAATAAAGTGAAATAAAGAAAACTGCAATTATAAAACGATTTCATCTCTAGGTAAGACAACCCTGATTGCAGGTACAAGGCTACATTAGGAAATGACTGGAGAAACCACACACAAGTTGCGCATTCAAAAACAACTTGTTGGCAAGATAATGATCACTTGCTGCATTCATTCCTGCTATATATGCTGCAACAGAAAAAAACAATCATGAACATAGAACTATGGGTATTTATTCACCAAGCAATACAGTACTAAGGAAATCAGTAATGCACTAGACATTCCTTATTTTTTTGCTTATTTTCCTAGCCACTGAAATTATATTCCGTAGTCATCACTCTTATTCAAAAAAAGAAAATTGCAGGTGATGCATTTATAGAGTTCAGTTATACAGCTGCCTGGTTGGCCATGCACATCATACCACAGCGATAGCTATTCCGCTTTACGCCCTTATCTTGCGTGGAGCACTTATCCCTGTAAATGCAGCACCTTATTAGTATTTGAATACAAATTTCTGTTCAGATTAGATATGTGGGGCTATGCACAAGTATTTAATAAATGTGCAGTCAACACCACACAAGTCACTCCACAGGAAATGGATAGTAAAGGCTGAAATGCATTTGTCAGTTTTTGTAATGACGTTTTAAAATACGTGGAAGAAACAAGTTATTATCATGAGATTTGCATAAAACGTTATCCCATCCTCAAACTTACCTTGCCTATGCATTGCTTCAGGATGCTCCATAAGCTGAAGTCGTTCTTTGAGAACATGGGCACTGGAAGATGCGTCCTGAAAAACAAAAAAATGTTCATAAACGTTGCACAGACATATGTAGAATGTTACAAGTAATGAAGTTACTAATGATCAATACATTTATTGGTTATATTGCTGCAAAAAAGTTGCATACTTTTATGAGTAAGTTACATATTCATTACATGTTCACATAACAAATTATTGCAATTGATTACACTTTTTTGCCAACCTTTCTGTAGGTGCACACAGACTGCTTTGCAGGCTGCAGCATACTTCGAACACGTGCCTTTCCATGAGCAAAGTTCCAGTAGTGCATTTCCCCGTATTGTAATTTCCTACCAATGATTTTGGCTAATGCTACCACTTCTGTAGATGTGTAGTTTAAGAATGAGGGTCGAACAAAGTTGTGCCAGGTAAGTCTTCTGTTAGATGTGGGTTGTCCTGGGCCCATACCTTCATTATAAGAGTATGTTCGCAGTTGGCAGGTCACATGCTCAAGTGGCTGGCACAGTTCCCTCCACAGCTATTTTCAGCTTTGTGATCACAAAGAGCGAGGGCTGTGCTCTAAGAACAAAGGTCGACAATTTAATTCAAAATTAAATTATGGGGTTTTACATGCCAAAACCACTTTCTGATTATGAGGCACTTGACAATTTCTCAAGAACATAGAGATCATTTCAAGTGAATTGGAGAGGTGTGACGTGGTGCACCCCCCAGCATGTCATTGGAGAGTGTATCCAGTGTAGTGGCTGAAATCTTTACATACAGAAGCAGTTGAACATGGCAGGCGTCACTTTTTAGAGCCAATGTCTGCTGAAGTTTAACCCTTTAACTACCAAGCCCGAGCTGTACTCGTCCCCACCACAGCTTCTTTTGCATTGCTTGCCAAAGGCGAGCTGTGCTCGTCAACTCAGTCCACGTAGTGCATTTGACACTTAAACACCTTTGATGCTTTCAATTTCTTTATAAGCTATTCAGATAATTACGCTCGAACCCTCATATGTACACTGAGGCAAAGTCTCTCTTTCAGGTTAGCTGTCTCAATTATATATTGGGTAATTATAACTTATAAGAGATAAACAATATATATATATTTTTAAATCTGAATGTATTATGCAATAATTTGGTGGGAAAAAATTACCGGTAAATTTTGTACACTTTTTTACCACAGAACTTAGTAGTTAAAGGATAAATTATGTATAATATTAAGTAGAAATAAATGCTTTTCCAACCACCTGTTGCCTTTCCTGTATTCCTTGAGAAAATAAAATGGTAATAAAGGAAATGCCCCAAAAGTGACAATTATGTCTTGATGTATTGGTGTGTCACTTTTTGTAAAACATTACTTGCAACAACAATTCCCTACATTTTGGTGATAAATATCTGCCAAATGACATTCATTCTTCGTTTTTTAGCAATGTGTACAAGTCCGATTCTGGTTTGTCATTAGAAGGGCAAACATCAGTGTCATGCTTCTCACAATGAGGAACGGCTTGAAGCTGGAATCTCACTGTGCAATGTTAAAAGGCGAGTGAGGTCTGTCGGCTAAGGTCAATTGCATCAAAATTCACTGTACAATAAGGCTGAAGAAAAATGCGGACATATGAGAAAATAGCAGTGTGTCACTTCGTTTGATTGCCCCTCATCCAAATGTCGGTAAACTACTGCATGGTATTTGACATCTTTCATAGCAGGATGGATGTTGAAGGCAATAAAGTTTTGGCATGAGCACGGTGACGCGGTGTAAAAGCTCGGCAAACCACTTTTGAACAACGAGCCCAACAAAAACAAAAAGTCCTCTTTAAGCTGCAGCTGGTATACAGGATGAATGCAGCATTATAAAATGTGTTAAATACCTAAAGAAAACAGGAAGCTTGTGTGGAGGCAAAATAAAGACAAAGGCTGGGCTTCGACTTTTCAAAGGCACACCTTTGAACGTAGAACCAAACAGCTGCAAAAATCCATGGCCAAATTTTTGAAAGTCCCAAAACCGCACACTGCCTCCCTGTACTGTATAACCTCCAGCTTTTGCACATCCAAGTGAAACTACAGATTCATTTGATTTGTACTCGTAAACCCACCAGCTCTAAAAATACAGAATGGCTTTTTGATCAGATGATATAGGGTTAACCTTGTGATACCAACACACATGCTGCACATCAAGGACAACTGGTACAAATCGTTCACCTTTATTTCTAGGCATGGAGAATAGTGTGTGTGTGTGTGTGTGTGTGTGTGTGTGTGTGTGTGTGTGTGTGTGTGTGTGTGTGTGTGTGTGTGTGTGTGTGTGTGTGTGTGTGTGTGTGTGTGTGTGTGTGTGTGTGTGTGTGTGTGTGTGTGTGTGTGTGTGTGTGTGTGTGTGTGTGTGTGTGTGTGTGTGTGTGTGTGTGTGTGTGTGTGTGTGTGTGTGTGTGTGTGTGTGTGTGTGTGTGTGTGTGTGTGTGTGTGTGTGTGTGTGTGTGTGTGTGTGTGTGTGTGTGTGTGTGTGTGTGTGTGTGTGTGTGTGTGTGTGTGTGTGTGTGTGTGTGTGTGTGTGTGTGTGTGTGTGTGTGTGTGTGTGTGTGTGTGTGTGTGTGTGTGTGTGTGTGTGTGTGTGTGTGTGTGTGTGTGTGTGTGTGTGTGTGTGTGTGTGTGTGTGTGTGTGTGTGTGTGTGTGTGTGTGTGTGTGTGTGTGTGTGTGTGTGTGTGTGTGTGTGTGTGTGTGTGTGTGTGTGTGTGTGTGTGTGTGTGTGTGTGTGTGTGTGTGTGTGTGTGTGTGTGTGTGTGTGTGTGTGTGTGTGTGTGTGTGTGTGTGTGTGTGTGTGTGTGTGTGTGTGTGTGTGTGTGTGTGTGTGTGTGTGTGTGTGTGTGTGTGTGTGTGTGTGTGTAATTCCATTGTTAGACTAATTCATGGGATTTAATATCCCAAAGCAACTCTGGGGCTTTGAGAGATGCTGTAGTTGAGAGCTGCAGATAAATTTTGACCCCTGGGACTCTTCAGCATGTGCCAAATCTAAGTGCACAAGCGTTTTTGCATTTCGCCCGCATACAAATGCGGCCGGGCATCGATTTTGCGAGCTCGTGCTCAGCAACAGAATGCCATGGCCATTGAGTTACCGAGGCAGGTGAAATGTTATTTGAGCTAAGGATGAATTAGTACAGTAATTAATCAGTTGCTTAGTTGAAATATCTTCACTGAAATTTCGCTAAAGCATACAAAATAATGCAACTATGGCTGTTGTGTTGTTTCCTGCACTTAAATCAATTTGAGGCATCAAACTCGATCGGCGTACCACATATAATACATGGGGCGTCACATGGTTTAAACGTACGCTTACAAGTGCACTCGCATGCACAAGCACAAGAAATGAGCAGTTAAGAAAGATAGAAAGAAAGAAGAAAGAGAAAGAAAAGAAGTATCCAATAGTGAATCACAACTAGCGAGCTTCACCTGTCGACCCTAGAGCCCAGCGTATGAAACTACGCACACGTGCACCGGCTGCATGGCCCGATAGCAGACACATAATAAAAAAAAAGGAAGTCCATATAGAATTTCAGCCTGATATTGCCGCTTGCCCGTCACCCTTGTCCCGTGCGCCGCTACGGGAGGTTCTTCCACTCGCGGCGCTCAATCGAATGCCGCCGCGCGACGACGACCTTCACGAGTTGCCGCCAGCAACCGCCGCCAGCAGCGACAGAACGAAACGAAAGGGGAAGCGAGGGGGGGGGGGGGGGGCGGCCCAAACGCACCGCCGCGAACGGCATTGCCGTAAAAATTCGACCACAGTAGGGAACACCGAAAGCGTGGATCATGTATAAACACTTACCGTCATGCTCGCTATTGCTTACTTCACGAGAGAAGGGGCACGTACATGGATGGGATCGATATTGCGTTATTTACAACCGCATGAAGCAGACACACAACAAAGACAGGAAAAGCTTAGGGCAAGTTAACTGACATGTAGGAATTATGAGGAAAACGGTAATGAATGAATAGAAAGAGCCCCTTCCTCCCCCCCCCCCTCTATACAAAGCCGAACGAAAAAAAAGATTGTTCGAGAAAAGGTCAATCGGCTAGCTCTCAGTGGCGAAACAGTCTCCATGACATACGCTTAACCATAGACATCGTTTCACGCTAGGCGTTTATTGTGCAAGGACAACGTGCAGCTTGCGCTCTGCTGCAAGTTGACAAGAGGCTTTTATTTTTCCGACATGTCTGCGTGCATAATTTGCTTCTTGTACAGTACAAACGAGTGAAAAATCTTTTTTAGGACTGTTATGGCATTGTGAACCCTACAGAACGTGCATGTTATACCTTTCTCAGATTTATAGCACTCCGTCAAGCATTGTCGACGGGCAGACGAAACAGCCGTCGCAACACTACATGCACACATAACTGCACGAAAGCCGAGTGTTTCTGCATCATTAGTTATTAAAATAAAGCTCGTCAACCTCCATCTTCCTTACGGTACAGGCGTAAAGACTCACTTTGTGTGTGTATGTGATATATATATATATATATATATATATATATATATATATAATGTAAAAGAGAGAGAGAGAGAGCTTTCTGATCGACCTTGGTGCTATTCGAATGTGTAGTACAATATGTGCGTTCTTACGGTGCTCCTCCGCTCCCTCAGACTCGTCCTACCTGTCCTGCCCAGGGCTTAGCCAAGAGGCACGGCGCGCACCCTTTCATCAGTTTTCGATTAGCTCAGGTAGCCACCATAGCTCAGGAGAGCGCTGTTAATACAGAACGCTGCTTCCAAAATGCGAGAGAAAGTGTAAGACGGAGGTATATACGTCCAATCCCAAGGGGGAGATGGGAAAGCGGTCCCCCGACGGATGCCATATTCACTGCGCGGTGCTTCGAACACAACACGCAGTATATCAGCAGCGCCAGATCTCAATCGATGCTTTTTTTTACCCCCCCCCCCTCGCCCCTCCCGGGGATAAAGACATGTAGAACGCGCGCCGTGCGTCTGTGGGGCCAACGCGCGCGGCCGGGGGTAAATGCTCTGTTATCCGAAAAAGGAAGCTAGCGAAATGAGCTATCACCGTTTCCTGTTGGACCAGAACCGGACGAGATGGGCTAGGACAACGTCGTGCACGAAGTTCTGTTCCTTTCTTCCTGCTTCAGAAGTGCGTCAACTAGCCGTTATGGTACATTGACCCGCTAAATAGAAGGGCGTAGGCGAAGAAAAGGAAGTCAAACAATATGTATCTCGCTTGGAAAGAGGAAGAACACACCGCAACCAAAAGACTCGCAGAAATTGCCGCTCTATAATTTTTTCAGTCCCCAATTTGGTCGAGTCGCATCACAGATGGCCCGTTGAACTAGCTCAGGGGAGGACGCAGGCCGCCAAGCAACACGCGCAGATATTAACTTTAGGCAATAAATAATAAGGGAAAGTCCGCGCTGCAATTACGCAAAGTGTACGTACTATAACGTTTGACAGCAGCACCGTTATTTGAGAAGGACGGTCACAAAAAAAGAAAGGAAGATCTAAAAGAGAAGACCACCTGTGCGGTCGAGCCATGTCATCCAGCGAAGCAGGAGGCTACACAGCTCGCAGCGATGTTTCACGTATCGGTGGTCTCTCGGACGCTCGACCGGATACGTACAGTACTTCACATACGCGAACGAAAGAGAGATGCGAAACGAACAAACGCGTGCACTCGTCGAAGTCGCAAGGAAACCGTCCCAGCTCCGTGGAGACGGCTGAAAAAAATATGCGACACACTTTCTTTTTCGCAGGACGCGTCACGGGGCTTCGAGTATCATCGTCGCGGCGGCAGACGACCCTGCGCAGGGACGTATGTAGTCGACAGCCGCGAAGCTCAATCACTGTCACAGTGAGGATTCACTGACACCTGCGCGAGCACAGTACACTGATGAACGCACTGGTGAAGAAGCGAAACGGCAGGTACTCTAGACGCTGTCACGTACGTCGTCTTGCAGAGCGGTGGTATTACTGTCCGCCAGTCCCCTCGCCAAACGCCGCATCCAATATGCCCACGAAGAACTACCAGCGACGACAGGTCTCACCGAAAAGCAGAACGCCTCCACCGCGCGGAGCGGCTGTGCGTGTGTGTATGCGTGCGTGCGCGTGATCCGGAGCTGCTCAGCGGAGCGGGAGCGAAGCGGCGCCCACCGTCGAGATGTTGAAGCGGGGGGCGAAACAGCTCCTTCCAAACTCCCGGTAGCTGAAAGGAGGGGTGCTGCTGCTGCTTCTGCTCGCTGGCTCCTAACGCAGGGTCGAAGTACGCGCGATATTCACACCGTGCTTAGCATATCCCGTTGCCAGCAGCGGGCCATACAGTGTGCGCGAGCGCTCGCTCGCGGAAGAGGAGACTGGGCGCATCACATTCCTGAGAGAAGTCGGCGGCGGTTTCGTTTTTCCTCCAAGTGGCGCGGAAAAGACGCGGGGGTCGCTTCTCCTCACCCTTGACAAGTGGCCGGGCGGATTACTATAAACCGCACCGACAGAGCGAAAATTTAAATTCGGGTGTGGTCCTTCCCTCCTTCCTTCGTCCTTCTCCTGCGAGCGTTCGATGTTTACCAGTGTCGTCGTGAGGTCGATCGGTGGCCGCAGTGAAGGTCTTTCTTTCGCTGCCCCAAAGAGTGTCGACGGCACGTCAGAGCGGTTGCGCACGCACAAATCGCCCGGCAACGGCGGCCGCGAGTCAGACACCGGTTCCACAGCCGCGTTCCCGCTCTCCGGCGACGCGCGCAGCAACAACCTCGCAACGCTGGGGTCCCGGGGGGAACGCGGGCGCCGCGATCCCGTAATCACGTAAAGAGAGGCGGGCAGGACCGAGGCGGCCAATCGATGCTCGCACAGCTGATACGAAATCCACCTCGGCGCGCACACGCCAGCGGAAAAAGGCAAGCGCCCCGATGATGACAGCAGACAGCCGCGGAGTGCGACGAGGCCCCCTGGTGGCAGGCGGGCAACGAGCAACCGAAAGCGAAACTGACTTTCGCGCGCGACTCGCGAACGCTGCTGCGAAGCGTCTTTCGCCGATGCATGTATTTCATGTATGAGGCGCGATTCATGACGGAAGAGAAAGCTGCGCTCAAGAATCTTGACCAGTTTCCACCAACTTTTACAAGGCCAATAAAAGAGAACTAATAAAGTGAATGAATATAAGTGAAGGAAGAATATGCACAAGGTTATATATATATATATATATATATATATATATATATATATATATATATATATATATATATATATATATATATAAACATTAGCAGTATATCTATCACCACTGGATGGATTAGAATAAGAACAATGTTTAAGAAACACGGAAAGGGAAAGAAAGATATGTGCCACTTGCTACCAATGACTTTGCAGACCCATCAGTACATTGCACATAGAATGAAGCGTGAAATTTTACTATCTGGATAAAAACACGCAATGAGAAAGAGCATTTCAGATTTCTACCAAAGTGTTTATCACAATTTTCGTTTCCCATACTACTGGTCAGGCTTATGATGCTTGCCTCAGGCTATTAACCAAAAATAGGATTGCAGCCCATCTGTTAACAGCAACAGCCCTATGTCTATTACATAAGTACTTAATTCCCGGCCATCTCGTCTAGCCTTTCGTGAAGTGTTGCACCAGCATGTGTTGCCTTAGCACTGTGTAATGATGTCTGTCTAGATTTTTGGTATGTGCATCAGTTGTTAGTGTATTCCCTTTCCTTATAAACATATTTTGTACTGCCCTATTCGACTTGCTTAGTGAACTTGAATATGTGACCTGAACATGCACTTTGTTATTTATGTTCATGAGTTTTTCTCCACTTAAATTCTTTTGTCTATGTACTAACGTACCGTTACCAATCAATGCTTCCTAGTGGAGCCCGTAAAGTATCGTAAATAAACGAACACATAGCATACCGTTCTGCCTCATTTTCTGAGCAACCTTGTTTAAGAAATGGAGCAGTGCTGAAACCAATGTTTTATAAGCTTCACTCATGTTGTCAAAGATGTACACTCACTCCACAGCATGGCAATGCTGAACATTCACAAAACAAGCTCTGTGGGAACAAGGCCCCAAATACATTGGTAACTCACCTTCCCCAGAATCCTCGATCCTCTTCCTTGGGCAGTGATGGGCACAGTTCCTCCGGCATGGTGTCTCCCTTTGTGGCTCCTACTTCCACTGGAACTTGATTGTCACTGCTTGGAGAAGCCTCTGCGATAGAGAAAGTCAGCATTTTAAGGTAAGACCAACATATGAACGTGCCGATTCCTAAATGGATACTAGCAATGAATTGCTGCTTTGATTGCTTTTTGAAGACTTCTATTGTTGAAAAGTCACTCTTTTCGCTCATTATCAACCACAACAACAGGATGTTAAGTCCCATGCAGCCTCCCTCAGAAACAGTAATAGTTCTGAGACTAATACATCACAAGATGCTAGACAACTGGGACGAATTCTTGAGTATGTGACCGTTAGAACACCCAATTTGCAACCATCAAGAAGTGATTTATGCTACAGCATGCAGCAGAATTCTCCCGCGTTTAGCATTAGGGCAACACTTGGCCAATCAAGCATTGTGGAATCTTCTCAACAATGTCACATGCACAAAAAATAAAGTCCACAGTTCACAAATCAAGTGGTGCTGCTCACATCTCATAATGCGAAGCGAACATGCTGGCCAAACTACCCCCGCACTGCAATTGACCAAACCAGATGCAGTAGTTAATAAGCAATACCTATATATCCTGCATCACCAATGGTTACGCACAGCTTCAATGAATAAACAACGACAAAAGACTGTCATCCCGCATCAGATAACTGCATGCCTACATCTTACAAGGTGAGAACTACAGATGGTATTCAAAGTTTTCAATGAACTTCAATGCTACGTTTGTACAACAGGTGCACATTCATAACTCGGAGAAAAGCTGTGCAGCTAAGAAGTAAGCAAGCTAGCACTGCACCACAACATTCTCTCTTTGACAAAAGGCCGCAGAAAGGTCGAGCTGTTTAACACAAAATCTGCCATCTTTTTCTCCCCATCAGCTTATTTCCAGTCGCTTGTATAACAAGGGAAACTTAAAAAAAGAAAGAACATGGCGGTGTGTCGCGGTTGGGCGACCAACCACAGCCGGTCAGGGTCGACTAAATTCCGGTGCCTGATTGGCTGGCTGGCTGCCTTTTGGACAATAATCGAAGGCCAATATACAAGCCCTCCCTCGCCCCTCTATGTTTTGCTTTATGTGTTTAGTATTGCAAAACATCTGCTAGTACGAACAATATTAACTCGGCGAACAAAGTCTGCTTGGTCGCACGGAAAGGTGACAATAGCATCTCGTCGTGCTTACGTGGCCTCCGCAGGGTTGCAATGATATAGCCATATTCAAAAACAACAGAAAACAAGTTCCACCGTTGTCAGAAGAAACCCACTACAAGTACGTATCAGCCAGTTTAGAAGGACAATAAGGGGGGGGGGGGGGGGGGCACTTTCTCCTCGCGGTCGATATTCAGTACGGGACAAAACAACGGTCAAGCCACGACTTGCTACGGAGAGATCAATTATATCGAGCCTGGCCCCAGGGAAAAAATAAAAATATGGTTAGTATGTGCGCACAAGCGATTAATGAGACTGGAAAATTCGACGAGAAGGCAGCGCCACAGATAACGGCTACGGTTCCCCACTTAGGTATGACGATGAACAAAAAGACACGCGCGTTTTTTGCTGAGCTGCGCAGCGCCGCACGAGTGATCGCGAGCGCCTACATGCGATAACCATGCGTCCTTCGAAGCCTTTGTGCTGCACACATACTGTGAAGAGAACCAACCTGCGCCCTAAAACCATTCAAAGTAACGATGCAAGAAGACGTAAGACGTTGCAGCCAGATGCCATGTGAACGGCCAATCGTGACAACGGCGAAAAAAAGAAGAAAAAAAAAAATAAGAAGTACGAGATACCGAAGAAGGAATCGTGACCGCGACAGGATGGATGGAGATTTCGCAAGCACAATACGTGCCGGCTTGCAAAACGCACAAAGCAGCCCCGGAAAGCGATTGCGCACATGCCACGCGCTTCACAGACTACCGTAACACGCATATTCAGCTTTGAAACTGACGTTGTAAACTTCGCAAACCAAACTATAAAAACGGGATTTCGGAATACCGAGGATGCCCAGTGGCGTCGGAACTCGTGGGATGTGCAAGAGGAAATGGGAAACAAGATTATCAGAAGAAAAAAAAAATAGATAGAGCATACTACGGTTGCTAGGCGGGAAATAAAAGCATATCATAGGCCAGCCAATGCACGTGAAAGCAAACAAGTGGTCGCTGCGGAGGCGGCAGCGACTTTCCTCAGAGCGCACTGCGTGCTGCTGTTTATAGCAGGGACGGGGACAAAACGAGGAAAACTTAGGCAGAAACCAACGGTCGGCCCAAGTACGGGAAAGCCCCGCCGGCACTATTCGACGACAATCTTCGTCCCCTCGCCATTCGACAGCGTCACACCCTTCGCAACCTCCCAGTCATCGATTGGAAAGAAGGTGCATGAACCCGCGGGTGCACACGCACCGACGGACGCGGTCATCCACGAAACGACAGTCACAGCTGCTGAGATGTGCGCGCGACAATCTTGGCAACAAGCGCAAGCTCGCGACGTCACATGAACTTGAGATGTCTCCGCCAGTCACCTCCGACGCTTGCCCCGTACCCTGCGATGACGACATCTCACGCGTTCTCCGGCCTGAATCCATACGTACCACGGCGACAGTTGTGCTGCTGCTTTTCCGCTGCATACTGGCCACTGCTGCCTCCGCCATATGAGTAGAGGTATTCCGCAATGGACGCTAGCATCAACGCAGATGCGACGGAGACCACAGCACAGATGTTCACAAGGAGAGAGAGGGGGGTGGGGAGGAGAAGCAACAACGAAGACGCTCAACGCAGGGTCGCGGAACCGACACACAACACACAAGTTTCTGGGCGCACTGAGTCACACAAGTCGGGCACAAATAACGGCGGTGCAACGGGTGGTCGGTTGAGCGAGCGAGCGAGCGCCGCGTAGTTGAGAGCGCAGCGGCGTCCGTCGACAACGCAGGCCGACCAGACACGCCGCTCGTTCACGGCTGTTGCTAGTCGGATGACTCGGCCGCCAGCCGTTCGCAGCGGCTACCAACCAGGTGCGTTGTCAAGCGTGCACGCGCGCTCGGCAATCGCCTTCCAAACAGCGGGCCGACGGAGTTGACGGAGTCGCTTGGAGTCGACCCAGTGCGAGCAGTTGCAGGCTGGCATGCGAGTGAGTGCGAAAGCGAAACGAAAACAGGAAGACATAAAAGAAAGAAAAAATAATAATCACAGCGCAGCAGCGGGTATCAAGAAAAAGAAAGAAAAAGAAACAGCAAGCACGCAACCTGGTAGGCACGAGCGAACAATTCCGTTCCGGGCACAGCGGCAAAGCCAGTTTCGAGGGTCCGCGCCAAAAAAAGAAAGGCCGCCGTTCCTGCGACCCGGTCGCAGGAGTGGAAAGGGGGGGGTAAGCGTTATAGTGCCCTGGTCGTTCGAACGCTTAGGGCCCGAAAGCGTTAGGTTCACCCAAATAGACGCTGAATAATGGTTTGGCTTGGCTCCGTATATTATTTTTAAATAGGTGGCGCTAAAGCGATGAACGCGACGATCGAGCCCTGAATCGGTGCTTCCGTTCTGTCCGTGCGGTCTTCGCCTGTGTCCGTGGCTGTGGAGAATTAAGTGATTGTAGCTGTTTGATGTCGTTAAATGTGAGAGCTTGTGGCGAAGTGATTGAGTATGGCCGTAGTAGTTCTGCCCATGTAGTGTTTTGCGGACTTCACCTGTGCCTGTGACTGATCGGGTTGCCCAATAGCTTTGTGGAAAGCGACGTGGTTTGTGTGGATGTCATCGCAGCGTTTGCCAGCTCCTGGGTGGCCCGTGTGCCAGTTATTGATGGCGTTGCCCAGTAGCTTTGTGGAAGTTGGTGTACCTTGTGTGGAATTCGTTGCCGCTTATGACTGCCTTAAGTATAGGTGGTCACGCTGCCTTTTGAAGCACGTCGAGCGCGAGAAACTTCACCGATTTTTTTTGTAAACAACGTGGACGTCTCGAAATGTTAGCTAGAAATCAACCAGCAGCAAGCCAAGTCTTTATTTTGTGTTTTTTCGAGCTTATGCTCATGCGAGCAGCAGAAGGACAAAAGGTCCGTTACATAATGTCAGTTCCATAAAATTAGCTTTGCCGCAAAACAGTCATGTTATGCCGTGAAGCACATGTAATGTATTGCGGTAAAGTATATGAAAAAGTAGGCAAGGACCACTGCGTTACTGGGGCGATTTTCTTGTATCATGGTCATGGCCGTGCGCGAACAAGGAAAAATCACGGTCGAAGCGCATGGCACAAACCTTGCCAACGCTTCAATTGGAAAAAGAAAGAAAACGAATTGGAGTGGGTGATGCCAAAAACAAAGCCTTGACTTCTGTATTATCAAAGCAGTTCCGAGAATAGTCAACCATATTCCAAGCTCCTGCATTATTTATGATTGATTAAAGTATATTCATATATTGTGCACCAGCCTTAGCGCCAATTCTGATGTACTTTAATGATGTAAGTTTAATAACACGTGGCAAATATATAATTTGTGCTGTATGGTGTTGTGCTGTTTATAAGCTGCTGCTTTCATGTGGTAATGTGTAGATTGGCTGGAAGAGTTGATGCATCCTCCTTATAGAACTCATTGAAAGGTGAACCACTTGTCAAGCCATCATTGTTCTTGCTGTTGTACACCAGATTTCACAAACATGGGGATAGTTATGATACAGAAAGAGTAGTTGAGGCTTAATATATCCAGATGCATGCACAGGAGTGCGGGAGTCGACCATCTATCTCTCTAACTCAGGTTGAATGTGCCTACATGAGTAACATGTAACACTTGTTAAGTGCCTGGTTTCTTTTATTGTTAGCTTAGTTTGTGTTTTTTCTCCCATTTGTAGGTTTTAGTGTGTGTTGCTGTGTATGTATATAATTGCTTCCAGAGTGGCTTTCTTGTTGCTAATAAATTTACAGAAGGCAGCGTTCTTCATTTTGTGCATCAGACAGCAAGTGAGCATGTTTCAAAGGATGTTGGATTTTGTTGCCATAAGCAACAAAAAGGCATAAGCATATAGACTGCTTGCTGGAGGTACTCTTTATAGCATTAAGGATATTATCATGCTGATAACTCTGTGCACAATAATTAGAAAGATCACATCATGTCTGACATGTCTTCTTGCCACCATGAAATCTTGTCAGATGCATAACACGGGACATACACCACAGATCTTGGCCAGCCATTCTCATTTGCGATCTCGACCTCCTACCACTGAGCAGACTGGTCCAAGAGACCAAACATGCAACTTTTATCTGATTAAATGTAGTGTATGTTGCACAAAATTAGATGTCAGGTGGTGTTGTTGACACAGATACATATCTGTGAGCCTCATAAACTAATGTCAAAAGATAGAGAATAATACCCATGAAATGCCCTCTTGGTGGGATGGCAGTACCATTCTCTTGCAGAGATAAATAACAACCATGCAGTAGTATCATGATATCAAGCTGAACAATAATTTACTCCAACAATAGTTTCCTTCGTGGAACATTGCACTGATAGTCTTGAAATACAATACCCATTGCTAACAGAAGGCCTTCCAAATTATGCATGACAGGAGGGCATATTTTAGGAAGCAAGAATGAAAACGGAGCCGGTTAACTATGAAACTTGTGAATGCAACTCTGCAGAAGTTAGAAAAATGAACCAAATGGAATAGTTTAAAAGTAAGTGGTTTAGAGACAAAAGGCCATTTTATTCCATGCCAGAAAAGCAAGCAGAGGTTGAAATGCTTTCCACATACATACCTTCAAGGTGCATGTACAGGGTCTGTCCTGAGAGTAATGTCAGTAAGGCGATTAAAAATCATTTATTAATTTTGTGGTTACAAAAAGTTTAAAAATCTTCAAAATACTCTCCTTTTGCGTCAATACATCGGCTCCAGCGAAACTTCCAGCTCTCGAATGCGTTGTGGTAGTCCTCCTCCGGAATGGCATTTAATGCTGTGGTGCTAGCTGCTTTAATCACATCCGCTGTCCCAAAATGATTGCCTTTCAGGGGTGTTTTGAGGCATGGAAACAGAAAAAAGTCGGGGGGGAGCCAAGCCCGGGCTGTACAGGGGCTGGGGGATCGTTGGCCCCACTGCATTAACCAGGTAGTCGGTGACGATGAAGGCACTGTGGGCCAGCACATTATCGTGGTGCAACTTCCAGTTGTGTGCAATGTCCGGCCGGATATGTTGAACCCTGCGTTTAAGTCTTTCGAGGACATCCACATAAAACTTGGAGTTCACAGTGGTTCCAGGTTCTTCAAACTCATGATGAACCAGTCCGTGGATATCAAAAAAAAAAATGAGCATGATCTTGATCTTTGATTTGCTCATCCTGGCTTTCTTCTGGGGAGGGGACGAGTGTGTGTGCCACTCAGATGATTGCCTTTTGGTCTCCAGGTCATATTCAAATACCCAAGCCTCGTCTTCTGTAATGACGTTGTCCAAAAATTTTCGTTCACATTTGCACATGTTGAGATTTTCTTGGCATGTTTCAACGCGGTGTGACTTTTCGTTGTCAGTGAGCACTTTTGGAACCATTTTCGTGCACGCCTTCCGCATGCCGATATCGTTTGTAACAATTTCATGAACTTGAGTTTTCGAAAGGTTTAACATGTCGGCCATTAAACGAACACTTAATCGCTGGTCTGAGTTCAACAGTTCCCTCGCTCGTGTCACATTGTCAGTCGTAGTGGTCTGGATGGCCATCCAGCGCAGTCCTTGTCGTCGCCCTCTTCTCGGCCTTCCAAAAGGCCTTGTGCCACCGAAACACTTGCCGATCTGACCATGCATGTTCTTTATAAGCAGTCTTGAGCATAGTAACAGTTTCCGCAGCGGTATTGCCAAGTTTCACACAAAACTTGATCGCAAATTTTTGTTCTAATGAGCGCTGCATTTTCACTTGCACAAGAATAAAAAACAGCTCTCATGGACGGGCCCGTCCGACACTCTCTGATGTTCGGAGCACACTGACTGACGGACCGCTGCTTAGCTGGATTCCGTCACTACTAGTTTCAACCAGTTAGACCGCTCTGACATACAGTCACATCACAATAAATTTACTGACATTACTTTCAGGACAGACCCTGTATGTGGTGATAGACAAGCTTTTTAGATATAAATGTTGGGAACCCGGATGGAGGTGAGGGACATGTGCAGTAAAAACAAGATGTATAAGGTCAAAAATTAATTCTTTTAGTCAGAAATTGGTCAATGGTGTCTGGCTTCGCTTGTTCCCTGGCCCTGGATGGTGAATACCAAGTTATATATATATATATATATATATATAATTTTGTACAATCAAGCATAGAATCATTGTCTTCTACCTGAGCTAACGTATGGGGCAGAAACTTGGAGGTTCCTTGGAGACAAAAAAGGGCATTGTGTTGTCATGTTGGAAAGCACTTTTCCGGAGGAGGGTGTGTCAGCCACTGACAAATTTTAATGAAATTTATACCAATATAGCTGACATAAAATGTTGAGCTGTCACGAAGTTGAATCAGTTTGGTTTGACAACAGTCTCAAATGATGTTAAGGTGGAAAAAGATCTTTTATGTGCCTTCTTCAGTGCAAAACACACAAGCTTAGGGAATCCATTTCAGAACCATTGTGTTGGAATGTAAATCATGGCTTCATGTTTCAGAATTTCTGCAGACACACCTTCACAGGCTGGGAATCAACAACGAATTCCTTGCTGCCAGCTCTCAGACTGTTGTACACTTCCTGCAGGAGCATAATCTGGGAAAATGGGCAGGCTTTAGTATAGATGCAGAAGATTTATACAATTCTTTGCCGCAGGTGCGTCTCTTGCAGTTTGTTAAGGACTGCATACACAAGCAAATAGGTTAGCTGGAATTTGCTGAAAGGTGTAAAATTCTTGTTGCAAACTTTCTGGAGCTTCTTGATTTGTATTTAAGGTCAATTTGGTGGGAAAGTAAAATATGTGTCCAGAATGCTGGCATCTACATAGGTTCCGGTGTTGCACCAGTGCTCAGTAATATTTTAAGTTATGTTGACCAGAAAATAATCAAAACCTGAGTGGGCTTGCTCTTAAAATTTTCAGATACGCGGATCATTATTTGTTTTTCATGAGCAAATGATAACTTTCGCAGAGCTGTCATCGAAGTACTTAAGCTATTTAAAGAACACTAGCAAAGTTTCAACTTCACTTTAGAAGTTCCAGAAAAAAAATGTGCTGCAACTTCTTATGTCAGGCTTACTTTTATGTGGGATCACGTATGCTGGGGATATCAGTCGAGAACTTCTAAGCTCCTTCTTGATTATAGGTCTAGCCATTCAAAACTTATTAAGTACAGTATTGCCACTCACGCAATTAGAGATGCCCTAACCAAGAGCTATCCTCACCTTATCCTTGAAAGTGTAAGGAATCTGGAGAAAAAAAAAAGGCTTAATCAGGCAGGTTATTCAGTTTCAGTGGTTTTTTTATCTTGAAGCACGTTAATTAAGAAACTTAAGGTGCAACCAGGGTGGAAGAAGCTTAAGGAGCAAGAGCGGAAAAGGTTGCCATTATCCCCTCTATTAATTGTCGCACAGGCAGAAAAAGGTGGCTTCTAAGTTCCAGGAGAGGATTGGGTTTTCATTTAAAGATAAGCTGAAGGGAATATGTGAAGCAATAAACAAGCACATTCTTCACAACGGGTGTCTGAGCAGGGAGGACTGCAAAGTGAAATATAGCATACAGTTTGTCTCTTGCACACGAAATGTTGTTTATTCGATTCCTTTTTCTTGAAGCCTACAAAATATATATCAGTCAGACTGGAAGGTGCTTAAACATTCGACTAAGGAAGTACCATAGTTTTTTAAGGGTTTTTGCACATCCACACCTTTCTGTGCATTGTTGCAGCATTGGGCGTCATCCAGTTTTTGAAAGCACTATTCTGCTGTTCACACACTGTGAAAAGCTCTCACATGAATTAATGGAGGCTTATCACATTAGAAAGAAAGGCTCACTATGTGTTAGCCAGCCATCCATCTCGCTGTAAGATAGCGAGGTTGCCGTGTTAGATCTTAAGTAAAGCCACTGAGTTGCATTGTGCCTTAGTAATTGTTTTTTTACATTGATTAATCAGCCGTGACATGTGTGTTGCCGTCAAAACATGTGCATTCGGTGATGTGAAGGTTGTTTTGGTATGTAGGGGGCCGGGTGTTGGTCACGTGATGTGTGTTATATATTGGTTGTTTTCTTTCAATAAACTTCATTTGATAGTGCTGTATCCTGTCCCATTCTATTACTTTTGTCGGCATCTGTCATGCAGTAGCTGCCATGAAGCTTCAACAACTTGCCCAATTTTCTATCGTATTTTCTATCGTATGGAGCATTAGAGTTACGGAATGGGTGCCATGGTATATATATATATATATATATATATGTGTGTGTGTGCGTGTGTGTGTGTGTGTGTGTGTGTGTGTAAAGGTAAAATGGTGGTAAGGTGGGGTGGTAAAAGTAAAATGAAGAGATTTTCACATCATGACTAGTCCTTTTAACACATTTACCTACAAAATTAAACACTCTGTTCTAATTAAGCACCTTGTACATAGGTATTCATATTACTAATAATCTTTCAATGCAAATGCATATCAACTTTTTGAGTAATGCTAATAACTGAACACATGGCTTTTTGTGCTGCAAGTTTTCTTGGGACTCCTGCTTCCCTTAAACTTATACTGAATAATATGCTTGTAAGATCAAAACTGGAGTATGCTTCATAAATCGGGGTATACCTACAAAAAACACAACTCTCATATTTAGTTGAAGCCATACAAAACCAACCTGTACATTTTATTGTAGCTGCTTATTCCCACACCGCAAGCATATCAACAATTAAAGGTTGCCTTGATTGGCTAGGCAACAAGAAAACTTACCTGTTTATTTCACAAATTCTCAATTGAAACATGTTTTTATTACCTCCTTGTAGCTCATTGATATATATGTGTGTGCGTGTGTGTGTTCTGAGGCTGCCTTTTACAGGAATAGTAAAGATTGGTATGGCAAGTTGGCACCTGTACCTTGAGGTTGTAGTTCACTCTCAATGAGATACAAGGAGGTAATAACATATGTTTCAATTGAGAATTTGTGAAATAAATGGGTAAGTTTTTTTGTTGACAAGCCTGGCCAATCAAGGCAAGTTTTAATTGTTGATATGCTTGCAGTATGGGAATAAGCAGCTACAATAAAATGTACAGGTTGGTTTTGTATGGCTTCAACTAAATATGAGAGTTGTGTTTTTTGTCGGTGTATCCCGGATTGATGAAGCATACTCCAGTTTTGATCTTGCAAGCATATTATACGGTATAAGTTTAAGGGAAGCAGGAGTCCAAGAAAACTTGCAGCAAAAAAAGACATGTGTTCAGTTATTATAGCATTAGTCAAAAAGTTGATATGCATTTACACTGAAAGATCACTAGCAAAAAATCTGATAGAGCAACCTAATAAAA
Organism: Dermacentor andersoni; assembly: GCF_023375885.2. Lineage (NCBI taxonomy): Eukaryota > Metazoa > Arthropoda > Arachnida > Ixodida > Ixodidae > Dermacentor > Dermacentor andersoni. The sequence continues at coordinate 71,145,739 of NC_092817.1, forward strand.
ATTATATCAGTTTTTTTCTATTGCATTATGAAACGATACAACTGATACACTGATAAAATTACTTTTAGTTCTATTCCGGACGTATCTGTGCTATTCTGCTTGTACAAGTCTACTAGTGTATTCTTTTTATTAGTGTAATAGTGTATTGATATTAGTTTGCCAGATTTATAGTCTATCAGTATCTATGTGTGTTGTGTAGGTGTAATGTGCTTCAAGGAGAAGCAAGCTTCCTCATTTGCCCAAAAAATGCGTCAGAAATAATGCATTTATATTATCACAAAAGACAATACATATAAATCAAATATGAAGCCCAGGATTCAGAAAGGAAAGATTGTTGGAACAAATATACACCATACAACAGCTTAAAAAGAATAAAAATGTGATCACATTTAAGAGAGAAAAGATGTTTAGATTGGTTCACAACAAAGTTTGCCTCTTTAAAAAGGAGGTTATTGGCAATCAAGCCACCGAATTGGTTCACACATACACCACAAAGATTATTAGACTTCACAATCTCAAAAGCTAGTGAATGGAAGTGGTGGGTTCTTCATTATTCATTACCATGCCTTCATGGCTTTTTGCCAGATAAGTATGTCAGACATTCCAGTTTGCTTGTGGAAGGTGTCTATATACTTCTACTAGACACCGTCACTTCAGATGACCATAATGAGATCATCTGATCTTCTCTCGGAGTTTGTTGTGAGAGCACAGTCTTTGTTTGGATTGGGTGCAATGACATACAATGTACACCAAATCCTGCATCTTCCTAAAAGTGCAGCTAAACTAGGACCTCATTGGTCGCATTCTTCATTTGTATTTGAAGGCGGAAATGAATTTCTTGTGAAATTGGTCAGCGGAGCTAATGATGTTCCTTTACAAATATTGGAATGTTATGTAGTTGCTCGAAAGTTACAGGCAGCTAAAGTTAGTTTAAATCTTTCACCAGAAGCAGTGAGTTTTTTTGGTGTACAGGAGAGGAGAGCTGGTCAGCAGACAGTTTTGTTAGGCACTGGAAAGCTGTGCCTGAACTTGGATGAAAGTGAAAAACAGGCTGCAGTCCACAACCATGGCTGTGATTCAACAAGTGTCACTGAATATTAGCGAATGGTCATCAACCAACAAACATTCCACTCTCTCCAGTACACTTGAACTATAAAGACTAAAAACAGTGCATTTGTCAGCTTCTCAGGTGCGTTTTCTCTCATTTGTAGAATTCTTACTGGAGCGAATTCTTGTATAATTCTGAAATGCAAGGAACTATTTCCTGTTGAAATTCTCCATGCAAAGCACCTTTCAGTCTGCGTCAGAAGAGAGGAGCCACTAGTTTACTTAATACCCAGCGAAGTTATGCGCCTTTATGTGTTTATAGAAATAGACAGCAATATTTTTGAATGGACAATACGAAACCTTTATGAAAGAGACTAATTCCCATGCTCAAGACATGGCAACGATGAACAGTATGTCTTCAGCCATGGTACATGAATGTCTGGTAATAACAGGTTATAGCTTTAAAAAACAACAGTTGGTAACAGTGCACCACACTTTATGGCGTTCTGTAATAATCAGCTTTTTGATGTTTGAATATATTAACCAAGCCAGAGCCGTCAAAATTCTAGAGTGTTTATTTTTTCTTGCGATAGCTTCTTGTTTTCCTAATGAACCAGCTAGCCCAATTTGCCACTCTTCATTATTGTACTCTTGTTGATTAAGTGCTTGGGGAATTGCATGGTCTGCATGTTGGCAGTAGTGATGCAGCTGCTGATGAACAGCTGCAGTAGCCAAAAAATGACAATATTTTACAGGACTTATGCACAGTTTCGGGTCGGTGTCCTTACATGTAGCGAAGGGCCTTACTTAACCACGTGACTGCCTTGAGTGGGTGATCACAGTGAACAAACACTGCTTCATTAGCAGATGGTGAAGAGGTAAAGTTTCTCAGTCTGTATGCAGAGGCATGGAAAGCAGCTGAATGTTAAGTGAGCAGTTATGCTACTTGATACAACAGCATCATTTTCACACCATGCATCCTTCTGCCTCACTTTATTTACTCCTTT